>NC_143056.1:85720625-86070000 GCF_052426305.1 Pelodiscus sinensis | reverse complement strand
AAAGACAAAAAGACTGTGGGGAGAGGGGGCGGAGCCTGTCTGCAGATGAGCCCCGGGGGCTGCCGGGAAGGGAGGAAGGCAGGAGGGAGGGAGGGAGGAGAGCTGGGCGCCGCCCAGAGGGACCCCGGCGCCCCACCACCACCTGGGCCTCCCTGGGGCGAGGGAGGGTAGGCCGGAAGAGGCACGCGGGGTGGGTGAGTCGGTCGGTCTTGCTCCGGTCGCCGTGAGCCAGGAGAGGGTGGCGGACGGTGAGCGAGCGGGCGGGACTTAGAAAATTTCTATTCCCCCGCGCTGGGGGGTGTCTTGGGAGGGGGAGAGTACGTCTGTGTGCGCCGTAAGGTGAGGTAAGCTCGAGTGTAGTATCCGCCCGGGGTCCTGTTTGAAGATCGCCTGATTAAGCAACCGCCTGGGATCGAATCCTTTGCTCCCTGGGACCCGGTCTGATCCAGCCCTTTTTAGGGCTTCTGACACCAAAACTCTGCAATCAACAGCCTTATTTCTAGGCCCCTTGGAAACCGCTCCGGAGCCTTAAAGGCTCCAGTTGTGTGCGGTTTCTTTTTTTTAGCCTGGAAGGGATTTAAACCCCTACCGCGGTTTTTCTGCCGGCCGCTCTACAGCTGATCTGCAATCAGCTGTTCAGGCCCCGCCCAGGCACGTCCTTTGAGACTGCCTATTGGCGGAGGCTCTTCTGTTGCCTTAAAGCAACAGCTGCTCTTTCCTTTTTGCTGCACTGGATCCTCTGCTATCGGCTGTGGATCTGCTCCGTTGGATCTGGATCTGGATCTGGATCTGGACATTTGCTCTGCGTCTGCCTGGTCTACTGGCCCCCTGCCGCCCCCCCCCCGTCTGCTGCCCCCCCAGCAGACCAGGGAGACTCCGAGCAATGCTGCAGGGAGCAAAGCCACTCCGCGTCTCCCTGGTCCGCTGGGGGGAACCCCCAGCGGACCAGGGAGACGCGGAGCGTACTTTCTCGCTGCGGCATTGCTCTGCCTCTCCCTGGTCTCCTGGGGGAGGTTTTTCCAAAGGCAGCATTGGCAAGCCGCCGCTTTTTTTCATTTTCATTTTCATTTTCCTTTTTTTTTTTTTTTTTTTTTTTTAAATCAGGAACGGGAGTGAGGGCTCGGAAGAGCAGAGGCAAAGACAAAAAGACTGTGGGGAGAGGGGGCGGAGCCTGTCTGCAGATGAGCCCCGGGGGCTGCCGGGAAGGGAGGAAGGCAGGAGGGAGGGAGGGAGGAGAGCTGGGCGCCGCCCAGAGGGACCCCGGCGCCCCACCACCACCTGGGCCTCCCTGGGGCGAGGGAGGGTAGGCCGGAAGAGGCACGCGGGGTGGGTGAGTCGGTCGGTCTTGCTCCGGTCGCCGTGAGCCAGGAGAGGGTGGCGGACGGTGAGCGAGCGGGCGGGACTTAGAAAATTTCTATTCCCCCGCGCTGGGGGGTGTCTTGGGAGGGGGAGAGTACGTCTGTGTGCGCCGTAAGGTGAGGTAAGCTCGAGTGTAGTATCCGCCCGGGGTCCTGTTTGAAGATCGCCTGATTAAGCGACCGCCTGGGATCGAATCCTTTGCTCCCTGGGACCCGGTCTGATCCAGCCCTTTTTAGGGCTTCTGACACCAAAACTCTGCTATCAACAGCCTTATTTCTAGGCCCCTTGGAAACCGCTCCGGAGCCTTAAAGGCTCCAGTTGTGTGCGGTTTCTTTTTTTTAGCCTGGAAGGGATTTAAACCCCTACCGCGGTTTTTCTGCCGGCCGCTCTACAGCTGATCTGCAATCAGCTGTTCAGGCCCCGCCCAGGCACGTCCTTTGAGACTGCCTATTGGCGGAGGCTCTTCTGTTGCCTTAAAGCAACAGCTGCTCTTTCCTTTTTGCTGCACTGGATCCTCTGCTATCGGCTGTGGATCTGCTCCGTTGGATCTGGATCTGGATCTGGATCTGGACATTTGCTCTGCGTCTGCCTGGTCTACTGGCCCCCTGCCGCCCCCCCCCCGTCTGCTGCCCCCCCAGCAGACCAGGGAGACTCCGAGCAATGCTGCAGGGAGCAAAGCCACTCCGCGTCTCCCTGGTCCGCTGGGGGGAACCCCCAGCGGACCAGGGAGACGCGGAGCGTACTTTCTCGCTGCGGCATTGCTCTGCCTCTCCCTGGTCTCCTGGGGGAGGTTTTTCCAAAGGCAGCATTGGCAAGCCGCCGCTTATTTTCCTTTTCATTTTCCTTTTTTTTTTTTTTTTTTTTTTAAATCAGGAACGGGAGTGAGGGCTCGGAAGAGCAGAGGCAAAGACAAAAAGACTGTGGGGAGAGGGGGCGGAGCCTGTCTGCAGATGAGCCCCGGGGGCTGCCGGGAAGGGAGGAAGGCAGGAGGGAGGGAGGGAGGGAGGAGAGCTGGGCGCCGCCCAGAGGGACCCCGTCGCCCCACCACCACCTGGGCCTCCCTGGGGCGAGGGAGGGTAGGCCGGAAGAGGCACGCGGGGTGGGTGAGTCGGTCGGTCTTGCTCCGGTCGCCGTGAGCCAGGAGAGGGTGGCGGACGGTGAGCGAGCGGGCGGGACTTAGAAAATTTCTATTCCCCCGCGCTGGGGGGTGTCTTGGGAGGGGGAGAGTACGTCTGTGTGCGCCGTAAGGTGAGGTAAGCTCGAGTGTAGTATCCGCCCGGGGTCCTGTTTGAAGATCGCCTGATTAAGCAACCGCCTGGGATCGAATCCTTTGCTCCCTGGGACCCGGTCTGATCCAGCCCTTTTTAGGGCTTCTGACACCAAAACTCTGCAATCAACAGCCTTATTTCTAGGCCCCTTGGAAACCGCTCCGGAGCCTTAAAGGCTCCAGTTGTGTGCGGTTTCTTTTTTTTAGCCTGGAAGGGATTTAAACCCCTACCGCGGTTTTTCTGCCGGCCGCTCTACAGCTGATCTGCAATCAGCTGTTCAGGCCCCGCCCAGGCACGTCCTTTGAGACTGCCTATTGGCGGAGGCTCTTCTGTTGCCTTAAAGCAACAGCTGCTCTTTCCTTTTGCTGCACTGGATCCTCTGCTATCGGCTGTGGATCTGCTCCGTTGGATCTGGATCTGGATCTGGATCTGGATCTGGACATTTGCTCTGCGTCTGCCTGGTCTACTGGCCCCCTGCCGCCCCCCCCCCCCCGTCTGCTGCCCCCCCAGCAGACCAGGGAGACTCCGAGCAATGCTGCAGGGAGCAAAGCCACTCCGCGTCTCCCTGGTCCGCTGGGGGGAACCCCCAGCGGACCAGGGAGACGCGGAGCGTACTTTCTCGCTGCGGCATTGCTCTGCCTCTCCCTGGTCTCCTGGGGGAGGTTTTTCCAAAGGCAGCATTGGCAAGCCGCCGCTTTTTCTCATTTTCATTTTCATTTTCATTTTCCTTTTTTTTTTTTTTTTTTTTTTTAAATCAGGAACGGGAGTGAGGGCTCGGAAGAGCAGAGGCAAAGACAAAAAGACTGTGGGGAGAGGGGGCGGAGCCTGTCTGCAGATGAGCCCCGGGGGCTGCCGGGAAGGGAGGGAGGGAGGAGAGCTGGGCGCCGCCCAGAGGGACCCCGGCGCCCCACCACCACCTGGGCCTCCCTGGGGCGAGGGAGGGTAGGCCGGAAGAGGCACGCGGGGTGGGTGAGTCGGTCGGTCTTGCTCCGGTCGCCGTGAGCCAGGAGAGGGTGGCGGACGGTGAGCGAGCGGGCGGGACTTAGAAAATTTCTATTCCCCCGCGCTGGGGGGTGTCTTGGGAGGGGGAGAGTACGTCTGTGTGCGCCGTAAGGTGAGGTAAGCTCGAGTGTAGTATCCGCCCGGGGTCCTGTTTGAAGATCGCCTGATTAAGCAACCGCCTGGGATCGAATCCTTTGCTCCCTGGGACCCGGTCTGATCCAGCCCTTTTTAGGGCTTCTGACACCAAAACTCTGCAATCAACAGCCTTATTTCTAGGCCCCTTGGAAACCGCTCCGGAGCCTTAAAGGCTCCAGTTGTGTGCGGTTTCTTTTTTTTAGCCTGGAAGGGATTTAAACCCCTACCGCGGTTTTTCTGCCGGCCGCTCTACAGCTGATCTGCAATCAGCTGTTCAGGCCCCGCCCAGGCACGTCCTTTGAGACTGCCTATTGGCGGAGGCTCTTCTGTTGCCTTAAAGCAACAGCTGCTCTTTCCTTTTTGCTGCACTGGATCCTCTGCTATCGGCTGTGGATCTGCTCCCTTGGATCTGGATCTGGATCTGGATCTGGACATTTGCTCTGCGTCTGCCTGGTCTACTGGCCCCCTGCCGCCCCCCCCCGTCTGCTGCCCCCCCCAGCAGACCAGGGAGACTCCGAGCAATGCTGCAGGGAGCAAAGCCACTCCGCGTCTCCCTGGTCCGCTGGGGGGAACCCCCAGTGGACCAGGGAGACGCGGAGCGTACTTTCTCGCTGCGGCATTGCTCTGCCTCTCCCTGGTCTCCTGGGGGAGGTTTTTCCAAAGGCAGCATTGGCAAGCCGCCGCTTTTTTTCATTTTCATTTTCATTTTCCTTTTTTTTTTTTTTTTTTTTTTTTTTAAATCAGGAACGGGAGTGAGGGCTCGGAAGAGCAGAGGCAAAGACAAAAAGACTGTGGGGAGAGGGGGCGGAGCCTGTCTGCAGATGAGCCCCGGGGGCTGCCGGGAAGGGAGGAAGGCAGGAGGGAGGGAGGGAGGAGAGCTGGGCGCCGCCCAGAGGGACCCCGGCGCCCCACCACCACCTGGGCCTCCCTGGGGCGAGGGAGGGTAGGCCGGAAGAGGCACGCGGGGTGGGTGAGTCGGTCGGTCTTGCTCCGGTCGCCGTGAGCCAGGAGAGGGTGGCGGACGGTGAGCGAGCGGGCGGGACTTAGAAAATTTCTATTCCCCCGCGCTGGGGGGTGTCTTGGGAGGGGGAGAGTACGTCTGTGTGCGCCGTAAGGTGAGGTAAGCTCGAGTGTAGTATCCGCCCGGGGTCCTGTTTGAAGATCGCCTGATTAAGCAACCGCCTGGGATCGAATCCTTTGCTCCCTGGGACCCGGTCTGATCCAGCCCTTTTTAGGGCTTCTGACACCAAAACTCTGCAATCAACAGCCTTATTTCTAGGCCCCTTGGAAACCGCTCCGGAGCCTTAAAGGCTCCAGTTGTGTGCGGTTTCTTTTTTTTAGCCTGGAAGGGATTTAAACCCCTACCGCGGTTTTTCTGCCCGCCGCTCTACAGCTGATCTGCAATCAGCTGTTCAGGCCCTGCCCAGGCACGTCCTTTGAGACTGCCTATTGGCGGAGGCTCTTCTGTTGCCTTAAAGCAACAGCTGCTCTTTCCTTTTTGCTGCACTGGATCCTCTGCTATCGGCTGTGGATCTGCTCCGTTGGATCTGGATCTGGATCTGGATCTGGACATTTGCTCTGCGTCTGCCTGGTCTACTGGCCCCCTGCCGCCCCCCCCCCCCCGTCTGCTGCCCCCCCAGCAGACCAGGGAGACTCCGAGCAATGCTGCAGGGAGCAAAGCCACTCCGCGTCTCCCTGGTCCGCTGGGGGGTACCCCCAGCGGACCAGGGAGACGGGGAGCGTACTTTCTCGCTGCGGCATTGCTCTGCCTCTCCCTGGTCTCCTGGGGGAGGTTTTTCCAAAGGCAGCATTGGCAAGCCGCCGCTTTTTTTCATTTTCATTTTCCTTTTTTTTTTTTTTTTTTAAATCAGGAACGGGAGTGAGGGCTCGGAAGAGCAGAGGCAAAGACAAAAAGACTGTGGGGAGAGGGGGCGGAGCCTGTCTGCAGATGAGCCCCGGGGGCTGCCGGGAAGGGAGGAAGGCAGGAGGGAGGGAGGGAGGAGAGCTGGGCGCCGCCCAGAGGGACCCCGGCGCCCCACCACCACCTGGGCCTCCCTGGGGCGAGGGAGGGTAGGCCGGAAGAGGCACGCGGGGTGGGTGAGTCGGTCGGTCTTGCTCCGGTCGCCGTGAGCCAGGAGAGGGTGGCGGACGGTGAGCGAGCGGGCGGGACTTAGAAAATTTCTATTCCCCCGCGCTGGGGGGTGTCTTGGGAGGGGGAGAGTACGTCTGTGTGCGCCGTAAGGTGAGGTAAGCTCGAGTGTAGTATCCGCCCGGGGTCCTGTTTGAAGATCGCCTGATTAAGCAACCGCCTGGGATCGAATCCTTTGCTCCCTGGGACCCGGTCTGATCCAGCCCTTTTTAGGGCTTCTGACACCAAAACTCTGCAATCAACAGCCTTATTTCTAGGCCCCTTGGAAACCGCTCCGGAGCCTTAAAGGCTCCAGTTGTGTGCGGTTTCTTTTTTTTAGCCTGGAAGGGATTTAAACCCCTACCGCGGTTTTTCTGCCGGCCGCTCTACAGCTGATCTGCAATCAGCTGTTCAGGCCCCGCCCAGGCACGTCCTTTGAGACTGCCTATTGGCGGAGGCTCTTCTGTTGCCTTAAAGCAACAGCTGCTCTTTCCTTTTTGCTGCACTGGATCCTCTGCTATCGGCTGTGGATCTGCTCCGTTGGATCTGGATCTGGATCTGGATCTGGACATTTGCTCTGCGTCTGCCTGGTCTACTGGCCCCCTGCCGCCCCCCCCCGTCTGCTGCCCCCCCAGCAGACCAGGGAGACTCCGAGCAATGCTGCAGGGAGCAAAGCCACTCCGCGTCTCCCTGGTCCGCTGGGGGGAACCCCCAGCGGACCAGGGAGACGCGGAGCGTACTTTCTCGCTGCGGCATTGCTCTGCCTCTCCCTGGTCTCCTGGGGGAGGTTTTTCCAAAGGCAGCATTGGCAAGCCGCCGCTTTTTCTCATTTTCATTTTCATTTTCATTTTCCTTTTTTTTTTTTTTTTTTTTTTTAAATCAGGAACGGGAGTGAGGGCTCGGAAGAGCAGAGGCAAAGACAAAAAGACTGTGGGGAGAGGGGGCGGAGCCTGTCTGCAGATGAGCCCCGGGGGCTGCCGGGAAGGGAGGAAGGCAGGAGGGAGGGAGGGAGGAGAGCTGGGCGCCGCCCAGAGGGACCCCGGCGCCCCACCACCACCTGGGCCTCCCTGGGGCGAGGGAGGGTAGGCCGGAAGAGGCACGCGGGGTGGGTGAGTCGGTCGGTCTTGCTCCGGTCGCCGTGAGCCAGGAGAGGGTGGCGGACGGTGAGCGAGCGGGCGGGACTTAGAAAATTTCTATTCCCCCGCGCTGGGGGGTGTCTTGGGAGGGGGAGAGTACGTCTGTGTGCGCCGTAAGGTGAGGTAAGCTCGAGTGTAGTATCCGCCCGGGGTCCTGTTTGAAGATCGCCTGATTAAGCAACCGCCTGGGATCGAATCCTTTGCTCCCTGGGACCCGGTCTGATCCAGCCCTTTTTAGGGCTTCTGACACCAAAACTCTGCAATCAACAGCCTTATTTCTAGGCCCCTTGGAAACCGCTCCGGAGCCTTAAAGGCTCCAGTTGTGTGCGGTTTCTTTTTTTTAGCCTGGAAGGGATTTAAACCCCTACCGCGGTTTTTCTGCCGGCCGCTCTACAGCTGATCTGCAATCAGCTGTTCAGGCCCCGCCCAGGCACGTCCTTTGAGACTGCCTATTGGCGGAGGCTCTTCTGTTGCCTTAAAGCAACAGCTGCTCTTTCCTTTTTGCTGCACTGGATCCTCTGCTATCGGCTGTGGATCTGCTCCGTTGGATCTGGATCTGGATCTGGATCTGGACATTTGCTCTGCGTCTGCCTGGTCTACTGGCCCCCTGCCGCCCCCCCCCCCCCGTCTGCTGCCCCCCCAGCAGACCAGGGAGACTCCGAGCAATGCTGCAGGGAGCAAAGCCACTCCGCGTCTCCCTGGTCCGCTGGGGGGAACCCCCAGCGGACCAGGGAGACGCGGAGCGTACTTTCTCGCTGCGGCATTGCTCTGCCTCTCCCTGGTCTCCTGGGGGAGGTTTTTCCAAAGGCAGCATTGGCAAGCCGCCGCTTTTTTTCATTTTCATTTTCCTTTTTTTTTTTTTTTTTTTTTTTTTTTAAATCAGGAACGGGAGTGAGGGCTCGGAAGAGCAGAGGCAAAGACAAAAAGACTGTGGGGAGAGGGGGCGGAGCCTGTCTGCAGATGAGCCCCGGGGGCTGCCGGGAAGGGAGGAAGGCAGGAGGGAGGGAGGGAGGAGAGCTGGGCGCCGCCCAGAGGGACCCCGGCGCCCCACCACCACCTGGGCCTCCCTGGGGCGAGGGAGGGTAGGCCGGAAGAGGCACGCGGGGTGGGTGAGTCGGTCGGTCTTGCTCCGGTCGCCGTGAGCCAGGAGAGGGTGGCGGACGGTGAGCGAGCGGGCGGGACTTAGAAAATTTCTATTCCCCCGCGCTGGGGGGTGTCTTGGGAGGGGGAGAGTACGTCTGTGTGCGCCGTAAGGTGAGGTAAGCTCGAGTGTAGTATCCGCCCGGGGTCCTGTTTGAAGATCGCCTGATTAAGCAACCGCCTGGGATCGAATCCTTTGCTCCCTGGGACCCGGTCTGATCCAGCCCTTTTTAGGGCTTCTGACACCAAAACTCTGCAATCAACAGCCTTATTTCTAGGCCCCTTGGAAACCGCTCCGGAGCCTTAAAGGCTCCAGTTGTGTGCGGTTTCTTTTTTTTAGCCTGGAAGGGATTTAAACCCCTACCGCGGTTTTTCTGCCGGCCGCTCTACAGCTGATCTGCAATCAGCTGTTCAGGCCCCGCCCAGGCACGTCCTTTGAGACTGCCTATTGGCGGAGGCTCTTCTGTTGCCTTAAAGCAACAGCTGCTCTTTCCTTTTTGCTGCACTGGATCCTCTGCTATCGGCTGTGGATCTGCTCCGTTGGATCTGGATCTGGATCTGGATCTGGACATTTGCTCTGCGTCTGCCTGGTCTACTGGCCCCCTGCCGCCCCCCCCCCCCGTCTGCTGCCCCCCCAGCAGACCAGGGAGACTCCGAGCAATGCTGCAGGGAGCAAAGCCACTCCGCGTCTCCCTGGTCCGCTGGGGGGAACCCCCAGCGGACCAGGGAGACGCGGAGCGTACTTTCTCGCTGCGGCATTGCTCTGCCTCTCCCTGGTCTCCTGGGGGAGGTTTTTCCAAAGGCAGCATTGGCAAGCCGCCGCTTTTTTTCATTTTCATTTTCCTTTTTTTTCCTTTTTTTTTTTTTTTTTTAAATCAGGAACGGGAGTGAGGGCTCGGAAGAGCAGAGGCAAAGACAAAAAGACTGTGGGGAGAGGGGGCGGAGCCTGTCTGCAGATGAGCCCCGGGGGCTGCCGGGAAGGGAGGAAGGCAGGAGGGAGGGAGGGAGGAGAGCTGGGCGCCGCCCAGAGGGACCCCGGCGCCCCACCACCACCTGGGCCTCCCTGGGGCGAGGGAGGGTAGGCCGGAAGAGGCACGCGGGGTGGGTGAGTCGGTCGGTCTTGCTCCGGTCGCCGTGAGCCAGGAGAGGGTGGCGGACGGTGAGCGAGCGGGCGGGACTTAGAAAATTTCTATTCCCCCGCGCTGGGGGGTGTCTTGGGAGGGGGAGAGTACGTCTGTGTGCGCCGTAAGGTGAGGTAAGCTCGAGTGTAGTATCCGCCCGGGGTCCTGTTTGAAGATCGCCTGATTAAGCGACCGCCTGGGATCGAATCCTTTGCTCCCTGGGACCCGGTCTGATCCAGCCCTTTTTAGGGCTTCTGACACCAAAACTCTGCAATTAACAGCCTTATTTCTAGGCCCCTTGGAAACCGCTCCGGAGCCTTAAAGGCTCCAGTTGTGTGCGGTTTCTTTTTTTTAGCCTGGAAGGGATTTAAACCCCTACCGCGGTTTTTCTGCCGGCCGCTCTACAGCTGATCTGCAATCAGCTGTTCAGGCCCCGCCCAGGCACGTCCTTTGAGACTGCCTATTGGCGGAGGCTCTTCTGTTGCCTTAAAGCAACAGCTGCTCTTTCCTTTTTGCTGCACTGGATCCTCTGCTATCGGCTGTGGATCTGCTCCGTTGGATCTGGATCTGGATCTGGATCTGGACATTTGCTCTGCGTCTGCCTGGTCTACTGGCCCCCTGCCGCCCCCCCCCCCGTCTGCTGCCCCCCCAGCAGACCAGGGAGACTCCGAGCAATGCTGCAGGGAGCAAAGCCACTCCGCGTCTCCCTGGTCCGCTGGGGGGAACCCCCAGCGGACCAGGGAGACGCGGAGCGTACTTTCTCGCTGCGGCATTGCTCTGCCTCTCCCTGGTCTCCTGGGGGAGGTTTTTCCAAAGGCAGCATTGGCAAGCCGCCGCTTTTTTTCATTTTCATTTTCCTTTTTTTTTTTTTTTAAATCAGGAACGGGAGTGAGGGCTCGGAAGAGCAGAGGCAAAGACAAAAAGACTGTGGGGAGAGGGGGCGGAGCCTGTCTGCAGATGAGCCCCGGGGGCTGCCGGGAAGGGAGGAAGGCAGGAGGGAGGGAGGGAGGAGAGCTGGGCGCCGCCCAGAGGGACCCCGGCGCCCCACCACCACCTGGGCCTCCCTGGGGCGAGGGAGGGTAGGCCGGAAGAGGCACGCGGGGTGGGTGAGTCGGTCGGTCTTGCTCCGGTCGCCGTGAGCCAGGAGAGGGTGGCGGACGGTGAGCGAGCGGGCGGGACTTAGAAAATTTCTATTCCCCCGCGCTGGGGGGTGTCTTGGGAGGGGGAGAGTACGTCTGTGTGCGCCGTAAGGTGAGGTAAGCTCGAGTGTAGTATCCGCCCGGGGTCCTGTTTGAAGATCGCCTGATTAAGCAACCGCCTGGGATCGAATCCTTTGCTCCCTGGGACCCGGTCTGATCCAGCCCTTTTTAGGGCTTCTGACACCAAAACTCTGCAATCAACAGCCTTATTTCTAGGCCCCTTGGAAACCGCTCCGGAGCCTTAAAGGCTCCAGTTGTGTGCGGTTTCTTTTTTTTAGCCTGGAAGGGATTTAAACCCCTACCGCGGTTTTTCTGCCGGCCGCTCTACAGCTGATCTGCAATCAGCTGTTCAGGCCCGCCCAGGCACGTCCTTTGAGACTGCCTATTGGCGGAGGCTCTTCTGTTGCCTTAAAGCAACAGCTGCTCTTTCCTTTTTGCTGCACTGGATCCTCTGCTATCGGCTGTGGATCTGCTCCGTTGGATCTGGATCTGGATCTGGATCTGGACATTTGCTCTGCGTCTGCCTGGTCTACTGGCCCCCTGCCGCCCCCCCCCCGTCTGCTGCCCCCCCAGCAGACCAGGGAGACTCCGAGCAATGCTGCAGGGAGCAAAGCCACTCCGCGTCTCCCTGGTCCGCTGGGGGGAACCACCAGCGGACCAGGGAGACGCGGAGCGTACTTTCTCGCTGCGGCATTGCTCTGCCTCTCCCTGGTCTCCTGGGGGAGGTTTTTCCAAAGGCAGCATTGGCAAGCCGCCGCTTTTTTTCATTTTCCATTTTTTTTTTAAATCAGGAACGGGAGTGAGGGCTCGGAAGAGCAGAGGCAAAGACAAAAAGACTGTGGGGAGAGGGGGCGGAGCCTGTCTGCAGATGAGCCCCGGGGGCTGCCGGGAAGGGAGGAAGGCAGGAGGGAGGGAGGGAGGAGAGCTGGGCGCCGCCCAGAGGGACCCCGGCGCCCCACCACCACCTGGGCCTCCCTGGGGCGAGGGAGGGTAGGCCGGAAGAGGCACGCGGGGTGGGTGAGTCGGTCGGTCTTGCTCCGGTCGCCGTGAGCCAGGAGAGGGTGGCGGACGGTGAGCGAGCGGGCGGGACTTAGAAAATTTCTATTCCCCCGCGCTGGGGGGTGTCTTGGGAGGGGGAGAGTACGTCTGTGTGCGCCGTAAGGTGAGGTAAGCTCGAGTGTAGTATCCGCCCGGGGTCCTGTTTGAAGATCGCCTGATTAAGCGACCGCCTGGGATCGAATCCTTTGCTCCCTGGGACCCGGTCTGATCCAGCCCTTTTTAGGGCTTCTGACACCAAAACTCTGCAATCAACAGCCTTATTTCTAGGCCCCTTGGAAACCGCTCCGGAGCCTTAAAGGCTCCAGTTGTGTGCGGTTTCTTTTTTTTAGCCTGGAAGGGATTTAAACCCCTACCGCGGTTTTTCTGCCGGCCGCTCTACAGCTGATCTGCAATCAGCTGTTCAGGCCCCGCCCAGGCACGTCCTTTGAGACTGCCTATTGGCGGAGGCTCTTCTGTTGCCTTAAAGCAACAGCTGCTCTTTCCTTTTTGCTGCACTGGATCCTCTGCTATCGGCTGTGGATCTGCTCCGTTGGATCTGGATCTGGATCTGGATCTGGACATTTGCTCTGCGTCTGCCTGGTCTACTGGCCCCCTGCCGCCCCCCCCCCCGTCTGCTGCCCCCCCAGCAGACCAGGGAGACTCCGAGCAATGCTGCAGGGAGCAAAGCCACTCCGCGTCTCCCTGGTCCGCTGGGGGGAACCCCCAGCGGACCAGGGAGACGCGGAGCGTACTTTCTCGCTGCGGCATTGCTCTGCCTCTCCCTGGTCTCCTGGGGGAGGTTTTTCCAAAGGCAGCATTGGCAAGCCGCCGCTTTTTTTCATTTTCCTTTTTTTTTTTTTTTTTTTAAATCAGGAACGGGAGTGAGGGCTCGGAAGAGCAGAGGCAAAGACAAAAAGACTGTGGGGAGAGGGGGCGGAGCCTGTCTGCAGATGAGCCCCGGGGGCTGCCGGGAAGGGAGGAAGGCAGGAGGGAGGGAGGGAGGAGAGCTGGGCGCCGCCCAGAGGGACCCCGGCGCCCCACCACCACCTGGGCCTCCCTGGGGCGAGGGAGGGTAGGCCGGAAGAGGCACGCGGGGTGGGTGAGTCGGTCGGTCTTGCTCCGGTCGCCGTGAGCCAGGAGAGGGTGGCGGACGGTGAGCGAGCGGGCGGGACTTAGAAAATTTCTATTCCCCCGCGCTGGGGGGTGTCTTGGGAGGGGGAGAGTACGTCTGTGTGCGCCGTAAGGTGAGGTAAGCTCGAGTGTAGTATCCGCCCGGGGTCCTGTTTGAAGATCGCCTGATTAAGCGACCGCCTGGGATCGAATCCTTTGCTCCCTGGGACCCGGTCTGATCCAGCCCTTTTTAGGGCTTCTGACACCAAAACTCTGCAATCAACAGCCCTATTTCTAGGCCCCTTGGAAACCGCTCCGGAGCCTTAAAGGCTCCAGTTGTGTGCGGTTTCTTTTTTTTAGCCTGGAAGGGATTTAAACCCCTACCGCGGTTTTTCTGCCGGCCGCTCTACAGCTGATCTGCAATCAGCTGTTCAGGCCCCGCCCAGGCACGTCCTTTGAGACTGCCTATTGGCGGAGGCTCTTCTGTTGCCTTAAAGCAACAGCTGCTCTTTCCTTTTTGCTGCACTGGATCCTCTGCTATCGGCTGTGGATCTGCTCCGTTGGATCTGGATCTGGATCTGGATCTGGACATTTGCTCTGCGTCTGCCTGGTCTACTGGCCCCCTGCCGCCCCCCCCCCCCGTCTGCTGCCCCCCCAGCAGACCAGGGAGACTCCGAGCAATGCTGCAGGGAGCAAAGCCACTCCGCGTCTCCCTGGTCCGCTGGGGGGAACCCCCAGCGGACCAGGGAGACGCGGAGCGTACTTTCTCGCTGCGGCATTGCTCTGCCTCTCCCTGGTCTCCTGGGGGAGGTTTTTCCAAAGGCAGCATTGGCAAGCCGCCGCTTTTTTTCATTTTCATTTTCCTTTTTTTTTTTTTTTTTTTTTTTAAATCAGGAACGGGAGTGAGGGCTCGGAAGAGCAGAGGCAAAGACAAAAAGACTGTGGGGAGAGGGGGCGGAGCCTGTCTGCAGATGAGCCCCGGGGGCTGCCGGGAAGGGAGGAAGGCAGGAGGGAGGGAGGGAGGAGAGCTGGGCGCCGCCCAGAGGGACCCCGGCGCCCCACCACCACCTGGGCCTCCCTGGGGCGAGGGAGGGTAGGCCGGAAGAGGCACGCGGGGTGGGTGAGTCGGTCGGTCTTGCTCCGGTCGCCGTGAGCCAGGAGAGGGTGGCGGACGGTGAGCGAGCGGGCGGGACTTAGAAAATTTCTATTCGCCCGCGCTGGGGGGTGTCTTGGGAGGGGGAGAGTACGTCTGTGTGCGCCGTAAGGTGAGGTAAGCTCGAGTGTAGTATCCGCCCGGGGTCCTGTTTGAAGATCGCCTGATTAAGCAACCGCCTGGGATCGAATCCTTTGCTCCCTGGGACCCGGTCTGATCCAGCCCTTTTTAGGGCTTCTGACACCAAAACTCTGCAATCAACAGCCTTATTTCTAGGCCCCTTGGAAACCGCTCCGGAGCCTTAAAGGCTCCAGTTGTGTGCGGTTTCTTTTTTTTAGCCTGGAAGGGATTTAAACCCCTACCGCGGTTTTTCTGCCGGCCGGCCGCTCTACAGCTGATCTGCAATCAGCTGTTCAGGCCCCGCCCAGGCACGTCCTTTGAGACTGCCTATTGGCGGAGGCTCTTCTGTTGCCTTAAAGCAACAGCTGCTCTTTCCTTTTTGCTGCACTGGATCCTCTGCTATCGGCTGTGGATCTGCTCCGTTGGATCTGGATCTGGATCTGGACATTTGCTCTGCGTCTGCCTGGTCTACTGGCCCCCTGCCCCCCCCCCGTCTGCTGCCCCCCCAGCAGACCAGGGAGACTCCGAGCAATGCTGCAGGGAGCAAAGCCACTCCGCGTCTCCCTGGTCCGCTGGGGGGAACCCCCAGCGGACCAGGGAGACGCGGAGCGTACTTTCTCGCTGCGGCATTGCTCTGCCTCTCCCTGGTCTCCTGGGGGAGGTTTTTCCAAAGGCAGCATTGGCAAGCCGCCGCTCTTTTTCATTTTCATTTTCCTTTTTTTTTTTTTTTTTTTTAAATCAGGAACGGGAGTGAGGGCTCGGAAGAGCAGAGGCAAAGACAAAAAGACTGTGGGGAGAGGGGGCGGAGCCTGTCTGCAGATGAGCCCCGGGGGCTGCCGGGAAGGGAGGAAGGCAGGAGGGAGGGAGGGAGGAGAGCTGGGCGCCGCCCAGAGGGACCCCGGCGCCCCACCACCACCTGGGCCTCCCTGGGGCGAGGGAGGGTAGGCCGGAAGAGGCACGCGGGGTGGGTGAGTCGGTCGGTCTTGCTCCGGTCGCCGTGAGCCAGGAGAGGGTGGCGGACGGTGAGCGAGCGGGCGGGACTTAGAAAATTTCTATTCCCCCGCGCTGGGGGATGTCTTGGGAGGGGGAGAGTACGTCTGTGTGCGCCGTAAGGTGAGGTAAGCTCGAGTGTAGTATCCGCCCGGGGTCCTGTTTGAAGATCGCCTGATTAAGCGACCGCCTGGGATCGAATCCTTTGCTCCCTGGGACCCGGTCTGATCCAGCCCTTTTTAGGGCTTCTGACACCAAAACTCTGCAATCAACAGCCTTATTTCTAGGCCCCTTGGAAACCGCTCCGGAGCCTTAAAGGCTCCAGTTGTGTGCGGTTTCTTTTTTTTAGCCTGGAAGGGATTTAAACCCCTACCGCGGTTTTTCTGCCGGCCGCTCTACAGCTGATCTGCAATCAGCTGTTCAGGCCCCGCCCAGGCACGTCCTTTGAGACTGCCTATTGGCGGAGGCTCTTCTGTTGCCTTAAAGCAACAGCTGCTCTTTCCTTTTTGCTGCACTGGATCCTCTGCTATCGGCTGTGGATCTGCTCCGTTGGATCTGGATCTGGATCTGGATCTGGACATTTGCTCTGCGTCTGCCTGGTCTACTGGCCCCCTGCCGCCCCCCCCCCCCCGTCTGCTGCCCCCCCAGCAGACCAGGGAGACTCCGAGCAATGCTGCAGGGAGCAAAGCCACTCCGCGTCTCCCTGGTCCGCTGGGGGGAACCCCCAGCGGACCAGGGAGACGCGGAGCGTACTTTCTCGCTGCGGCATTGCTCTGCCTCTCCCTGGTGTCCTGGGGGAGGTTTTTCCAAAGGCAGCATTGGCAAGCCGCCGCTTTTTTTCATTTTCATTTTCCTTTTTTTTTTTTTTTTTTTTTTTTAAATCAGGAACGGGAGTGAGGGCTCGGAAGAGCAGAGGCAAAGACAAAAAGACTGTGGGGAGAGGGGGCGGAGCCTGTCTGCAGATGAGCCCCGGGGGCTGCCGGGAAGGGAGGAAGGCAGGAGGGAGGGAGGGAGGAGAGCTGGGCGCCGCCCAGAGGGACCCCGGCGCCCCACCACCACCTGGGCCTCCCTGGGGCGAGGGAGGGTAGGCCGGAAGAGGCACGCGGGGTGGGTGAGTCGGTCGGTCTTGCTCCGGTCGCCGTGAGCCAGGAGAGGGTGGCGGACGGTGAGCGAGCGGGCGGGACTTAGAAAATTTCTATTCGCCCGCGCTGGGGGGTGTCTTGGGAGGGGGAGAGTACGTCTGTGTGCGCCGTAAGGTGAGGTAAGCTCGAGTGTAGTATCCGCCCGGGGTCCTGTTTGAAGATCGCCTGATTAAGCAACCGCCTGGGATCGAATCCTTTGCTCCCTGGGACCCGGTCTGATCCAGCCCTTTTTAGGGCTTCTGACACCAAAACTCTGCAATCAACAGCCTTATTTCTAGGCCCCTTGGAAACCGCTCCGGAGCCTTAAAGGCTCCAGTTGTGTGCGGTTTCTTTTTTTTAGCCTGGAAGGGATTTAAACCCCTACTGCGGTTTTTCTGCCGGCCGGCCGCTCTACAGCTGATCTGCAATCAGCTGTTCAGGCCCCGCCCAGGCACGTCCTTTGAGACTGCCTATTGGCGGAGGCTCTTCTGTTGCCTTAAAGCAACAGCTGCTCTTTCCTTTTTGCTGCACTGGATCCTCTGCTATCGGCTGTGGATCTGCTCCGTTGGATCTGGATCTGGATCTGGACATTTGCTCTGCGTCTGCCTGGTCTACTGGCCCCCTGCCCCCCCCCCCCCCCCCCCCCGTCTGCTGCCCCCCCAGCAGACCAGGGAGACTCCGAGCAATGCTGCAGGGAGCAAAGCCACTCCGCGTCTCCCTGCTCCGCTGGGGGGAACCCCCAGCGGACCAGGGAGACGCGGAGCGTACTTTCTCGCTGCGGCATTGCTCTGCCTCTCCCTGGTCTCCTGGGGGAGGTTTTTCCAAAGGCAGCATTGGCAAGCCGCCGCTCTTTTTCATTTTCATTTTCCTTTTTTTTTTTTTTTTTTTTAAATCAGGAACGGGAGTGAGGGCTCGGAAGAGCAGAGGCAAAGACAAAAAGACTGTGGGGAGAGGGGGCGGAGCCTGTCTGCAGATGAGCCCCGGGGGCTGCCGGGAAGGGAGGAAGGCAGGAGGGAGGGAGGGAGGAGAGCTGGGCGCCGCCCAGAGGGACCCCGGCGCCCCACCACCACCTGGGCCTCCCTGGGGCGAGGGAGGGTAGGCCGGAAGAGGCACGCGGGGTGGGTGAGTCGGTCGGTCTTGCTCCGGTCGCCGTGAGCCAGGAGAGGGTGGCGGACGGTGAGCGAGCGGGCGGGACTTAGAAAATTTCTATTCCCCCGCGCTGGGGGATGTCTTGGGAGGGGGAGAGTACGTCTGTGTGCGCCGTAAGGTGAGGTAAGCTCGAGTGTAGTATCCGCCCGGGGTCCTGTTTGAAGATCGCCTGATTAAGCGACCGCCTGGGATCGAATCCTTTGCTCCCTGGGACCCGGTCTGATCCAGCCCTTTTTAGGGCTTCTGACACCAAAACTCTGCAATCAACAGCCTTATTTCTAGGCCCCTTGGAAACCGCTCCGGAGCCTTAAAGGCTCCAGTTGTGTGCGGTTTCTTTTTTTTAGCCTGGAAGGGATTTAAACCCCTACCGCGGTTTTTCTGCCGGCCGCTCTACAGCTGATCTGCAATCAGCTGTTCAGGCCCCGCCCAGGCACGTCCTTTGAGACTGCCTATTGGCGGAGGCTCTTCTGTTGCCTTAAAGCAACAGCTGCTCTTTCCTTTTTGCTGCACTGGATCCTCTGCTATCGGCTGTGGATCTGCTCCGTTGGATCTGGATCTGGATCTGGATCTGGACATTTGCTCTGCGTCTGCCTGGTCTACTGGCCCCCTGCCGCCCCCCCCCCCGTCTGCTGCCCCCCCAGCAGACCAGGGAGACTCCGAGCAATGCTGCAGGGAGCAAAGCCACTCCGCGTCTCCCTGGTCCGCTGGGGGGAACCCCCAGCGGACCAGTGAGACGCGGAGCGTACTTTCTCGCTGCGGCATTGCTCTGCCTCTCCCTGGTCTCCTGGGGGAGGTTTTTCCAAAGGCAGCATTGGCAAGCCGCCGATTTTTTTCATTTTCCTTTTTTTTTTTTTTTTTTAAAATCAGGAACGGGAGTGAGGGCTCGGAAGAGCAGAGGCAAAGACAAAAAGACTGTGGGGAGAGGGGGCGGAGCCTGTCTGCAGATGAGCCCCGGGGGCTGCCGGGAAGGGAGGAAGGCAGGAGGGAGGGAGGGAGGAGAGCTGGGCGCCGCCCAGAGGGACCCCGGCGCCCCACCACCACCTGGGCCTCCCTGGGGCGAGGGAGGGTAGGCCGGAAGAGGCACGCGGGGTGGGTGAGTCGGTCGGTCTTGCTCTGGTCGCCGTGAGCCAGGAGAGGGTGGCGGACGGTGAGCGAGCGGGCGGGACTTAGAAAATTTCTATTCCCCCGCGCTGGGGGGTGTCTTGGGAGGGGGAGAGTACGTCTGTGTGCGCCGTAAGGTGAGGTAAGCTCGAGTGTAGTATCCGCCCGGGGTCCTGTTTGAAGATCGCCTGATTAAGCAACGGACTGGGATCGAATCCTTTGCTCCCTGGGACCCGGTCTGATCCAGCCCTTTTTAGGGCTTCTGACACCAAAACTCTGCAATCAACAGCCTTATTTCTAGGCCCCTTGGAAACCGCTCCGGAGCCTTAAAGGCTCCAGTTGTGTGCGGTTTCTTTTTTTTAGCCTGGAAGGGATTTAAACCCCTACCGCGGTTTTTCTGCCGGCCGCTCTACAGCTGATCTGCAATCAGCTGTTCAGGCCCCGCCCAGGCACGTCCTTTGAGACTTCCTATTGGCGGAGGCTCTTCTGTTGCCTTAAAGCAACAGCTGCTCTTTCCTTTTTGCTGCACTGGATCCTCTGCTATCGGCTGTGGATCTGCTCCGTTGGATCTGGATCTGGATCTGGATCTGGACATTTGCTCTGCGTCTGCCTGGTCTACTGGCCCCCTGCCGCCCCCCCCCCCCCGTCTGCTGCCCCCCCAGCAGACCAGGGAGACTCCGAGCAATGCTGCAGGGAGCAAAGCCACTCCGCGTCTCCCTGGTCCGCTGGGGGGAACCCCCAGCGGACCAGGGAGACGCGGAGCGTACTTTCTCGCTGCGGCATTGCTCTGCCTCTCCCTGGTCTCCTGGGGGAGGTTTTTCCAAAGGCAGCATTGGCAAGCCGCCGCTTTTTTTCATTTTCATTTTCCTTTTTTTTTTTTTTTTTAAAATCAGGAACGGGAGTGAGGGCTCGGAAGAGCAGAGGCAAAGACAAAAAGACTGTGGGGAGAGGGGGCGGAGCCTGTCTGCAGATGAGCCCCGGGGGCTGCCGGGAAGGGAGGAAGGCAGGAGGGAGGGAGGGAGGAGAGCTGGGCGCCGCCCAGAGGGACCCCGGCGCCCCACCACCACCTGGGCCTCCCTGGGGCGAGCGAGGGTAGGCCGGAAGAGGCACGCGGGGTGGGTGAGTCGGTCGGTCTTGCTCCGGTCGCCGTGAGCCAGGAGAGGGTGGCGGACGGTGAGCGAGCGGGCGGGACTTAGAAAATTTCTATTCCCCCGCGCTGGGGGGTGTCTTGGGAGGGGGAGAGTACGTCTGTGTGCGCCGTAAGGTGAGGTAAGCTCGAGTGTAGTATCCGCCCGGGGTCCTGTTTGAAGATCGCCTGATTAAGCAACCGCCTGGGATCGAATCCTTTGCTCCCTGGGACCCGGTCTGATCCAGCCCTTTTTAGGGCTTCTGACACCAAAACTCTGCAATCAACAGCCTTATTTCTAGGCCCCTTGGAAACCGCTCCGGAGCCTTAAAGGCTCCAGTTGTGTGCGGTTTCTTTTTTTTAGCCTGGAAGGGATTTAAACCCCTACCGGGGTTTTTCTGCCGGCCGCTCTACAGCTGATCTGCAATCAGCTGTTCAGGCCCCGCCCAGGCACGTCCTTTGAGACTGCCTATTGGCGGAGGCTCTTCTGTTGCCTTAAAGCAACAGCTGCTCTTTCCTTTTTGCTGCACTGGATCCTCTGCTATCGGCTGTGGATCTGCTCCGTTGGATCTGGATCTGGATCTGGATCTGGACATTTGCTCTGCGTCTGCCTGGTCTACTGGCCCCCTGCCGCCCCCCCCCCCCGTCTGCTGCCCCCCCAGCAGACCAGGGAGACTCCGAGCAATGCTGCAGGGAGCAAAGCCACTCCGCGTCTCCCTGGTCCGCTGGGGGTTCCCCCCAGCGGACCAGGGAGACGCGGAGCGTACTTTCTCGCTGCGGCATTGCTCTGCCTCTCCCTGGTCTCCTGGGGGAGGTTTTTCCAAAGGCAGCATTGGCAAGCCGCCGCTTTTTTTCATTTTCATTTTCCTTTTTTTTTTTTTTTTTTTTTTTTTAAATCAGGAACGGGAGTGAGGGCTCGGAAGAGCAGAGGCAAAGACAAAAAGACTGTGGGGAGAGGGGGCGGAGCCTGTCTGCAGATGAGCCCCGGGGGCTGCCGGGAAGGGAGGAAGGCAGGAGGGAGGGAGGGAGGAGAGCTGGGCGCCGCCCAGAGGGACCCCGGCGCCCCACCACCACCTGGGCCTCCCTGGGGCGAGGGAGGGTAGGCCGGAAGAGGCACGCGGGGTGGGTGAGTCGGTCGGTCTTGCTCCGGTCGCCGTGAGCCAGGAGAGGGTGGCGGACGGTGAGCGAGCGGGCGGGACTTAGAAAATTTCTATTCCCCCGCGCTGGGGGGTGTCTTGGGAGGGGGAGAGTACGTCTGTGTGCGCCGTAAGGTGAGGTAAGCTCGAGTGTAGTATCCGCCCGGGGTCCTGTTTGAAGATCGCCTGATTAAGCAACCGCCTGGGATCGAATCCTTTGCTCCCTGGGACCCGGTCTGATCCAGCCCTTTTTAGGGCTTCTGACACCAAAACTCTGCAATCAACAGCCTTATTTCTAGGCCCCTTGGAAACCGCTCCGGAGCCTTAAAGGCTCCAGTTGTGTGCGGTTTCTTTTTTTTAGCCTGGAAGGGATTTAAACCCCTACCGCGGTTTTTCTGCCGGCCGCTCTACAGCTGATCTGCAATCAGCTGTTCAGGCCCCGCCCAGGCACGTCCTTTGAGACTGCCTATTGGCGGAGGCTCTTCTGTTGCCTTAAAGCAACAGCTGCTCTTTCCTTTTTGCTGCACTGGATCCTCTGCTATCGGCTGTGGATCTGCTCCGTTGGATCTGGATCTGGATCTGGATCTGGACATTTGCTCTGCGTCTGCCTGGTCTACTGGCCCCCTGCCCCCCCCCCCCCCCGTCTGCTGCCCCCCCAGCAGACCAGGGAGACTCCGAGCAATGCTGCAGGGAGCAAAGCCACTCCGCGTCTCCCTGGTCCGCTGGGGGGAACCCCCAGCGGACCAGGGAGACGCGGAGCGTACTTTCTCGCTGCGGCATTGCT
The DNA here is from genome assembly GCF_052426305.1 of Pelodiscus sinensis. NCBI lineage: Eukaryota > Metazoa > Chordata > Testudines > Trionychidae > Pelodiscus > Pelodiscus sinensis. The sequence goes on along the minus strand of NC_143056.1, from coordinate 86,048,684 downwards.
CTGCCTCTCCCTGGTCTCCTGGGGGAGGTTTTTCCAAAGGCAGCATTGGCAAGCCGCCGCTTTTTTTCATTTTCATTTTCCTTTTTTTTTTTTTTTTTTTTTTTTAAATCAGGAACGGGAGTGAGGGCTCGGAAGAGCAGAGGCAAAGACAAAAAGACTGTGGGGAGAGGGGGCGGAGCCTGTCTGCAGATGAGCCCCGGGGGCTGCCGGGAAGGGAGGAAGGCAGGAGGGAGGGAGGGAGGAGAGCTGGGCGCCGCCCAGAGGGACCCCGGCGCCCCACCACCACCTGGGCCTCCCTGGGGCGAGGGAGGGTAGGCCGGAAGAGGCACGCGGGGTGGGTGAGTCGGTCGGTCTTGCTCCGGTCGCCGTGAGCCAGGAGAGGGTGGCGGACGGTGAGCGAGCGGGCGGGACTTAGAAAATTTCTATTCCCCCGCGCTGGGGGGTGTCTTGGGAGGGGGAGAGTACGTCTGTGTGCGCCGTAAGGTGAGGTAAGCTCGAGTGTAGTATCCGCCCGGGGTCCTGTTTGAAGATCGCCTGATTAAGCAACTGCCTGGGATCGAATCCTTTGCTCCCTGGGACCCGGTCTGATCCAGCCCTTTTTAGGGCTTCTGACACCAAAACTCTGCAATCAACAGCCTTATTTCTAGGCCCCTTGGAAACCGCTCCGGAGCCTTAAAGGCTCCAGTTGTGTGCGGTTTCTTTTTTTTAGCCTGGAAGGGATTTAAACCCCTACCGCGGTTTTTCTGCCGGCCGCTCTACAGCTGATCTGCAATCAGCTGTTCAGGCCCCGCCCAGGCACGTCCTTTGAGACTGCCTATTGGCGGAGGCTCTTCTGTTGCCTTAAAGCAACAGCTGCTCTTTCCTTTTTGCTGCACTGGATCCTCTGCTATCGGCTGTGGATCTGCTCCGTTGGATCTGGATCTGGATCTGGATCTGGACATTTGCTCTGCGTCTGCCTGGTCTACTGGCCCCCTGCCGCCCCCCCCCCCCCCGTCTGCTGCCCCCCCAGCAGACCAGGGAGACTCCGAGCAATGCTGCAGGGAGCAAAGCCACTCCGCGTCTCCCTGGTCCGCTGGGGGGAACCCCCAGCGGACCAGGGAGACGCGGAGCGTACTTTCTCGCTGCGGCATTGCTCTGCCTCTCCCTGGTCTCCTGGGGGAGGTTTTTCCAAAGGCAGCATTGGCAAGCCGCCGCTTTTTTTCATTTTCATTTTCCTTTTTTTTTTTTTTTTTTTTTTTTTAAAATCAGGAACGGGAGTGAGGGCTCGGAAGAGCAGAGGCAAAGACAAAAAGACTGTGGGGAGAGGGGGCGGAGCCTGTCTGCAGATGAGCCCCGGGGGCTGCCGGGAAGGGAGGAAGGCAGGAGGGAGGGAGGGAGGAGAGCTGGGCGCCGCCCAGAGGGACCCCGGCGCCCCACCACCACCTGGGCCTCCCTGGGGCGAGGGAGGGTAGGCCGGAAGAGGCACGCGGGGTGGGTGAGTCGGTCGGTCTTGCTCCGGTCGCCGTGAGCCAGGAGAGGGTGGCGGACGGTGAGCGAGCGGGCGGGACTTAGAAAATTTCTATTCCCCCGCGCTGGGGGGTGTCTTGGGAGGGGGAGAGTACGTCTGTGTGCGCCGTAAGGTGAGGTAAGCTCGAGTGTAGTATCCGCCCGGGGTCCTGTTTGAAGATCGCCTGATTAAGCAACCGCCTGGGATCGAATCCTTTGCTCCCTGGGACCCGGTCTGATCCAGCCCTTTTTAGGGCTTCTGACACCAAAACTCTGCAATCAACAGCCTTATTTCTAGGCCCCTTGGAAACCGCTCCGGAGCCTTAAAGGCTCCAGTTGTGTGCGGTTTCTTTTTTTTAGCCTGGAAGGGATTTAAACCCCTACCGGGGTTTTTCTGCCGGCCGCTCTACAGCTGATCTGCAATCAGCTGTTCAGGCCCCGCCCAGGCACGTCCTTTGAGACTGCCTATTGGCGGAGGCTCTTCTGTTGCCTTAAAGCAACAGCTGCTCTTTCCTTTTTGCTGCACTGGATCCTCTGCTATCGGCTGTGGATCTGCTCCGTTGGATCTGGATCTGGATCTGGATCTGGACATTTGCTCTGCGTCTGCCTGGTCTACTGGCCCCCTGCCGCCCCCCCCCCCCGTCTGCTGCCCCCCCAGCAGACCAGGGAGACTCCGAGCAATGCTGCAGGGAGCAAAGCCACTCCGCGTCTCCCTGGTCCGCTGGGGGGAACCCCCAGCGGACCAGGGAGACGCGGAGCGTACTTTCTCGCTGCGGCATTGCTCTGCCTCTCCCTGGTCTCCTGGGGGAGGTTTTTCCAAAGGCAGCATTGGCAAGCCGCCGCTTTTTTTCATTTTCATTTTCCTTTTTTTTTTTTTTTTTAAATCAGGAACGGGAGTGAGGGCTCGGAAGAGCAGAGGCAAAGACAAAAAGACTGTGGGGAGAGGGGGCGGAGCCTGTCTGCAGATGAGCCCCGGGGGCTGCTGGGAAGGGAGGAAGGCAGGAGGGAGGGAGGGAGGAGAGCTGGGCGCCGCCCAGAGGGACCCCGGCGCCCCACCACCACCTGGGCCTCCCTGGGGCGAGGGAGGGTAGGCCGGAAGAGGCACGCGGGGTGGGTGAGTCGGTCGGTCTTGCTCCGGTCGCCGTGAGCCAGGAGAGGGTGGCGGACGGTGAGCGAGCGGGCGGGACTTAGAAAATTTCTATTCCCCCGCGCTGGGGGGTGTCTTGGGAGGGGGAGAGTACGTCTGTGTGCGCCGTAAGGTGAGGTAAGCTCGAGTGTAGTATCCGCCCGGGGTCCTGTTTGAAGATCGCCTGATTAAGCGACCGCCTGGGATCGAATCCTTTGCTCCCTGGGACCCGGTCTGATCCAGCCCTTTTTAGGGCTTCTGACACCAAAACTCTGCAATCAACAGCCTTATTTCTAGGCCCCTTGGAAACCGCTCCGGAGCCTTAAAGGCTCCAGTTGTGTGCGGTTTCTTTTTTTTAGCCTGGAAGGGATTTAAACCCCTACCGCGGTTTTTCTGCCGGCCGCTCTACAGCTGATCTGCAATCAGCTGTTCAGGCCCCGCCCAGGCACGTCCTTTGAGACTGCCTATTGGCGGAGGCTCTTCTGTTGCCTTAAAGCAACAGCTGCTCTTTCCTTTTTGCTGCACTGGATCCTCTGCTATCGGCTGTGGATCTGCTCCGTTGGATCTGGATCTGGATCTGGATCTGGACATTTGCTCTGCGTCTGCCTGGTCTACTGGCTCCCTGCCGCCCCCCCCCCCCGTCTGCTGCCCCCCCAGCAGACCAGGGAGACTCCGAGCAATGCTGCAGGGAGCAAAGCCACTCCGCGTCTCCCTGGTCCGCTGGGGGGAACCCCCAGCGGACCAGGGAGACGCGGAGCGTACTTTCTCGCTGCGGCATTGCTCTGCCTCTCCCTGGTCTCCTGGGGGAGGTTTTTCCAAAGGCAGCATTGGCAAGCCGCCGCTTTTTTTCATTTTCATTTTCATTTTCCTTTTTTTTTTTTTTTTTTTTTTTAAATCAGGAACGGGAGTGAGGGCTCGGAAGAGCAGAGGCAAAGACAAAAAGACTGTGGGGAGAGGGGGCGGAGCCTGTCTGCAGATGAGCCCCGGGGGCTGCCGGGAAGGGAGGAAGGCAGGAGGGAGGGAGGGAGGAGAGCTGGGCGCCGCCCAGAGGGACCCCGGCGCCCCACCACCACCTGGGCCTCCCTGGGGCGAGGGAGGGTAGGCCGGAAGAGGCACGCGGGGTGGGTGAGTCGGTCGGTCTTGCTCCGGTCGCCGTGAGCCAGGAGAGGGTGGCGGACGGTGAGCGAGCGGGCGGGACTTAGAAAATTTCTATTCCCCCGCGCTGGGGGGTGTCTTGGGAGGGGGAGAGTACGTCTGTGTGCGCCGTAAGGTGAGGTAAGCTCGAGTGTAGTATCCGCCCGGGGTCCTGTTTGAAGATCGCCTGATTAAGCAACCGCCTGGGATCGAATCCTTTGCTCCCTGGGACCCGGTCTGATCCAGCCCTTTTTAGGGCTTCTGACACCAAAACTCTGCAATCAACAGCCTTATTTCTAGGCCCCTTGGAAACCGCTCCGGAGCCTTAAAGGCTCCAGTTGTGTGCGGTTTCTTTTTTTTAGCCTGGAAGGGATTTAAACCCCTACCGCGGTTTTTCTGCCGGCCGCTCTACAGCTGATCTGCAATCAGCTGTTCAGGCCCCGCCCAGGCACGTCCTTTGAGACTGCCTATTGGTGGAGGCTCTTCTGTTGCCTTAAAGCAACAGCTGCTCTTTCCTTTTTGCTGCACTGGATCCTCTGCTATCGGCTGTGGATCTGCTCCGTTGGATCTGGATCTGGATCTGGATCTGGATCTGGACATTTGCTCTGCGTCTGCCTGGTCTACTGGCCCCCTGCCGCCCCCCCCCCCCCGTCTGCTGCCCCCCCAGCAGACCAGGGAGACTCCGAGCAATGCTGCAGGGAGCAAAGCCACTCCGCGTCTCCCTGGTCCGCTGGGGGGAACCCCCAGCGGACCAGGGAGACGCGGAGCGTACTTTCTCGCTGCGGCATTGCTCTGCCTCTCCCTGGTCTCCTGGGGGAGGTTTTTCCAAAGGCAGCATTGGCAAGCCGCCGCTTTTTTTCATTTTCATTTTCCTTTTTTTTTTTTTTTTTTTTTTTTTTAAATCAGGAACGGGAGTGAGGGCTCGGAAGAGCAGAGGCAAAGACAAAAAGACTGTGGGGAGAGGGGGCGGAGCCTGTCTGCAGATGAGCCCCGGGGGCTGCCGGGAAGGGAGGAAGGCAGGAGGGAGGGAGGGAGGAGAGCTGGGCGCCGCCCAGAGGGACCCCGGCGCCCCACCACCACCTGGGCCTCCCTGGGGCGAGGGAGGGTAGGCCGGAAGAGGCACGCGGGGTGGGTGAGTCGGTCGGTCTTGCTCCGGTCGCCGTGAGCCAGGAGAGGGTGGCGGACGGTGAGCGAGCGGGCGGGACTTAGAAAATTTCTATTCCCCCGCGCTGGGGGGTGTCTTGGGAGGGGGAGAGTACGTCTGTGTGCGCCGTAAGGTGAGGTAAGCTCGAGTGTAGTATCCGCCCGGGGTCCTGTTTGAAGATCGCCTGATTAAGCAACCGCCTGGGATCGAATCCTTTGCTCCCTGGGACCCGGTCTGATCCAGCCCTTTTTAGGGCTTCTGACACCAAAACTCTGCAATCAACAGCCTTATTTCTAGGCCCCTTGGAAACCGCTCCGGAGCCTTAAAGGCTCCAGTTGTGTGCGGTTTCTTTTTTTTAGCCTGGAAGGGATTTAAACCCCTACCGCGGTTTTTCTGCCGGCCGCTCTACAGCTGATCTGCAATCAGCTGTTCAGGCCCCGCCCAGGCACGTCCTTTGAGACTGCCTATTGGCGGAGGCTCTTCTGTTGCCTTAAAGCAACAGCTGCTCTTTCCTTTTTGCTGCACTGGATCCTCTGCTATCGGCTGTGGATCTGCTCCCTTGGATCTGGATCTGGATCTGGATCTGGACATTTGCTCTGCGTCTGCCTGGTCTACTGGCCCCCTGCCGCCCCCCCCCGTCTGCTGCCCCCCCCAGCAGACCAGGGAGACTCCGAGCAATGCTGCAGGGAGCAAAGCCACTCCGCGTCTCCCTGGTCCGCTGGGGGGAACCCCCAGTGGACCAGGGAGACGCGGAGCGTACTTTCTCGCTGCGGCATTGCTCTGCCTCTCCCTGGTCTCCTGGGGGAGGTTTTTCCAAAGGCAGCATTGGCAAGCCGCCGCTTTTTTTCATTTTCATTTTCATTTTCCTTTTTTTTTTTTTTTTTTTTTTTTTTAAATCAGGAACGGGAGTGAGGGCTCGGAAGAGCAGAGGCAAAGACAAAAAGACTGTGGGGAGAGGGGGCGGAGCCTGTCTGCAGATGAGCCCCGGGGGCTGCCGGGAAGGGAGGAAGGCAGGAGGGAGGGAGGGAGGAGAGCTGGGCGCCGCCCAGAGGGACCCCGGCGCCCCACCACCACCTGGGCCTCCCTGGGGCGAGGGAGGGTAGGCCGGAAGAGGCACGCGGGGTGGGTGAGTCGGTCGGTCTTGCTCCGGTCGCCGTGAGCCAGGAGAGGGTGGCGGACGGTGAGCGAGCGGGCGGGACTTAGAAAATTTCTATTCCCCCGCGCTGGGGGGTGTCTTGGGAGGGGGAGAGTACGTCTGTGTGCGCCGTAAGGTGAGGTAAGCTCGAGTGTAGTATCCGCCCGGGGTCCTGTTTGAAGATCGCCTGATTAAGCAACCGCCTGGGATCGAATCCTTTGCTCCCTGGGACCCGGTCTGATCCAGCCCTTTTTAGGGCTTCTGACACCAAAACTCTGCAATCAACAGCCTTATTTCTAGGCCCCTTGGAAACCGCTCCGGAGCCTTAAAGGCTCCAGTTGTGTGCGGTTTCTTTTTTTTAGCCTGGAAGGGATTTAAACCCCTACCGCGGTTTTTCTGCCGGCCGCTCTACAGCTGATCTGCAATCAGCTGTTCAGGCCCCGCCCAGGCACGTCCTTTGAGACTGCCTATTGGCGGAGGCTCTTCTGTTGCCTTAAAGCAACAGCTGCTCTTTCCTTTTTGCTGCACTGGATCCTCTGCTATCGGCTGTGGATCTGCTCCCTTGGATCTGGATCTGGATCTGGATCTGGACATTTGCTCTGCGTCTGCCTGGTCTACTGGCCCCCTGCCGCCCCCCCCCCCCCGTCTGCTGCCCCCCCAGCAGACCAGGGAGACTCCGAGCAATGCTGCAGGGAGCAAAGCCACTCCGCGTCTCCCTGGTCCGCTGGGGGGAACCCCCAGCGGACCAGGGAGACGCGGAGCGTACTTTCTCGCTGCGGCATTGCTCTGCCTCTCCCTGGTCTCCTGGGGGAGGTTTTTCCAAAGGCAGCATTGGCAAGCCGCCGCTTTTTTTCATTTTCATTTTCCTTTTTTTTTTTTTTTTTTAAAATCAGGAACGGGAGTGAGGGCTCGGAAGAGCAGAGGCAAAGACAAAAAGACTGTGGGGAGAGGGGGCGGAGCCTGTCTGCAGATGAGCCCCGGGGGCTGCCGGGAAGGGAGGAAGGCAGGAGGGAGGGAGGGAGGAGAGCTGGGCGCCGCCCAGAGGGACCCCGGCGCCCCACCACCACCTGGGCCTCCCTGGGGCGAGGGAGGGTAGGCCGGAAGAGGCACGCGGGGTGGGTGAGTCGGTCGGTCTTGCTCCGGTCGCCGTGAGCCAGGAGAGGGTGGCGGACGGTGAGCGAGCGGGCGGGACTTAGAAAATTTCTATTCCCCCCGCGCTGGGGGGTGTCTTGGGAGGGGGAGAGTACGTCTGTGTGCGCCGTAAGGTGAGGTAAGCTCGAGTGTAGTATCCGCCCGGGGTCCTGTTTGAAGATCGCCTGATTAAGCAACCGCCTGGGATCGAATCCTTTGCTCCCTGGAATCCGGTCTGATCCAGCCCTTTTTAGGGCTTCTGACACCAAAACTCTGCAATCAACAGCCTTATTTCTAGGCCCCTTGGAAACCGCTTCGGAGCCTTAAAGGCTCCAGTTGTGTGCGGTTTCTTTTTTTTAGCCTGGAAGGGATTTAAACCCCTACCGCGGTTTTTCTGCCGGCCGCTCTACAGCTGATCTGCAATCAGCTGTTCAGGCCCCGCCCAGGCACGTCCTTTGAGACTGCCTATTGGCGGAGGCTCTTCTGTTGCCTTAAAGCAACAGCTGCTCTTTCCTTTTTGCTGCACTGGATCCTCTGCTATCGGCTGTGGATCTGCTCCGTTGGATCTGGATCTGGATCTGGATCTGGACATTTGCTCTGCGTCTGCCTGGTCTACTGGCCCCCTGCCGCCCCCCCCCCCCCCCCGTCTGCTGCCCCCCCAGCAGACCAGGGAGACTCCGAGCAATGCTGCAGGGAGCAAAGCCACTCCGCGTCTCCCTGGTCCGCTGGGGGGAACCCCCAGCGGACCAGGGAGACGCGGAGCGTACTTTCTCGCTGCGGCATTGCTCTGCCTCTCCCTGGTCTCCTGGGGGAGGTTTTTCCAAAGGCAGCATTGGCAAGCCGCCGCTTTTTTTCATTTTCATTTTCCTTTTTTTTTTTTTTTTTAAAATCAGGAACGGGAGTGAGGGCTCGGAAGAGCAGAGGCAAAGACAAAAAGACTGTGGGGAGAGGGGGCGGAGCCTGTCTGCAGATGAGCCCCGGGGGCTGCCGGGAAGGGAGGAAGGCAGGAGGGAGGGAGGGAGGAGAGCTGGGCGCCGCCCAGAGGGACCCCGGCGCCCCACCACCACCTGGGCCTCCCTGGGGCGAGGGAGGGTAGGCCGGAAGAGGCACGCGGGGTGGGTGAGTCGGTCGGTCTTGCTCCGGTCGCCGTGAGCCAGGAGAGGGTGGCGGACGGTGAGCGAGCGGGCGGGACTTAGAAAATTTCTATTCCCCCCGCGCTGGGGGGTGTCTTGGGAGGGGGAGAGTACGTCTGTGTGCGCCGTAAGGTGAGGTAAGCTCGAGTGTAGTATCCGCCCGGGGTCCTGTTTGAAGATCGCCTGATTAAGCAACCGCCTGGGATCGAATCCTTTGCTCCCTGGAATCCGGTCTGATCCAGCCCTTTTTAGGGCTTCTGACACCAAAACTCTGCAATCAACAGCCTTATTTCTAGGCCCCTTGGAAACCGCTTCGGAGCCTTAAAGGCTCCAGTTGTGTGCGGTTTCTTTTTTTTAGCCTGGAAGGGATTTAAACCCCTACCGCGGTTTTTCTGCCGGCCGCTCTACAGCTGATCTCCAATCAGCTGTTCAGGCCCCGCCCAGGCACGTCCTTTGAGACTGCCTATTGGCGGAGGCTCTTCTGTTGCCTTAAAGCAACAGCTGCTCTTTCCTTTTTGCTGCACTGGATCCTCTGCTATCGGCTGTGGATCTGCTCCGTTGGATCTGGATCTGGATCTGGATCTGGACATTTGCTCTGCGTCTGCCTGGTCTACTGGCCCCCTGCCGCCCCCCCCCCGTCTGCTGCCCCCCCAGCAGACCAGGGAGACTCCGAGCAATGCTGCAGGGAGCAAAGCCACTCCGCGTCTCCCTGGTCCGCTGGGGGGAACCCCCAGCGGACCAGGGAGACGCGGAGCGTACTTTCTCGCTGCGGCATTGCTCTGCCTCTCCCTGGTCTCCTGGGGGAGGTTTTTCCAAAGGCAGCATTGGCAAGCCGCCGCTTTTTTTCATTTTCATTTTCATTTTCATTTTCCTTTTTTTTTTTTTTTTTTTTTTTAAATCAGGAACGGGAGTGAGGGCTCGGAAGAGCAGAGGCAAAGACAAAAAGACTGTGGGGAGAGGGAGCGGAGCCTGTCTGCAGATGAGCCCCGGGGGCTGCCGGGAAGGGAGGAAGGCAGGAGGGAGGGAGGGAGGAGAGCTGGGCGCCGCCCAGAGGGACCCCGGCGCCCCACCACCACCTGGGCCTCCCTGGGGCGAGGGAGGGTAGGCCGGAAGAGGCACGCGGGGTGGGTGAGTCGGTCGGTCTTGCTCCGGTCGCCGTGAGCCAGGAGAGGGTGGCGGACGGTGAGCGAGCGGGCGGGACTTAGAAAATTTCTATTCCCCCGCGCTGGGGGGTGTCTTGGGAGGGGGAGAGTACGTCTGTGTGCGCCGTAAGGTGAGGTAAGCTCGAGTGTAGTATCCGCCCGGGGTCCTGTTTGAAGATCGCCTGATTAAGCAACCGCCTGGGATTGAATCCTTTGCTCCCTGGGACCCGGTCTGATCCAGCCCTTTTTAGGGCTTCTGACACCAAAACTCTGCAATCAACAGCCTTATTTCTAGGCCCCTTGGAAACCGCTCCGGAGCCTTAAAGGCTCCAGTTGTGTGCGGTTTCTTTTTTTTAGCCTGGAAGGGATTTAAACCCCTACCGCGGTTTTTCTGCCGGCCGCTCTACAGCTGATCTGCAATCAGCTGTTCAGGCCCCGCCCAGGCACGTCCTTTGAGACTGCCTATTGGCGGAGGCTCTTCTGTTGCCTTAAAGCAACAGCTGCTCTTTCCTTTTTGCTGCACTGGATCCTCTGCTATCGGCTGTGGATCTGCCCCGTTGGATCTGGATCTGGATCTGGATCTGGATCTGGACATTTGCTCTGCGTCTGCCTGGTCTACTGGCCCCATGCCGCCCCCCCCCCGTCTGCTGCCCCCCCAGCAGACCAGGGAGACTCCGAGCAATGCTGCAGGGAGCAAAGCCACTCCGCGTCTCCCTGGTCCGCTGGGGGGAACCCCCAGCGGACCAGGGAGACGCGGAGCGTACTTTCTCGCTGCGGCATTGCTCTGCCTCTCCCTGGTCTCCTGGGGGAGGTTTTTCCAAAGGCAGCATTGGCAAGCCGCCGCTTTTTTTCATTTTCATTTTCATTTTCCTTTTTTTTTTTTTTTTTTAAATCAGGAACGGGAGTGAGGGCTCGGAAGAGCAGAGGCAAAGACAAAAAGACTGTGGGGAGAGGGGGCGGAGCCTGTCTGCAGATGAGCCCCGGGGGCTGCCGGGAAGGGAGGAAGGCAGGAGGGAGGGAGGGAGGAGAGCTGGGCGCCGCCCAGAGGGACCCCGGCGCCCCACCACCACCTGGGCCTCCCTGGGGCGAGGGAGGGTAGGCCGGAAGAGGCACGCGGGGTGGGTGAGTCGGTCGGTCTTGCTCCGGTCGCCGTGAGCCAGGAGAGGGTGGCGGACGGTGAGCGAGCGGGCGGGACTTAGAAAATTTCTATTCCCCCGCGCTGGGGGGTGTCTTGGGAGGGGGAGAGTACGTCTGTGTGCGCCGTAAGGTGAGGTAAGCTCGAGTGTAGTATCCGCCCGGGGTCCTGTTTGAAGATCGCCTGATTAAGCAACCGCCTGGGATCGAATCCTTTGCTCCCTGGGACCCGGTCTGATCCAGCCCTTTTTAGGGCTTCTGACACCAAAACTCTGCAATCAACAGCCTTATTTCTAGGCCCCTTGGAAACCGCTCCGGAGCCTTAAAGGCTCCAGTTGTGTGCGGTTTCTTTTTTTTAGCCTGGAAGGGATTTAAACCCCTACCGCGGTTTTTCTGCCGGCCGCTCTACAGCTGATCTGCAATCAGCTGTTCAGGCCCCGCCCAGGCACGTCCTTTGAGACTGCCTATTGGCGGAGGCTCTTCTGTTGCCTTAAAGCAACAGCTGCTCTTTCCTTTTTGCTGCACTGGATCCTCTGCTATCGGCTGTGGATCTGCTCCGTTGGATCTGGATCTGGATCTGGATCTGGACATTTGCTCTGCGTCTGCCTGGTCTACTGGCCCCCTGCCGCCCCCCCCCCCCCGTCTGCTGCCCCCCCAGCAGACCAGGGAGACTCCGAGCAATGCTGCAGGGAGCAAAGCCACTCCGCGTCTCCCTGGTCCGCTGGGGGGAACCCCCAGCGGACCAGGGAGACGCGGAGCGTACTTTCTCGCTGCGGCATTGCTCTGCCTCTCCCTGGTCTCCTGGGGGAGGTTTTTCCAAAGGCAGCATTGGCAAGCCGCCGCTTTTTTTCATTTTCATTTTCCTTTTTTTTTTTTTTTTTTTTTTTAAAAATCAGGAACGGGAGTGAGGGCTCGGAAGAGCAGAGGCAAAGACAAAAAGACTGTGGGGAGAGGGGGCGGAGCCTGTCTGCAGATGAGCCCCGGGGGCTGCCGGGAAGGGAGGAAGGCAGGAGGGAGGGAGGGAGGAGAGCTGGGCGCCGCCCAGAGGGACCCCGGCGCCCCACCACCACCTGGGCCTCCCTGGGGCGAGGGAGGGTAGGCCGGAAGAGGCACGCGGGGTGGGTGAGTCGGTCGGTCTTGCTCCGGTCGCCGTGAGCCAGGAGAGGGTGGCGGACGGTGAGCGAGCGGGCGGGACTTAGAAAATTTCTATTCCCCCCGCGCTGGGGGGTGTCTTGGGAGGGGGAGAGTACGTCTGTGTGCGCCGTAAGGTGAGGTAAGCTCGAGTGTAGTATCCGCCCGGGGTCCTGTTTGAAGATCGCCTGATTAAGCAACCGCCTGGGATCGAATCCTTTGCTCCCTGGGACCCGGTCTGATCCAGCCCTTTTTAGGGCTTCTGACACCAAAACTCTGCAATCAACAGCCTTATTTCTAGGCCCCTTGGAAACCGCTCCGGAGCCTTAAAGGCTCCAGTTGTGTGCGGTTTCTTTTTTTTAGCCTGGAAGGGATTTAAACCCCTACCGCGGTTTTTCTGCCGGCCGCTCTACAGCTGATCTGCAATCAGCTGTTCAGGCCCCGCCCAGGCACGTCCTTTGAGACTGCCTATTGGCGGAGGCTCTTCTGTTGCCTTAAAGCAACAGCTGCTCTTTCCTTTTTGCTGCACTGGATCCTCTGCTATCGGCTGTGGATCTGCTCCGTTGGATCTGGATCTGGATCTGGATCTGGACATTTGCTCTGCGTCTGCCTGGTCTACTGGCCCCCTGCCGCCCCCCCCCCCCCCCGTCTGCTGCCCCCCCAGCAGACCAGGGAGACTCCGAGCAATGCTGCAGGGAGCAAAGCCACTCCGCGTCTCCCTGGTCCGCTGGGGGGAACCCCCAGCGGACCAGGGAGACGCGGAGCGTACTTTCTCGCTGCGGCATTGCTCTGCCTCTCCCTGGTCTCCTGGGGGAGGTTTTTCCAAAGGCAGCATTGGCAAGCCGCCGCTTTTTTTCATTTTCATTTTCCTTTTTTTTTTTTTTTTAAAATCAGGAACGGGAGTGAGGGCTCGGAAGAGCAGAGGCAAAGACAAAAAGACTGTGGGGAGAGGGGGCGGAGCCTGTCTGCAGATGAGCCCCGGGGGCTGCCGGGAAGGGAGGAAGGCAGGAGGGAGGGAGGGAGGAGAGCTGGGCGCCGCCCAGAGGGACCCCGGCGCCCCACCACCACCTGGGCCTCCCTGGGGCGAGGGAGGGTAGGCCGGAAGAGGCACGCGGGGTGGGTGAGTCGGTCGGTCTTGCTCCGGTCGCCGTGAGCCAGGAGAGGGTGGCGGACGGTGAGCGAGCGGGCGGGACTTAGAAAATTTCTATTCCCCCCGCGCTGGGGGGTGTCTTGGGAGGGGGAGAGTACGTCTGTGTGCGCCGTAAGGTGAGGTAAGCTCGAGTGTAGTATCCGCCCGGGGTCCTGTTTGAAGATCGCCTGATTAAGCAACCGCCTGGGATCGAATCCTTTGCTCCCTGGAATCCGGTCTGATCCAGCCCTTTTTAGGGCTTCTGACACCAAAACTCTGCAATCAACAGCCTTATTTCTAGGCCCCTTGGAAACCGCTTCGGAGCCTTAAAGGCTCCAGTTGTGTGCGGTTTCTTTTTTTTAGCCTGGAAGGGATTTAAACCCCTACCGCGGTTTTTCTGCCGGCCGCTCTACAGCTGATCTCCAATCAGCTGTTCAGGCCCCGCCCAGGCACGTCCTTTGAGACTGCCTATTGGCGGAGGCTCTTCTGTTGCCTTAAAGCAACAGCTGCTCTTTCCTTTTTGCTGCACTGGATCCTCTGCTATCGGCTGTGGATCTGCTCCGTTGGATCTGGATCTGGATCTGGACATTTGCTCTGCGTCTGCCTGGTCTACTGGCCCCCTGCCGCCCCCCCCCCCGTCTGCTGCCCCCCCAGCAGACCAGGGAGACTCCGAGCAATGCTGCAGGGAGCAAAGCCACTCCGCGTCTCCCTGGTCCGCTGGGGGGAACCCCCAGCGGACCAGGGAGACGCGGAGCGTACTTTCTCGCTGCGGCATTGCTCTGCCTCTCCCTGGTCTCCTGGGGGAGGTTTTTCCAAAGGCAGCATTGGCAAGCCGCCGCTTTTTTTCATTTTCATTTTCCTTTTCCTTTTTTTTTTTTTTTTTTAAATCAGGAACGGGAGTGAGGGCTCGGAAGAGCAGAGGCAAAGACAAAAAGACTGTGGGGAGAGGGGGCGGAGCCTGTCTGCAGATGAGCCCCGGGGGCTGCCGGGAAGGGAGGAAGGCAGGAGGGAGGGAGGGAGGAGAGCTGGGCGCCGCCCAGAGGGACCCCGGCGCCCCACCACCACCTGGGCCTCCCTGGGGCGAGGGAGGGTAGGCCGGAAGAGGCACGCGGGGTGGGTGAGTCGGTCGGTCTTGCTCCGGTCGCCGTGAGCCAGGAGAGGGTGGCGGACGGTGAGCGAGCGGGCGGGACTTAGAAAATTTCTATTCCCCCGCGCTGGGGGGTGTCTTGGGAGGGGGAGAGTACGTCTGTGTGCGCCGTAAGGTGAGGTAAGCTCGAGTGTAGTATCCGCCCGGGGTCCTGTTTGAAGATCGCCTGATTAAGCAACCGCCTGGGATCGAATCCTTTGCTCCCTGGGACCCGGTCTGATCCAGCCCTTTTTAGGGCTTCTGACACCAAAACTCTGCAATCAACAGCCTTATTTCTAGGCCCCTTGGAAACCGCTCCGGAGCCTTAAAGGCTCCAGTTGTGTGCGGTTTCTTTTTTTTAGCCTGGAAGGGATTTAAACCCCTACCGCGGTTTTTCTGCCGGCCGCTCTACAGCTGATCTGCAATCAGCTGTTCAGGCCCCGCCCAGGCACGTCCTTTGAGACTGCCTATTGGCGGAGGCTCTTCTGTTGCCTTAAAGCAACAGCTGCTCTTTCCTTTTTGCTGCACTGGATCCTCTGCTATCGGCTGTGGATCTGCTCCGTTGGATCTGGATCTGGATCTGGATCTGGACATTTGCTCTGCGTCTGCCTGGTCTACTGGCCCCCTGCCGCCCCCCCCCCCGTCTGCTGCCCCCCCCAGCAGACCAGGGAGACTCCGAGCAATGCTGCAGGGAGCAAAGCCACTCCGCGTCTCCCTGGTCCGCTGGGGGGAACCCCCAGCGGACCAGGGAGACGCGGAGCGTACTTTCTCGCTGCGGCATTGCTCTGCCTCTCCCTGGTCTCCTGGGGGAGGTTTTTCCAAAGGCAGCATTGGCAAGCCGCCGCTTTTTTTTCATTTTCATTTTCCTTTTCCTTTTTTTTTTTTTTTTTTTAAATCAGGAACGGGAGTGAGGGCTCGGAAGAGCAGAGGCAAAGACAAAAAGACTGTGGGGAGAGGGGGCGGAGCCTGTCTGCAGATGAGCCCCAGGGGCTGCCGGGAAGGGAGGAAGGCAGGAGGGAGGGAGGGAGGAGAGCTGGGCGCCGCCCAGAGGGACCCCGGCGCCCCACCACCACCTGGGCCTCCCTGGGGCGAGGGAGGGTAGGCCGGAAGAGGCACGCGGGGTGGGTGAGTCGGTCGGTCTTGCTCCGGTCGCCGTGAGCCAGGAGAGGGTGGCGGACGGTGAGCGAGCGGGCGGGACTTAGAAAATTTCTATTCCCCCGCGCTGGAGGGTGTCTTGGGAGGGGGAGAGTACGTCTGTGTGCGCCGTAAGGTGAGGTAAGCTCGAGTGTAGTATCCGCCCGGGGTCCTGTTTGAAGATCGCCTGATTAAGCGACCGCCTGGGATCGAATCCTTTGCTCCCTGGGACCCGGTCTGATCCAGCCCTTTTTAGGGCTTCTGACACCAAAACTCTGCAATCAACAGCCTTATTTCTAGGCCCCTTGGAAACCGCTCCGGAGCCTTAAAGGCTCCAGTTGGGTGCGGTTTCTTTTTTTTTAGCCTGGAAGAGATTTAAACCCCTACCTGGGTTTTTCTGCCGGCCGCTCTACAGCTGATCTGCAATCAGCTGTTCAGGCCCCGCCTAGGCACGTCCTTTGAGACTGCCTATTGGCGGAGGCTCTTCTGTTGCCTTAAAGCAACAGCTGCTCTTTCCTTTTTGCTGCACTGGATCCTCTGCTATCGGCTGTGGATCTGCTCCGTTGGATCTGGATCTGGATCTGGATCTGGACATTTGCTCTGCGTCTGCCTGGTCTACTGGCCCCCTGCCGCCCCCCCCCCCGTCTGCTGCCCCCCCCAGCAGACCAGGGAGACTCCGAGCAATGCTGCAGGGAGCAAAGCCACTCCGCGTCTCCCTGGTCTGCTGGGGGGAACCCCCAGCGGACCAGGGAGACGCGGAGCGTACTTTCTCGCTGCGGCATTGCTCTGCCTCTCCCTGGTCTCCTGGGGGAGGTTTTTCCAAAGGCAGCATTGGCAAGCCGCCGCTTTTTTTCATTTTCATTTTCATTTTTTTTTTAAATCAGGAACGGGAGTGAGGGCTCGGAAGAGCAGAGGCAAAGACAAAAAGACTGTGGGGAGAGGGGGCGGAGCCTGTCTGCAGATGAGCCCCGGGGGCTGCCGGGAAGGGAGGAAGGCAGGAGGGAGGGAGGGAGGAGAGCTGGGCGCCGCCCAGAGGGACCCCGGCGCCCCACCACCACCTGGGCCTCCCTGGGGCGAGGGAGGGTAGGCCGGAAGAGGCACGCGGGGTGGGTGAGTCGGTCGGTCTTGCTCCGGTCGCCGTGAGCCAGGAGAGGGTGGCGGACGGTGAGCGAGCGGGCGGGACTTAGAAAATTTCTATTCCCCCACGCTGGGGGGTGTCTTGGGAGGGGGAGAGTACGTCTGTGTGCGCCGTAAGGTGAGGTAAGCTCGAGTGTAGTATCCGCCCGGGGTCCTGTTTGAAGATCGCCTGATTAAGCAACCGCCTGGGATCGAATCCTTTGCTCCCTGGGACCCGGTCTGATCCAGCCCTTTTTAGGGCTTCTGACACCAAAACTCTGCAATCAACAGCCTTATTTCTAGGCCCCTTGGAAACCGCTCCGGAGCCTTAAAGGCTCCAGTTGTGTGCGGTTTCTTTTTTTTAGCCTGGAAGGGATTTAAACCCCTACCGCGGTTTTTCTGCCGGCCGCTCTACAGCTGATCTGCAATCAGCTGTTCAGGCCCCGCCCAGGCACGTCCTTTGAGACTGCCTATTGGCGGAGGCTCTTCTGTTGCCTTAAAGCAACAGCTGCTCTTTCCTTTTTGCTGCACTGGATCCTCTGCTATCGGCTGTGGATCTGCTCCATTGGATCTGGATCTGGATCTGGATCTGGACATTTGCTCTGCGTCTGCCTGGTCTACTGGCCCCCTGCCGCCCCCCCCCCCGTCTGCTGCCCCCCCCCAGCAGACCAGGGAGACTCCGAGCAATGCTGCAGGGAGCAAAGCCACTCCGCGTCTCCCTGGTCCGCTGGGGGGAACCCCCAGCGGACCAGGGAGACGCGGAGCGTACTTTCTCGCTGCGGCATTGCTCTGCCTCTCCCTGGTCTCCTGGGGGAGGTTTTTCCAAAGGCAGCATTGGCAAGCCGCCGCTTTTTTTCATTTTCATTTTCCTTTTTTTTTTTTTTTTTTTTTAAAATCAGGAACGGGAGTGAGGGCTCGGAAGAGCAGAGGCAAAGACAAAAAGACTGTGGGGAGAGGGGGCGGAGCCTGTCTGCAGATGAGCCCCGGGGGCTGCCGGGAAGGGAGGAAGGCAGGAGGGAGGGAGGGAGGAGAGCTGGGCGCCGCCCAGAGGGACCCCGGCGCCCCACCACCACCTGGGCCTCCCTGGGGCGAGGGAGGGTAGGCCGGAAGAGGCACGCGGGGTGGGTGAGTCGGTCGGTCTTGCTCCGGTCGCCGTGAGCCAGGAGAGGGTGGCGGACGGTGAGCGAGCGGGCGGGACTTAGAAAATTTCTATTCCCCCGTGCTGGGGGATGTCTTGGGAGGGGGAGAGTACGTCTGTGTGCGCCGTCTGTGTGCGCCCTAAGGTGAGGTAAGCTCGAGTGTAGTATCCACCCGGGGTCCTGTTTGAAGATCGCCTGATTAAGCGACCGCCTGGGATCGAATCCTTTGCTCCCTGGGACCCGGTCTGATCCAGCCCTTTTTAGGGCTTCTGACACCAAAACTCTGCAATCAACAGCCTTATTTCTAGGCCCCTTGGAAACCGCTCCGGAGCCTTAAAGGCTCCAGTTGGGTGCGGTTTCTTTTTTTTTTTTAGCCTGGAAGGGATTTAAACCCCTACCGCGGTTTTTCTGCCTGCTGCTCTACAGCTGATCTGCAATCAGCTGTTCAGGCCCCGCCCAGGCACGTCCTTTGAGACTGCCTATTGGCGGAGGCTCTTCTGTTGCCTTAAAGCAACAGCTGCTCTTTCCTTTTTGCTGCACTGGATCCTCTGCTATCGGCTGTGGATCTGCTCCGTTGGATCTGGATCTGGATCTGGATCTGGACATTTGCTCTGCTTCTGCCTGGTCTACTGGCCCCCTGCCGCCCCCCCCCCCCCCGTCTGCTGCCCCCCCAGCAGACCAGGGAGACTCCGAGCAATGCTGCAGGGAGGAAAGCCACTCCGCGTCTCCCTGGTCCGCTGGGGGGAACCCCCAGCGGACCAGGGAGACGCGGAGCGTACTTTCTCGCTGCGGCATTGCTCTGCCTCTCCCTGGTCTCCTGGGGGAGGTTTTTCCAAAGGCAGCATTGGCAAGCCGCCGCTTTTTTTCATTTTCCATTTTTTTTTTTAAATCAGGAACGGGAGTGAGGGCTCGGAAGAGCAGAGGCAAAGACAAAAAGACTGTGGGGAGAGGGGGCGGAGCCTGTCTGCAGATGAGCCCCGGGGGCTGCCGGGAAGGGAGGAAGGCAGGAGGGAGGGAGGGAGGAGAGCTGGGCGCCGCCCAGAGGGACCCCGGCGCCCCACCACCACCTGGGCCTCCCTGGGGCGAGGGAGGGTAGGCCGGAAGAGGCACGCGGGGTGGGTGAGTCGGTCGGTCTTGCTCCGGTCGCCGTGAGCCAGGAGAGGGTGGCGGACGGTGAGCGAGCGGGCGGGACTTAGAAAATTTCTATTCCCCCGCGCTGGGGGGTGTCTTGGGAGGGGGAGAGTACGTCTGTGTGCGCCGTAAGGTGAGGTAAGCTCGAGTGTAGTATCCGCCCGGGGTCCTGTTTGAAGATCGCCTGATTAAGCGACCGCCTGGGATCGAATCCTTTGCTCCCTGGGACCCGGTCTGATCCAGCCCTTTTTAGGGCTTCTGACACCAAAACTCTGCAATCAACAGCCTTATTTCTAGGCCCCTTGGAAACCGCTCCGGAGCCTTAAAGGCTCCAGTTGGGTGCGGTTTCTTTTTTTTTAGCCTGGAAGGGATTTAAACCCCTACCGCGGTTTTTCTGCCGGCCGCTCAACAGCTGATCTGCAATCAGCTGTTCAGGCCCCACCCAGGCACGTCCTTTGAGACTGCCTATTGGCGGAGGCTCTTCTGTTGCCTTAAAGCAACAGCTGCTCTTTCCTTTTTGCTGCACTGGATCCTCTGCTATCGGCTGTGGATCTGCTCCGTTGGATCTGGATCTGGATCTGGATCTGGACATTTGCTCTGCTTCTGCCTGGTCTACTGGCCCCCTGCCGCCCCCCCCCCGTCTGCTGCCCCCCCAGCAGACCAGGGAGACTCCGAGCAATGCTGCAGGGAGGAAAGCCACTCCGCGTCTCCCTGGTCCGCTGGGGGGAACCCCCAGCGGACCAGGGAGACGCGGAGCGTACTTTCTCGCTGCGGCATTGCTCTGCCTCTCCCTGGTCTCCTGGGGGAGGTTTTTCCAAAGGCAGCATTGGCAAGCCGCCGCTTTTTTTCATTTTCCATTTTTTTTTTAAATCAGGAACGGGAGTGAGGGCTCGGAAGAGCAGAGGCAAAGACAAAAAGACTGTGGGGAGAGGGGGCGGAGCCTGTCTGCAGATGAGCCCCGGGGGCTGCCGGGAAGGGAGGAAGGCAGGAGGGAGGGAGGGAGGAGAGCTGGGCGCCGCCCAGAGGGACCCCGGCGCCCCACCACCACCTGGGCCTCCCTGGGGCGAGGGAGGGTAGGCCGGAAGAGGCACGCGGGGTGGGTGAGTCGGTCGGTCTTGCTCCGGTCGCCGTGAGCCAGGAGAGGGTGGCAGACGGTGAGCGAGCGGGCGGGACTTAGAAAATTTCTATTCCCCCGCGCTGGGGGGTGTCTTGGGAGGGGGAGAGTACGTCTGTGTGCGCCGTAAGGTGAGGTAAGCTCGAGTGTAGTATCCGCCCGGGGTCCTGTTTGAAGATCGCCTGATTAAGCAACCGCCTGGGATCGAATCCTTTGCTCCCTGGGACCCGGTCTGATCCAGCCCTTTTTAGGGCTTCTGACACCAAAACTCTGCAATCAACAGCCTTATTTCTAGGCCCCTTGGAAACCGCTCCGGAGCCTTAAAGGCTCCAGTTGTGTGCGGTTTCTTTTTTTTAGCCTGGAAGGGATTTAAACCCCTACCGCGGTTTTTCTGCCGGCCGCTCTACAGCTGATCTGCAATCAGCTGTTCAGGCCCCGCCCAGGCACGTCCTTTGAGACTGCCTATTGGCGGAGGCTCTTCTGTTGCCTTAAAGCAACAGCTGCTCTTTCCTTTTTGCTGCACTGGATCCTCTGCTATCGGCTGTGGATCTGCTCCATTGGATCTGGATCTGGATCTGGATCTGGACATTTGCTCCGCGTCTGCCTGGTCTACTGGCCCCCTGCCGCCCCCCCCCCCCCGTCTGCTGCCCCCCCAGCGGACCAGGGAGACGCGGAGCGTACTTTCTCGCTGCGGCATTGCTCTGCCTCTCCCTGGTCTCCTGGGGGAGGTTTTTCCAAAGGCAGCATTGGCAAGCCGCCGCTTTTTTTCATTTTCCTTTTTTTTTTTTTTTTTTAAATCAGGAACGGGAGTGAGGGCTCGGAAGAGCAGAGGCAAAGACAAAAAGACTGTGGGGAGAGGGGGCGGAGCCTGTCTGCAGATGAGCCCCGGGGGCTGCCGGGAAGGGAGGAAGGCAGGAGGGAGGGAGGGAGGAGAGCTGGGCGCCGCCCAGAGGGACCCCGGCGCCCCACCACCACCTGGGCCTCCCTGGGGCGAGGGAGGGTAGGCCGGAAGAGGCACGCGGGGTGGGTGAGTCGGTCGGTCTTGCTCCGGTCGCCGTGAGCCAGGAGAGGGTGGCGGACGGTGAGCGAGCGGGCGGGACTTAGAAAATTTCTATTCCCCCGCGCTGGGGGGTGTCTTGGGAGGGGGAGAGTACGTCTGTGTGCGCCGTAAGGTGAGGTAAGCTCGAGTGTAGTATCCGCCCGGGGTCCTGTTTGAAGATCGCCTGATTAAGCGACCGCCTGGGATCGAATCCTTTGCTCCCTGGGACCCGGTCTGATCCAGCCCTTTTTAGGGCTTCTGACACCAAAACTCTGCAATCAACAGCCTTATTTCTAGGCCCCTTGGAAACCGCTCCGGAGCCTTAAAGGCTCCAGTTGTGTGCGGTTTCTTTTTTTTAGCCTGGAAGGGATTTAAACCCCTACCGCGGTTTTTCTGCCGGCCGCTCTACAGCTGATCTGCAATCAGCTGTTCAGGCCCCGCCCAGGCACGTCCTTTGAGACTGCCTATTGGCGGAGGCTCTTCTGTTGCCTTAAAGCAACAGCTGCTCTTTCCTTTTTGCTGCACTGGATCCTCTGCTATCGGCTGTGGATCTGCTCCGTTGGATCTGGATCTGGATCTGGATCTGGACATTTGCTCTGCGTCTGCCTGGTCTACTGGCCCCCTGCCGCCCCCCCCCCCCCCGTCTGCTGCCCCCCCAGCAGACCAGGGAGACTCCGAGCAATGCTGCAGGGAGCAAAGCCACTCCGCGTCTCCCTGGTCCGCTGGGGGGCACCCCCAGCGGACCAGGGAGACGCGGAGCGTACTTTCTCGCTGCGGCATTGCTCTGCCTCTCCCTGGTCTCCTGGGGGAGGTTTTTCCAAAGGCAGCATTGGCAAGCCGCCGCTTTTTTTCATTTTCCATTTTTTTTTTTAAATCAGGAACGGGAGTGAGGGCTCGGAAGAGCAGAGGCAAAGACAAAAAGACTGTGGGGAGAGGGGGCGGAGCCTGTCTGCAGATGAGCCCCGGGGGCTGCCGGGAAGGGAGGAAGGCAGGAGGGAGGGAGGGAGGAGAGCTGGGCGCCGCCCTGAGGGACCCCGGCGCCCCACCACCACCTGGGCCTCCCTGGGGCGAGGGAGGGTAGGCCGGAAGAGGCACGCGGGGTGGGTGAGTCGGTCGGTCTTGCTCCGGTCGCCGTGAGCCAGGAGAGGGTGGCGGACGGTGAGCGAGCGGGCGGGACTTAGAAAATTTCTATTCCCCCGCGCTGGGGGATGTCTTGGGAGGGGGAGAGTACGTCTGTGTGCGCCGTAAGGTGAGGTAAGCTCGAGTGTAGTATCCGCCCGGGGTCCTGTTTGAAGATCGCCTGATTAAGCGACCGCCTGGGATCGAATCCTTTGCTCCCTGGGACCCGGTCTGATCCAGCCCTTTTTAGGGCTTCTGACACCAAAACTCTGCAATCAACAGCCTTATTTCTAGGCCCCTTGGAAACCGCTCCGGAGCCTTAAAGGCTCCAGTTGGGTGCGGTTTCTTTTTTTTAGCCTGGAAGGGATTTAAACCCCTACCGCGGTTTTTCTGCCGGCCGCTCTACAGCTGATCTGCAATCAGCTGTTCAGGCCCCGCCCAGGCACGTCCTTTGAGACTGCCTATTGGCGGAGGCTCTTCTGTTGCCTTAAAGCAACAGCTGCTCTTTCCTTTTTGCTGCACTGGATCCTCTGCTATCGGCTGTGGATCTGCTCCGTTGGATCTGGATCTGGATCTGGATCTGGACATTTGCTCTGCGTCTGCCTGGTCTACTGGCCCCCTGCCGCCCCCCCCCCCGTCTGCTGCCCCCCCAGCAGACCAGGGAGACTCCGAGCAATGCTGCAGGGAGCAAAGCCACTCCGCGTCTCCCTGGTCCGCTGGGGGGAACCCCCAGCGGACCAGGGAGACGCGGAGCGTACTTTCTCGCTGCGGCATTGCTCTGCCTCTCCCTGGTCTCCTGGGGGAGGTTTTTCCAAAGGCAGCATTGGCAAGCCGCCGCTTTTTTTCATTTTCATTTTCATTTTCCTTTTTTTTTTTTTTTTTTTTTTTTAAAATCAGGAACGGGAGTGAGGGCTCGGAAGAGCAGAGGCAAAGACAAAAAGACTGTGGGGAGAGGGGGCGGAGCCTGTCTGCAGATGAGCCCCGGGGGCTGCCGGGAAGGGAGGAAGGCAGGAGGGAGGGAGGGAGGAGAGCTGGGCGCCGCCCAGAGGGACCCCGGCGCCCCACCACCACCTGGGCCTCCCTGGGGCGAGGGAGGGTAGGCCGGAAGAGGCACGCGGGGTGGGTGAGTCGGTCGGTCTTGCTCCGGTCGCCGTGAGCCAGGAGAGGGTGGCGGACGGTGAGCGAGCGGGCGGGACTTAGAAAATTTCTATTCCCCCGCGCTGGGGGGTGTCTTGGGAGGGGGAGAGTACGTCTGTGTGCGCCGTAAGGTGAGGTAAGCTCGAGTGTAGTATCCGCCCGGGGTCCTGTTTGAAGATCGCCTGATTAAGCAACCGCCTGGGATCGAATCCTTTGCTCCCTGGGACCCGGTCTGATCCAGCCCTTTTTAGGGCTTCTGACACCAAAACTCTGCAATCAACAGCCTTATTTCTAGGCCCCTTGGAAACCGCTCCGGAGCCTTAAAGGCTCCAGTTGTGTGCGGTTTCTTTTTTTTAGCCTGGAAGGGATTTAAACCCCTACCGCGGTTTTTCTGCCGGCCGCTCTACAGCTGATCTGCAATCAGCTGTTCAGGCCCCGCCCAGGCACGTCCTTTGAGACTGCCTATTGGCGGAGGCTCTTCTGTTGCCTTAAAGCAACAGCTGCTCTTTCCTTTTTGCTGCACTGGATCCTCTGCTATCGGCTGTGGATCTGCTCCGTTGGATCTGGATCTGGATCTGGATCTGGACATTTGCTCTGCGTCTGCCTGGTCTACTGGCCCCCTGCCGCCCCCCCCCCGTCTAATGCCCCCCCCAGCAGACCAGGGAGACTCCGAGCAATGCTGCAGGGAGCAAAGCCACTCCGCGTCTCCCTGGTCCGCTGGGGGGAACCCCCAGCGGACCAGGGAGACGCGGAGCGTACTTTCTCGCTGCGGCATTGCTCTGCCTCTCCCTGGTCTCCTGGGGGAGGTTTTTCCAAAGGCAGCATTGGCAAGCCGCCGCTTTTTTTCATTTTCCATTTTTTTTTTTTTAAATCAGGAACGGGAGTGAGGGCTCGGAAGAGCAGAGGCAAAGACAAAAAGACTGTGGGGAGAGGGGGCGGAGCCTGTCTGCAGATGAGCCCCGGGGGCTGCCGGGAAGGGAGGAAGGCAGGAGGGAGGGAGGGAGGAGAGCTGGGCGCCGCCCTGAGGGACCCCGGCGCCCCACCACCACCTGGGCCTCCCTGGGGCGAGGGAGGGTAGGCCGGAAGAGGCACGCGGGGTGGGTGAGTCGGTCGGTCTTGCTCCGGTCGCCGTGAGCCAGGAGAGGGTGGCGGACGGTGAGCGAGCGGGCGGGACTTAGGAAATTTCTATTCCCCCGCGCTGGGGGATGTCTTGGGAGGGGGAGAGTACGTCTGTGTGCGCCGTAAGGTGAGGTAAGCTCGAGTGTAGTATCCGCCCGGGGTCCTGTTTGAAGATCGCCTGATTAAGCGACCGCCTGGGATCGAATCCTTTGCTCCCTGGGACCCGGTCTGATCCAGCCCTTTTTAGGGCTTCTGACACCAAAACTCTGCAATCAACAGCCTTATTTCTAGGCCCCTTGGAAACCGCTCCGGAGCCTTAAAGGCTCCAGTTGTGTGCGGTTTCTTTTTTTTAGCCTGGAAGGGATTTAAACCCCTACCGCGGTTTTTCTGCCGGCCGCTCTACAGCTGATCTGCAATCAGCTGTTCAGGCCCCGCCCAGGCACGTCCTTTGAGACTGCCTATTGGCGGAGGCTCTTCTGTTGCCTTAAAGCAACAGCTGCTCTTTCCTTTTTGCTGCACTGGATCCTCTGCTATCGGCTGTGGATCTGCTCCGTTGGATCTGGATCTGGATCTGGATCTGGACATTTGCTCTGCGTCTGCCTGGTCTACTGGCCCCCTGCCGCCCCCCCCCCCGTCTGCTGCCCCCCCAGCAGACCAGGGAGACTCCGAGCAATGCTGCAGGGAGCAAAGCCACTCCGCGTCTCCCTGGTCCGCTGGGGGGAACCCCCAGCGGACCAGGGAGACGCGGAGCGTACTTTCTCGCTGCGGCATTGCTCTGCCTCTCCCTGGTCTCCTGGGGGAGGTTTTTCCAAAGGCAGCATTGGCAAGCCGCCGCTTTTTTTCATTTTCATTTTCCTTTTTTTTTTAAATCAGGAACGGTAGTGAGGGCTCGGAAGAGCAGAGGCAAAGACAAAAAGACTGTGGGGAGAGGGGGCGGAGCCTGTCTGCAGATGAGCCCCGGGGGCTGCCGGGAAGGGAGGAAGGCAGGAGGGAGGGAGGGAGGAGAGCTGGGCGCCGCCCAGAGGGACCCCGGCGCCCCACCACCACCTGGGCCTCCCTGGGGCGAGGGAGGGTAGGCCGGAAGAGGCACGCGGGGTGGGTGAGTCGGTCGGTCTTGCTCCGGTCGCCGTGAGCCAGGAGAGGGTGGCGGACGGTGAGCGAGCGGGCGGGACTTAGAAAATTTCTATTCCCCCGCGCTGGGGGGTGTCTTGGGAGGGGGAGAGTACGTCTGTGTGCGCCGTAAGGTGAGGTAAGCTCGAGTGTAGTATCCGCCCGGGGTCCTGTTTGAAGATCGCCTGATTAAGCGACCGCCTGGGATCGAATCCTTTGCTCCCTGGGACCCGGTCTGATCCAGCCCTTTTTAGGGCTTCTGACACCAAAACTCTGCAATCAACAGCCTTATTTCTAGGCCCCTTGGAAACCGCTCCGGAGCCTTAAAGGCTCCAGTTGTGTGCGGTTTCTTTTTTTTAGCCTGGAAGGGATTTAAACCCCTACCGCGGTTTTTCTGCCGGCCGCTCTACAGCTGATCTGCAATCAGCTGTTCAGGCCCCGCCCAGGCACGTCCTTTGAGACTGCCTATTGGCGGAGGCTCTTCTGTTGCCTTAAAGCAACAGCTGCTCTTTCCTTTTTGCTGCACTGGATCCTCTGCTATCGGCTGTGGATCTGCTCCGTTGGATCTGGATCTGGATCTGGATCTGGACATTTGCTCTGCGTCTGCCTGGTCTACTGGCCCCCTGCCGCCCCCCCCCCTCCGTCTGCCGCCCCCCCCAGCAGACCAGGGAGACTCCGAGCAATGCTGCAGGGAGCAAAGCCACTCCGCGTCTCCCTGGTCCGCTGGGGGGAACCCCCAGCGGACCAGGGAGACGCGGAGCGTACTTTCTCGCTGCGGCATTGCTCTGCCTCTCCCTGGTCTCCTGGGGGAGGTTTTTCCAAAGGCAGCATTGGCAAGCCGCCGCTTTTTTTCATTTTCATTTTCCTTTTTTTTTTTTTTTTTTTTAAAATCAGGAACGGGAGTGAGGGCTCGGAAGAGCAGAGGCAAAGACAAAAAGACTGTGGGGAGAGGGGGCGGAGCCTGTCTGCAGATGAGCCCCGGGGGCTGCCGGGAAGGGAGGAAGGCAGGAGGGAGGGAGGGAGGAGAGCTGGGCGCCGCCCAGAGGGACCCCGGCGCCCCACCACCACCTGGGCCTCCCTGGGGCGAGGGAGGGTAGGCCGGAAGAGGCACGCGGGGTGGGTGAGTCGGTCGGTCTTGCTCCGGTCGCCGTGAGCCAGGAGAGGGTGGCGGACGGTGAGCGAGCGGGCGGGACTTAGAAAATTTCTATTCCCCCGCGCTGGGGGATGTCTTGGGAGGGGGAGAGTACGTCTGTGTGCGCCGTCTGTGTGCGCCGTAAGGTGAGGTAAGCTCGAGTGTAGTATCCGCCCGGGGTCCTGTTTGAAGATCGCCTGATTAAGCGACCGCCTGGGATCGAATCCTTTGCTCCCTGGGACCCGGTCTGATCCAGCCCTTTTTAGGGCTTCTGACACCAAAACTCTGCAATCAACAGCCTTATTTCTAGGCCCCTTGGAAACCGCTCCGGAGCCTTAAAGGCTCCAGTTGGGTGCGGTTTCTTTTTTTTTAGCCTGGAAGGGATTTAAACCCCTACCGCGGTTTTTCTGCCGGCCGCTCTACAGCTGATCTGCAATCAGCTGTTCAGGCCCTGCCCAGGCACGTCCTTTGAGACTGCCTATTGGCGGAGGCTCTTCTGTTGCCTTAAAGCAACAGCTGCTCTTTCCTTTTTGCTGCACTGGATCCTCTGCTATCGGCTGTGGATCTGCTCCGTTGGATCTGGATCTGGATCTGGATCTGGACATTTGCTCCGCGTCTGCCTGGTCTACTGGCCCCCTGCCGCCCCCCCCCCCGTCTGCTGCCCCCCCAGCGGACCAGGGGGACGCGGAGCGTACTTTCTCGCTGCGGCATTGCTCTGCCTCTCCCTGGTCTCCTGTGGGAGGTTTTTCCAAAGGCAGCATTGGCAAGCCGCCGCTTTTTTTCATTTTCCATTTTCCTTTTTTTTTAAAATCAGGAACGGGAGTGAGGGCTCGGAAGAGCAGAGGCAAAGACAAAAAGACTGTGGGGAGAGGGGGCGGAGCCTGTCTGCAGATGAGCCCCGGGGGCTGCCGGGAAGGGAGGAAGGCAGGAGGGAGGGAGGGAGGAGAGCTGGGCGCCGCCCAGAGGGACCCCGGCGCCCCACCACCACCTGGGCCTCCCTGGGGCGAGGGAGGGTAGGCCGGAAGAGGCACGCGGGGTGGGTGAGTCGGTCGGTCTTGCTCCGGTCGCCGTGAGCCAGGAGAGGGTGGCAGACGGTGAGCGAGCGGGCGGGACTTAGAAAATTTCTATTCCCCCGCGCTGGGGGGTGTCTTGGGAGGGGGAGAGTACGTCTGTGTGCGCCGTAAGGTGAGGTAAGCTCGAGTGTAGTATCCGCCCGGGGTCCTGTTTGAAGATCGCCTGATTAAGCAACCGCCTGGGATCGAATCCTTTGCTCCCTGGGACCCGGTCTGATCCAGCCCTTTTTAGGGCTTCTGACACCAAAACTCTGCAATCAACAGCCTTATTTCTAGGCCCCTTGGAAACCGCTCCGGAGCCTTAAAGGCTCCAGTTGTGTGCGGTTTCTTTTTTTTAGCCTGGAAGGGATTTAAACCCCTACCGCGGTTTTTCTGCCGGCCGCTCTACAGCTGATCTGCAATCAGCTGTTCAGGCCCCGCCCAGGCACGTCCTTTGAGACTGCCTATTGGCGGAGGCTCTTCTGTTGCCTTAAAGCAACAGCTGCTCTTTCCTTTTTGCTGCACTGGATCCTCTGCTATCGGCTGTGGATCTGCTCCGTTGGATCTGGATCTGGATCTGGATCTGGACATTTGCTCTGCGTCTGCCTGGTCTACTGGCCCCCTGCCCCCCCCCCCCCCCGTCTGCTGCCCCCCCAGCAGACCAGGGAGACTCCGAGCAATGCTGCAGGGAGCAAAGCCACTCCGCGTCTCCCTGGTCCGCTGGGGGGAACCCCCAGCGGACCAGGGAGACGCGGAGCGTACTTTCTCGCTGCGGCATTGCTCTGCCTCTCCCTGGTCTCCTGGGGGAGGTTTTTCCAAAGGCAGCATTGGCAAGCCGCCGCTTTTTTTCATTTTCATTTTCATTTTCCTTTTTTTTTTTTTTTTTTTTTAAATCAGGAACGGGAGTGAGGGCTCGGAAGAGCAGAGGCAAAGACAAAAAGACTGTGGGGAGAGGGGGCGGAGCCTGTCTGCAGATGAGCCCCGGGGGCTGCCGGGAAGGGAGGAAGGCAGGAGGGAGGGAGGGAGGAGAGCTGGGCGCCGCCCAGAGGGACCCCGGCGCCCCACCACCACCTGGGCCTCCCTGGGGCGAGGGAGGGTAGGCCGGAAGAGGCACGCGGGGTGGGTGAGTCGGTCGGTCTTGCTCCGGTCGCCGTGAGCCAGGAGAGGGTGGCGGACGGTGAGCGAGCGGGCGGGACTTAGAAAATTTCTATTCCCCCGCGCTGGGGGATGTCTTGGGAGGGGGAGAGTACGTCTGTGTGCGCCGTAAGGTGAGGTAAGCTCGAGTGTAGTATCCGCCCGGGGTCCTGTTTGAAGATCGCCTGATTAAGCGACCGCCTGGGATCGAATCCTTTGCTCCCTGGGACCCGGTCTGATCCAGCCCTTTTTAGGGCTTCTGACACCAAAACTCTGCAATCAACAGCCTTATTTCTAGGCCCCTTGGAAACCGCTCCGGAGCCTTAAAGGCTCCAGTTGTGTGCGGTTTCTTTTTTTTAGCCTGGAAGGGATTTAAACCCCTACCGCGGTTTTTCTGCCGGCCGCTCTACAGCTGATCTGCAATCAGCTGTTCAGGCCCCGCCCAGGCACGTCCTTTGAGACTGCCTATTGGCGGAGGCTCTTCTGTTGCCTTAAAGCAACAGCTGCTCTTTCCTTTTTGCTGCACTGGATCCTCTGCTATCGGCTGTGGATCTGCTCCGTTGGATCTGGATCTGGATCTGGATCTGGACATTTGCTCTGCGTCTGCCTGGTCTACTGGCCCCCTGCCGCCCCCCCCCCGTCTGCTGCCCCCCCAGCAGACCAGGGAGACTCCGAGCAATGCTGCAGGGAGCAAAGCCACTCCGCGTCTCCCTGGTCAGCTGGGGGGAACCCCCAGCGGACCAGGGAGACGCGGAGCGTACTTTCTCGCTGCGGCATTGCTCTGCCTCTCCCTGGTCTCCTGGGGGAGGTTTTTCCAAAGGCAGCATTGGCAAGCCGCCGCTTTTTTTCATTTTCATTTTCCTTTTTTTTTTAAATCAGGAACGGGAGTGAGGGCTCGGAAGAGCAGAGGCAAAGACAAAAAGACTGTGGGGAGAGGGGGCGGAGCCTGTCTGCAGATGAGCCCCGGGGGCTGCCGGGAAGGGAGGAAGGCAGGAGGGAGGGAGGGAGGAGAGCTGGGCGCCGCCCAGAGGGACCCCGGCGCCCCACCACCACCTGGGCCTCCCTGGGGCGAGGGAGGGTAGGCCGGAAGAGGCACGCGGGGTGGGTGAGTCGGTCGGTCTTGCTCCGGTCGCCGTGAGCCAGGAGAGGGTGGCGGACGGTGAGCGAGCGGGCGGGACTTAGAAAATTTCTATTCCCCCGCGCTGGGGGGTGTCTTGGGAGGGGGAGAGTACGTCTGTGTGCGCCGTAAGGTGAGGTAAGCTCGAGTGTAGTATCCGCCCGGGGTCCTGTTTGAAGATCGCCTGATTAAGCGACCGCCTGGGATCGAATCCTTTGCTCCCTGGGACCCGGTCTGATCCAGCCCTTTTTAGGGCTTCTGACACCAAAACTCTGCAATCAACAGCCTTATTTCTAGGCCCCTTGGAAACCGCTCCGGAGCCTTAAAGGCTCCAGTTGTGTGCGGTTTCTTTTTTTTAGCCTGGAAGGGATTTAAACCCCTACCGCGGTTTTTCTGCCGGCCGCTCTACAGCTGATCTGCAATCAGCTGTTCAGGCCCCGCCCAGGCACGTCCTTTGAGACTGCCTATTGGCGGAGGCTCTTCTGTTGCCTTAAAGCAACAGCTGCTCTTTCCTTTTTGCTGCACTGGATCCTCTGCTATCGGCTGTGGATCTGCTCCGTTGGATCTGGATCTGGATCTGGATCTGGACATTTGCTCTGCGTCTGCCTGGTCTACTGGCCCCCTGCCGCCCCCCCCCCCCCGTCTGCCGCCCCCCCCAGCAGACCAGGGAGACTCCGAGCAATGCTGCAGGGAGCAAAGCCACTCCGCGTCTCCCTGGTCCGCTGGGGGGAACCCCCAGCGGACCAGGGAGACGCGGAGCGTACTTTCTCGCTGCGGCATTGCTCTGCCTCTCCCTGGTCTCCTGGGGGAGGTTTTTCCAAAGGCAGCATTGGCAAGCCGCCGCTTTTTTTCATTTTCATTTTCCTTTTTTTTTTTTTTTTTTTTAAAATCAGGAACGGGAGTGAGGGCTCGGAAGAGCAGAGGCAAAGACAAAAAGACTGTGGGGAGAGGGGGCGGAGCCTGTCTGCAGATGAGCCCCGGGGGCTGCCGGGAAGGGAGGAAGGCAGGAGGGAGGGAGGGAGGAGAGCTGGGCGCCGCCCAGAGGGACCCCGGCGCCCCACCACCACCTGGGCCTCCCTGGGGCGAGGGAGGGTAGGCCGGAAGAGGCACGCGGGGTGGGTGAGTCGGTCGGTCTTGCTCCGGTCGCCGTGAGCCAGGAGAGGGTGGCGGACGGTGAGCGAGCGGGCGGGACTTAGAAAATTTCTATTCCCCCGCGCTGGGGGATGTCTTGGGAGGGGGGGGGGGGGGGGGGGGGGGAGAGTACGTCTGTGTGCGCCGTCTGTGTGCGCCGTAAGGTGAGGTAAGCTCGAGTGTAGTATCCGCCCGGGGTCCTGTTTGAAGATCGCCTGATTAAGCGACCGCCTGGGATCGAATCCTTTGCTCCCTGGGACCCGGTCTGATCCAGCCCTTTTTAGGGCTTCTGACACCAAAACTCTGCAATCAACAGCCTTATTTCTAGGCCCCTTGGAAACCGCTCCGGAGCCTTAAAGGCTCCAGTTGGGTGCGGTTTCTTTTTTTTTAGCCTGGAAGGGATTTAAACCCCTACCGCGGTTTTTCTGCCGGCCGCTCTACAGCTGATCTGCAATCAGCTGTTCAGGCCCCGCCCAGGCACGTCCTTTGAGACTGCCTATTGGCGGAGGCTCTTCTGTTGCCTTAAAGCAACAGCTGCTCTTTCCTTTTGCTGCACTGGATCCTCTGCTATCGGCTGTGGATCTGCTCCGTTGGATCTGGATCTGGATCTGGATCTGGACATTTGCTCCGCGTCTGCCTGGTCTACTGGCCCCCTGCCGCCCCCCCCCCGTCTGCTGCCCCCCCAGCGGACCAGGGGGACGCGGAGCGTACTTTCTCGCTGCGGCATTGCTCTGCCTCTCCCTGGTCTCCTGTGGGAGGTTTTTCCAAAGGCAGCATTGGCAAGCCGCCGCTTTTTTTCATTTTCCATTTTTTTTTTAAAATCAGGAACGGGAGTGAGGGCTCGGAAGAGCAGAGGCAAAGACAAAAAGACTGTGGGGAGAGGGGGCGGAGCCTGTCTGCAGATGAGCCCCGGGGGCTGCCGGGAAGGGAGGAAGGCAGGAGGGAGGGAGGGAGGAGAGCTGGGCGCCGCCCAGAGGGACCCCGGCGCCCCACCACCACCTGGGCCTCCCTGGGGCGAGGGAGGGTAGGCCGGAAGAGGCACGCGGGGTGGGTGAGTCGGTCGGTCTTGCTCCGGTCGCCGTGAGCCAGGAGAGGGTGGCGGACGGTGAGCGAGCGGGCGGGACTTAGAAAATTTCTATTCCCCCGCGCTGGGGGGTGTCTTGGGAGGGGGAGAGTACGTCTGTGTGCGCCGTAAGGTGAGGTAAGCTCGAGTGTAGTATCCGCCCGGGGTCCTGTTTGAAGATCGCCTGATTAAGCAACCGCCTGGGATCGAATCCTTTGCTCCCTAGGACCCGGTCTGATCCAGCCCTTTTTAGGGCTTCTGACACCAAAACTCTGCAATCAACAGCCTTATTTCTAGGCCCCTTGGAAACCGCTCCGGAGCCTTAAAGGCTCCAGTTGTGTGCGGTTTCTTTTTTTTAGCCTGGAAGGGATTTAAACCCCTACCGCGGTTTTTCTGCCGGCCGCTCTACAGCTGATCTGCAATCAGCTGTTCAGGCCCCGCCCAGGCACGTCCTTTGAGACTGCCTATTGGCGGAGGCTCTTCTGTTGCCTTAAAGCAACAGCTGCTCTTTCCTTTTTGCTGCACTGGATCCTCTGCTATCGGCTGTGGATCTGCTCCGTTGGATCTGGATCTGGATCTGGATCTGGACATTTGCTCTGCGTCTGCCTGGTCTACTGGCCCCCTGCCGCCCCCCCCCCCCCCCGTCTGCTGCCCCCCCAGCAGACCAGGGAGACTCCGAGCAATGCTGCAGGGAGCAAAGCCACTCCGCGTCTCCCTGGTCCGCTGGGGGGAACCCCCAGCGGACCAGGGAGACGCGGAGCGTACTTTCTCGCTGCGGCATTGCTCTGCCTCTCCCTGGTCTCCTGGGGGAGGTTTTTCCAAAGGCAGCATTGGCAAGCCGCCGCTTTTTTTCATTTTCATTTTCCTTTTTTTTTTTTTTTTTTTTTTAAATCAGGAACGGGAGTGAGGGCTCGGAAGAGCAGAGGCAAAGACAAAAAGACTGTGGGGAGAGGGGGCGGAGCCTGTCTGCAGATGAGCCCCGGGGGCTGCCGGGAAGGGAGGAAGGCAGGAGGGAGGGAGGGAGGAGAGCTGGGCGCCGCCCAGAGGGACCCCGGCGCCCCACCACCACCTGGGCCTCCCTGGGGCGAGGGAGGGTAGGCCGGAAGAGGCACGCGGGGTGGGTGAGTCGGTCGGTCTTGCTCCGGTCGCCGTGAGCCAGGAGAGGGTGGCGGACGGTGAGCGAGCGGGCGGGACTTAGAAAATTTCTATTCCCCCGCGCTGGGGGATGTCTTGGGAGGGGGAGAGTACGTCTGTGTGCGCCGTAAGGTGAGGTAAGCTCGAGTGTAGTATCCGCCCGGGGTCCTGTTTGAAGATCGCCTGATTAAGCGACCGCCTGGGATCGAATCCTTTGCTCCCTGGGACCCGGTCTGATCCAGCCCTTTTTAGGGCTTCTGACACCACAACTCTGCAATCAACAGCCTTATTTCTAGGCCCCTTGGAAACCGCTCCGGAGCCTTAAAGGCTCCAGTTGTGTGCGGTTTCTTTTTTTTAGCCTGGAAGGGATTTAAACCCCGGTTTTTCTGCCGGCCGCTCTACAGCTGATCTGCAATCAGCTGTTCAGGCCCCGCCCAGGCACGTCCTTTGAGACTGCCTATTGGCGGAGGCTCTTCTGTTGCCTTAAAGCAACAGCTGCTCTTTCCTTTTTGCTGCACTGGATCCTCTGCTATCGGCTGTGGATCTGCTCCGTTGGATCTGGATCTGGATCTGGATCTGGACATTTGCTCTGCGTCTGCCTGGTCTACTGGCCCCCTGCCGCCCCCCCCCCCGTCTGCTGCCCCCCCCAGCAGACCAGGGAGACTCCGAGCAATGCTGCAGGGAGCAAAGCCACTCCGCGTCTCCCTGGTCCGCTGGGGGGAACCCCCAGCGGACCAGGGAGACGCGGAGCGTACTTTCTCGCTGCGGCATTGCTCTGCCTCTCCCTGGTCTCCTGGGGGAGGTTTTTCCAAAGGCAGCATTGGCAAGCCGCCGCTTTTTTTTCATTTTCCATTTTTTTTTTTAAATCAGGAACGGGAGTGAGGGCTCGGAAGAGCAGAGGCAAAGACAAAAAGACTGTGGGGAGAGGGGGCGGAGCCTGTCTGCAGATGAGCCCCGGGGGCTGCCGGGAAGGGAGGAAGGCAGGAGGGAGGGAGGGAGGAGAGCTGGGCGCCGCCCAGAGGGACCCCGGCGCCCCACCACCACCTGGGCCTCCCTGGGGCGAGGGAGGGTAGGCCGGAAGAGGCACGCGGGGTGGGTGAGTCGGTCGGTCTTGCTCCGGTCGCCGTGAGCCAGGAGAGGGTGGCGGACGGTGAGCGAGCGGGCGGGACTTAGAAAATTTCTATTCCCCCGCGCTGGGGGATGTCTTGGGAGGGGGAGAGTACGTCTGTGTGCGCCGTAAGGTGAGGTAAGCTCGAGTGTAGTATCCGCCCGGGGTCCTGTTTGAAGATCGCCTGATTAAGCGACCGCCTGGGATCGAATCCTTTGCTCCCTGGGACCCGGTCTGATCCAGCCCTTTTTAGGGCTTCTGACACCAAAACTCTGCAATCAACAGCCTTATTTCTAGGCCCCTTGGAAACCGCTCCGGAGCCTTAAAGGCTCCAGTTGTGTGCGGTTTCTTTTTTTTAGCCTTGAAGGGATTTAAACCCCTACCGCGGTTTTTCTGCCGGCCGCTCTACAGCTGATCTGCAATCAGCTGTTCAGGCCCCGCCCAGGCACGTCCTTTGAGACTGCCTATTGGCGGAGGCTCTTCTGTTGCCTTAAAGCAACAGCTGCTCTTTCCTTTTTGCTGCACTGGATCCTCTGCTATCGGCTGTGGATCTGCTCCGTTGGATCTGGATCTGGATCTGGATCTGGACATTTGCTCTGCGTCTGCCTGGTCTACTGGCTCCCTGCCGCCCCCCCCCCCCCCGTCTGCTGCCCCCCCAGCAGACCAGGGAGACTCCGAGCAATGCTGCAGGGAGCAAAGCCACTCCGCGTCTCCCTGGTCCGCTGGGGGGAACCCCCAGCGGACCAGGGAGACGCGGAGCGTACTTTCTCGCTGCGGCATTGCTCTGCCTCTCCCTGGTCTCCTGGGGGAGGTTTTTCCAAAGGCAGCATTGGCAAGCCGCCGCTTTTTTCCATTTTCATTTTCATTTTCCTTTTTTTTTTTTTTTTTTTTTTTAAATCAGGAACGGGAGTGAGGGCTCGGAAGAGCAGAGGCAAAGACAAAAAGACTGTGGGGAGAGGGGGCGGAGCCTGTCTGCAGATGAGCCCCGGGGGCTGCCGGGAAGGGAGGAAGGCAGGAGGGAGGGAGGGAGGAGAGCTGGGCGCCGCCCAGAGGGACCCCGGCGCCCCACCACCACCTGGGCCTCCCTGGGGCGAGGGAGGGTAGGCCGGAAGAGGCACGCGGGGTGGGTGAGTCGGTCGGTCTTGCTCCGGTCGCCGTGAGCCAGGAGAGGGTGGCGGACGGTGAGCGAGCGGGCGGGACTTAGAAAATTTCTATTCCCCCGCGCTGGGGGGTGTCTTGGGAGGGGGAGAGTACGTCTGTGTGCGCCGTAAGGTGAGGTAAGCTCGAGTGTAGTATCCGCCCGGGGTCCTGTTTGAAGATCGCCTGATTAAGCGACCGCCTGGGATCGAATCCTTTGCTCCCTGGGACCCGGTCTGATCCAGCCCTTTTTAGGGCTTCTGACACCAAAACTCTGCAATCAACAGCCTTATTTCTAGGCCCCTTGGAAACCGCTCCGGAGCCTTAAAGGCTCCAGTTGTGTGCGGTTTCTTTTTTTTAGCCTGGAAGGGATTTAAACCCCTACCGCGGTTTTTCTGCCGGCCGCTCTACAGCTGATCTGCAATCAGCTGTTCAGGCCCCGCCCAGGCACGTCCTTTGAGACTGCCTATTGGCGGAGGCTCTTCTGTTGCCTTAAAGCAACAGCTGCTCTTTCCTTTTTGCTGCACTGGATCCTCTGCTATCGGCTGTGGATCTGCTCCGTTGGATCTGGATCTGGATCTGGATCTGGACATTTGCTCTGCGTCTGCCTGGTCTACTGGCCCCCTGCCGCCCCCCCCCCCGTCTGCTGCCCCCCCAGCAGAGCAGGGAGACTCCGAGCAATGCTGCAGGGAGCAAAGCCACTCCGCGTCTCCCTGGTCCGCTGGGGGGAACCCCCAGCGGACCAGGGAGACGCGGAGCGTACTTTCTCGCTGCGGCATTGCTCTGCCTCTCCCTGGTCTCCTGGGGGAGGTTTTTCCAAAGGCAGCATTGGCAAGCCGCCGCTTTTTTTCATTTTCATTTTCCTTTTTTTTTTTTTTTTTTTTTTTAAATCAGGAACGGGAGTGAGGGCTCGGAAGAGCAGAGGCAAAGACAAAAAGACTGTGGGGAGAGGGGGCGGAGCCTGTCTGCAGATGAGCCCCGGGGGCTGCCGGGAAGGGAGGAAGGCAGGAGGGAGGGAGGGAGGGAGGAGAGCTGGGCGCCGCCCAGAGGGACCCCGGCGCCCCACCACCACCTGGGCCTCCCTGGGGCGAGGGAGGGTAGGCCGGAAGAGGCACGCGGGGTGGGTGAGTCGGTCGGTCTTGCTCCGGTCGCCGTGAGCCAGGAGAGGGTGGCGGACGGTGAGCGAGCGGGCGGGACTTAGAAAATTTCTATTCCCCCGCGCTGGGGGGTGTCTTGGGAGGGGGAGAGTACGTCTGTGTGCGCCGTAAGGTGAGGTAAGCTCGAGTGTAGTATCCGCCCGGGGTCCTGTTTGAAGATCGCCTGATTAAGCGACCGCCTGGGATCGAATCCTTTGCTCCCTGGGACCCGGTCTGATCCAGCCCTTTTTAGGGCTTCTGACACCAAAACTCTGCAATCAACAGCCTTATTTCTAGGCCCCTTGGAAACCGCTCCGGAGCCTTAAAGGCTCCAGTTGTGTGCGGTTTCTTTTTTTTAGCCTGGAAGGGATTTAAACCCCTACCGCGGTTTTTCTGCCGGCCGCTCTACAGCTGATCTGCAATCAGCTGTTCAGGCCCCGCCCAGGCACGTCCTTTGAGACTGCCTATTGGCGGAGGCTCTTCTGTTGCCTTAAAGCAACAGCTGCTCTTTCCTTTTTGCTGCACTGGATCCTCTGCTATCGGCTGTGGATCTGCTCCGTTGGATCTGGATCTGGATCTGGATCTGGACATTTGCTCTGCGTCTGCCTGGTCTACTGGCCCCCTGCCGCCCCCCCCCCCGTCTGCTGCCCCCCCAGCAGACCAGGGAGACTCCGAGCAATGCTGCAGGGAGCAAAGCCACTCCGCGTCTCCCTGGTCCGCTGGGGGGAACCCCCAGCGGACCAGGGAGTCGCGGAGCGTACTTTCTCGCTGCGGCATTGCTCTGCCTCTCCCTGGTCTCCTGGGGGAGGTTTTTCCAAAGGCAGCATTGGCAAGCCGCCGCTTTTTTTCATTTTCATTTTCATTTTCCTTTTTTTTTTTTTTTTTTTTTTTTAAATCAGGAACGGGAGTGAGGGCTCGGAAGAGCAGAGGCAAAGACAAAAAGACTGTGGGGAGAGGGGGCGGAGCCTGTCTGCAGATGAGCCCCGGGGGCTGCCGGGAAGGGAGGAAGGCAGGAGGGAGGGAGGGAGGAGAGCTGGGCGCCGCCCAGAGGGACCCCGGCGCCCCACCACCACCTGGGCCTCCCTGGGGCGAGGGAGGGTAGGCCGGAAGAGGCACGCGGGGTGGGTGAGTCGGTCGGTCTTGCTCCGGTCGCCGTGAGCCAGGAGAGGGTGGCGGACGGTGAGCGAGCGGGCGGGACTTAGAAAATTTCTATTCCCCCGCGCTGGGGGGTGTCTTGGGAGGGGGAGAGTACGTCTGTGTGCGCCGTAAGGTGAGGTAAGCTCGAGTGTAGTATCCGCCCGGGGTCCTGTTTGAAGATCGCCTGATTAAGCAACCGCCTGGGATCGAATCCTTTGCTCCCTGGGACCCGGTCTGATCCAGCCCTTTTTAGGGCTTCTGACACCAAAACTCTGCAATCAACAGCCTTATTTCTAGGCCCCTTGGAAACCGCTCCGGAGCCTTAAAGGCTCCAGTTGTGTGCGGTTTCTTTTTTTTAGCCTGGAAGGGATTTAAACCCCTACCGCGGTTTTTCTGCCGGCCGCTCTACAGCTGATCTGCAATCAGCTGTTCAGGCCCCGCCCAGGCACGTCCTTTGAGACTGCCTATTGGCGGAGGCTCTTCTGTTGCCTTAAAGCAACAGCTGCTCTTTCCTTTTTGCTGCACTGGATCCTCTGCTATCGGCTGTGGATCTGCTCCGTTGGATCTGGATCTGGATCTGGACATTTGCTCTGCGTCTGCCTGGTCTACTGGCCCCCTGCCGCCCCCCCCCCCCCCCCCCCCCCCCCCCCCCCCCTGCTGCCCCCCCAGCAGACCAGGGAGACTCCGAGCAATGCTGCAGGGAGCAAAGCCACTCCGCGTCTCCCTGGTCCGCTGGGGGGAACCCCCAGCGGACCAGGGAGACGCGGAGCGTACTTTCTCGCTGCGGCATTGCTCTGCCTCTCCCTGGTCTCCTGGGGGAGGTTTTTCCAAAGGCAGCATTGGCAAGCCGCCGCTTTTTTTCATTTTCATTTTCCTTTTTTTTTTTTTTTTTTAAATCAGGAACGGGAGTGAGGGCTCGGAAGAGCAGAGGCAAAGACAAAAAGACTGTGGGGAGAGGGGGCGGAGCCTGTCTGCAGATGAGCCCCGGGGGCTGCCGGGAAGGGAGGAAGGCAGGAGGGAGGGAGGGAGGAGAGCTGGGCGCCGCCCAGAGGGACCCCGGCGCCCCACCACCACCTGGGGCGAGGGAGGGTAGGCCGGAAGAGGCACGCGGGGTAGGTGAGTCGGTCGGTCTCGCTCCGGTCGCCGTGAGCGAGGAGAGGGTGGCGGACGGTGAGCGAGCGGGCGGAATTTAGAAAATTTCTATTCCCCCGCGCTGGGGGATGTCTTGGGAGGGGGAGAGTACGTCTGTGTGCGCCGTAAGGTGAGGTAAGCTCGAGTGTAGTATCCGCCCGGGGTCCTGTTTGAAGATCGCCTGATTAAGCGACCGCCTGGGATCGAATCCTTTGCTCCCTGGGACCCGGTCTGATCCAGCCCTTTTTAGGGCTTCTGACACCAAAACTCTGCAATCAACAGCCTTATTTCTAGGCCCCTTGGAAACCGCTCCGGAGCCTTAAAGGCTCCAGTTGTGTGCGGTTTCTTTTTTTTAGCCTGGAAGGGATTTAAACCCCTACCGCGGTTTTTCTGCCGGCCGCTCTACAGCTGATCTGCAATCAGCTGTTCAGGCCCCGCCCAGGCACGTCCTTTGAGACTGCCTATTGGCGGAGGCTCTTCCGTTGCCTTAAAGCAACAGCTGCTCTTTCCTTTTTGCTGCACTGGATCCTCTGCTATCGGCTGTGGATCTGCTCCGTTGGATCTGGATCTGGATCTGGACATTTGCTCCGCGTCTGCCTGGTCTACTGGCCCCCTGCCGCCCCCCCCCCCCCGTCTGCTGCCCCCCCAGCAGACCAGGGAGACTCCGAGCAATGCTGCAGGGAGCAAAGCCACTCCGCGTCTCCCTGGTCCGCTGGGGGGAACCCCCAGCGAACCAGGGAGACGCGGAGCGTACTTTCTCGCTGCGGCATTGCTCTGCCTCTCCCTGGTCTCCTGGGGGAGGTTTTTCCAAAGGCAGCATTGGCAAGCCGCCGCTTTTTTTCATTTTCATTTTCCTTTTTTTTTTTTTTTTTTTTTTAAATCAGGAACGGGAGTGAGGGCTCGGAAGAGCAGAGGCAAAGACAAAAAGACTGTGGGGAGAGGGGGCGGAGCCTGTCTGCAGATGAGCCCCGGGGGCTGCCGGGAAGGGAGGAAGGCAGGAGGGAGGGAGGGAGGAGAGCTGGGCGCCGCCCAGAGGGACCCCGGCGCCCCACCACCACCTGGGCCTCCCTGGGGCGAGGGAGGGTAGGCCGGAAGAGGCACGCGGGGTGGGTGAGTCGGTCGGTCTTGCTCCGGTCGCCGTGAGCCAGGAGAGGGTGGCGGACGGTGAGCGAGCGGGCAGGACTTAGAAAATTTCTATTCCCCCGCGCTGGGGGGTGTCTTGGGAGGGGGAGAGTACGTCTGTGTGCGCCGTAAGGTGAGGTAAGCTCGAGTGTAGTATCCGCCCGGGGTCCTGTTTGAAGATCGCCTGATTAAGCGACCGCCTGGGATCGAATCCTTTGCTCCCTGGGACCCGGTCTGATCCAGCCCTTTTTAGGGCTTCTGACACCAAAACTCTGCAATCAACAGCCTTATTTCTAGGCCCCTTGGAAACCGCTCCGGAGCCTTAAAGGCTCCAGTTGTGTGCGGTTTCTTTTTTTTAGCCTGGAAGGGATTTAAACCCCTACCGCGGTTTTTCTGCCGGCCGCTCTACAGCTGATCTGCAATCAGCTGTTCAGGCCCCGCCCAGGCACGTCCTTTGAGACTGCCTATTGGCGGAGGCTCTTCTGTTGCCTTAAAGCAACAGCTGCTCTTTCCTTTTTGCTGCACTGGATCCTCTGCTATCGGCTGTGGATCTGCTCCGTTGGATCTGGATCTGGATCTGGATCTGGACATTTGCTCTGCGTCTGCCTGGTCTACTGGCCCCCTGCCGCCCCCCCCCCCCGTCTGCTGCCCCCCCAGCAG
This sequence comes from Pelodiscus sinensis, assembly GCF_052426305.1. Lineage (NCBI taxonomy): Eukaryota > Metazoa > Chordata > Testudines > Trionychidae > Pelodiscus > Pelodiscus sinensis. The sequence goes on along the minus strand of NC_143056.1, from coordinate 86,008,382 downwards.
ACCAGGGAGACTCCGAGCAATGCTGCAGGGAGCAAAGCCACTCCGCGTCTCCCTGGTCCGCTGGGGGGTACCCCCAGCGGACCAGGGAGACGGGGAGCGTACTTTCTCTCTGCGGCATTGCTCTGCCTCTCCCTGGTCTCCTGGGGGAGGTTTTTCCAAAGGCAGCATTGGCAAGCCGCCGCTTTTTTTCATTTTCATTTTCCTTTTTTTTTTTTTTTTTTTTTTTTTTAAATCAGGAACGGGAGTGAGGGCTCGGAAGAGCAGAGGCAAAGACAAAAAGACTGTGGGGAGAGGGGGCGGAGCCTGTCTGCAGATGAGCCCCGGGGGCTGCCGGGAAGGGAGGAAGGCAGGAGGGAGGGAGGGAGGAGAGCTGGGCGCCGCCCAGGGGGACCCCGGCGCCCCACCACCACCTGGGCCTCCCTGGGGCGAGGGAGGGTAGGCCGGAAGAGGCACGCGGGGTGGGTGAGTCGGTCGGTCTTGCTCCGGTCGCCGTGAGCCAGGAGAGGGTGGCGGACGGTGAGCGAGCGGGCGGGACTTAGAAAATTTCTATTCCCCCGCGCTGGGGGGTGTCTTGGGAGGGGGAGAGTACGTCTGTGTGCGCCGTAAGGTGAGGTAAGCTCGAGTGTAGTATCCGCCCGGGGTCCTGTTTGAAGATCGCCTGATTAAGCAACCGCCTGGGATCGAATCCTTTGCTCCCTGGGACCCGGTCTGATCCAGCCCTTTTTAGGGCTTCTGACACCAAAACTCTGCAATCAACAGCCTTATTTCTAGGCCCCTTGGAAACCGCTCCGGAGCCTTAAAGGCTCCAGTTGTGTGCGGTTTCTTTTTTTTAGCCTGGAAGGGATTTAAACCCCTACCGCGGTTTTTCTGCCGGCCGCTCTACAGCTGATCTGCAATCAGCTGTTCAGGCCCCGCCCAGGCACGTCCTTTGAGACTGCCTATTGGCGGAGGCTCTTCTGTTGCCTTAAAGCAACAGCTGCTCTTTCCTTTTTGCTGCACTGGATCCTCTGCTATCGGCTGTGGATCTGCTCCGTTGGATCTGGATCTGGATCTGGATCTGGACATTTGCTCTGCGTCTGCCTGGTCTACTGGCCCCCTGCCGCCCCCCCCCCCCCGTCTGCTGCCCCCCCAGCAGACCAGGGAGACTCCGAGCAATGCTGCAGGGAGCAAAGCCACTCCGCGTCTCCCTGGTCCGCTGGGGGGAACCCCCAGCGGACCAGGGAGACGCGGAGCGTACTTTCTCGCTGCGGCATTGCTCTGCCTCTCCCTGGTCTCCTGGGGGAGGTTTTTCCAAAGGCAGCATTGGCAAGCCGCCGCTTTTTTTCATTTTCATTTTCCTTTTTTTTTTTTTTTTTTTTTTTTTTAAATCAGGAACGGGAGTGAGGGCTCGGAAGAGCAGAGGCAAAGACAAAAAGACTGTGGGGAGAGGGGGCGGAGCCTGTCTGCAGATGAGCCCCGGGGGCTGCCGGGAAGGGAGGAAGGCAGGAGGGAGGGAAGGAGGAGAGCTGGGCGCCGCCCAGAGGGACCCCGGCGCCCCACCACCACCTGGGCCTCCCTGGGGCGAGGGAGGGTAGGCCGGAAGAGGCACGCGGGGTGGGTGAGTCGGTCGGTCTTGCTCCGGTCGCCGTGAGCCAGGAGAGGGTGGCGGACGGTGAGCGAGCGGGCGGGACTTAGAAAATTTCTATTCCCCCGCGCTGGGGGGTGTCTTGGGAGGGGGAGAGTACGTCTGTGTGCGCCGTAAGGTGAGGTAAGCTCGAGTGTAGTATCCGCCCGGGGTCCTGTTTGAAGATCGCCTGATTAAGCGACCGCCTGGGATCGAATCCTTTGCTCCCTGGGACCCGGTCTGATCCAGCCCTTTTAGGGCTTCTGACACCAAAACTCTGCAATCAACAGCCTTATTTCTAGGCCCCTTGGAAACCGCTCCGGAGCCTTAAAGGCTCCAGTTGTGTGCGGTTTCTTTTTTTTAGCCTGGAAGGGATTTAAACCCCTACCGCGGTTTTTCTGCCGGCCGCTCTACAGCTGATCTGCAATCAGCTGTTCAGGCCCCGCCCAGGCACGTCCTTTGAGACTGCCTATTGGCGGAGGCTCTTCTGTTGCCTTAAAGCAACAGCTGCTCTTTCCTTTTTGCTGCACTGGATCCTCTGCTATCGGCTGTGGATCTGCTCCGTTGGATCTGGATCTGGATCTGGATCTGGACATTTGCTCTGCGTCTGCCTGGTCTACTGGCCCCCTGCCGCCCCCCCCCCCCGTCTGCTGCCCCCCCAGCAGACCAGGGAGACTCCGAGCAATGCTGCAGGGAGCAAAGCCACTCCGCGTCTCCCTGGTCCGCTGGGGGGAACCCCCAGCGGACCAGGGAGACGCGGAGCGTACTTTCTCGCTGCGGCATTGCTCTGCCTCTCCCTGGTCTCCTGGGGGAGGTTTTTCCAAAGGCAGCATTGGCAAGCCGCCGCTTTTTTTCATTTTCATTTTCCTTTTTTTTTTTTTTTTAAATCAGGAACGGGAGTGAGGGCTCGGAAGAGCAGAGGCAAAGACAAAAAGACTGTGGGGAGAGGGGGCGGAGCCTGTCTGCAGATGAGCCCCGGGGGCTGCCGGGAAGGGAGGAAGGCAGGAGGGAGGGAGGGAGGAGAGCTGGGCGCCGCCCAGAGGGACCCCGGCGCCCCACCACCACCTGGGCCTCCCTGGGGCGAGGGAGGGTAGGCCGGAAGAGGCACGCGGGGTGGGTGAGTCGGTCGGTCTTGCTCCGGTCGCCGTGAGCCAGGAGAGGGTGGCGGACGGTGAGCGAGCGGGCGGGACTTAGAAAATTTCTATTCCCCCGCGCTGGGGGGTGTCTTGGGAGGGGGAGAGTACGTCTGTGTGCGCCGTAAGGTGAGGTAAGCTCGAGTGTAGTATCCGCCCGGGGTCCTGTTTGAAGATCGCCTGATTAAGCGACCGCCTGGGATCGAATCCTTTGCTCCCTGGGACCCGGTCTGATCCAGCCCTTTTTAGGGCTTCTGACACCAAAACTCTGCAATCAACAGCCTTATTTCTAGGCCCCTTGGAAACCGCTCCGGAGCCTTAAAGGCTCCAGTTGTGTGCGGTTTCTTTTTTTTAGCCTGGAAGGGATTTAAACCCCTACCGCGGTTTTTCTGCCGGCCGCTCTACAGCTGATCTGCAATCAGCTGTTCAGGCCCCGCCCAGGCACGTCCTTTGAGACTGCCTATTGGCGGAGGCTCTTCTGTTGCCTTAAAGCAACAGCTGCTCTTTCCTTTTTTCTGCACTGGATCCTCTGCTATCGGCTGTGGATCTGCTCCGTTGGATCTGGATCTGGATCTGGATCTGGATCTGGACATTTGCTCTGCGTCTGCCTGGTCTACTGGCCCCCTGCCGCCCCCCCCCCCCCCCGTCTGCTGCCCCCCCAGCAGACCAGGGAGACTCCGAGCAATGCTGCAGGGAGCAAAGCCACTCCACGTCTCCCTGGTCCGCTGGGGGGAACCCCCAGCGGACCAGGGAGACGCGGAGCGTACTTTCTCGCTGCGGCATTGCTCTGCCTCTCCCTGGTCTCCTGGGTGAGGTTTTTCCAACGGCAGCATTGGCAAGCCGCCGCTTTTTTTCATTTTCATTTTCCTTTTTTTTTTTTTTTTAAAATCAGGAACGGGAGTGAGGGCTCGGAAGAGCAGAGGCAAAGACAAAAAGACTGTGGGGAGAGGGGGCGGAGCCTGTCTGCAGATGAGCCCCGGGGGCTGCCGGGAAGGGAGGAAGGCAGGAGGGAGGGAGGGAGGAGGGCTGGGCGCCGCCCAGAGGGACCCCGGCGCCCCACCACCACCTGGGCCTCCCTGGGGCGAGGGAGGGTAGGCCGGAAGAGGCACGCGGGGTGGGTGAGTCGGTCGGTCTTGCTCCGGTCGCCGTGAGCCAGGAGAGGGTGGCGGACGGTGAGCGAGCGGGCGGGACTTAGAAAATTTCTATTCCCCCGCGCTGGGGGGTGTCTTGGGAGGGGGAGAGTACATCTGTGTGCGCCGTAAGGTGAGGTAAGCTCGAGTGTAGTATCCGCCCGGGGTCCTGTTTGAAGATCGCCTGATTAAGCAACCGCCTGGGATCGAATCCTTTGCTCCCTGGGACCCGGTCTGATCCAGCCCTTTTTAGGGCTTCTGACACCAAAACTCTGCAATCAACAGCCTTATTTCTAGGCCCCTTGGAAACCGCTCCGGAGCCTTAAAGGCTCCAGTTGTGTGCGGTTTCTTTTTTTTAGCCTGGAAGGGATTTAAACCCCTACCGCGGTTTTTCTGCCGGCCGCTCTACAGCTGATCTGCAATCAGCTGTTCAGGCCCCGCCCAGGCACGTCCTTTGAGACTGCCTATTGGCGGAGGCTCTTCTGTTGCCTTAAAGCAACAGCTGCTCTTTCCTTTTTGCTGCACTGGATCCTCTGCTATCGGCTGTGGATCTGCTCCCTTGGATCTGGATCTGGATCTGGATCTGGACATTTGCTCTGCGTCTGCCTGGTCTACTGGCCCCCTGCCGCCCCCCCCCCCCCGTCTGCTGCCCCCCCAGCAGACCAGGGAGACTCCGAGCAATGCTGCAGGGAGCAAAGCCACTCCGCGTCTCCCTGGTCCGCTGGGGGGAACCCCCAGCGGACCAGGGAGACGCGGAGCGTACTTTCTCGCTGCGGCATTGCTCTGCCTCTCCCTGGTCTCCTGGGGGAGGTTTTTCCAAAGGCAGCATTGGCAAGCCGCCGCTTTTTTTCATTTTCATTTTCCTTTTTTTTTTTTTTTTTTTTTTTTTTTAAATCAGGAACGGGAGTGAGGGCTCGGAAGAGCAGAGGCAAAGACAAAAAGACTGTGGGGAGAGGGGGCGGAGCCTGTCTGCAGATGAGCCCCGGGGGCTGCCGGGAAGGGAGGAAGGCAGGAGGGCGGGAGGGAGGGAGGAGAGCTGGGCGCCGCCCAGAGGGACCCCGGCGCCCCACCACCACCTGGGCCTCCCTGGGGCGAGGGAGGGTAGGCCGGAAGAGGCACGCGGGGTGGGTGAGTCGGTCGGTCTTGCTCCGGTCGCCGTGAGCCAGGAGAGGGTGGCGGACGGTGAGCGAGCGGGCGGGACTTAGAAAATTTCTATTCCCCCGCGCTGGGGGGTGTCTTGGGAGGGGGAGAGTACGTCTGTGTGCGCCGTAAGGTGAGGTAAGCTCGAGTGTAGTATCCGCCCGGGGTCCTGTTTGAAGATCGCCTGATTAAGCGACCGCCTGGGATCGAATCCTTTGCTCCCTGGGACCCGGTCTGATCCAGCCCTTTTTAGGGCTTCTGACACCAAAACTCTGCAATCAACAGCCTTATTTCTAGGCCCCTTGGAAACCGCTCCGGAGCCTTAAAGGCTCCAGTTGTGTGCGGTTTCTTTTTTTTAGCCTGGAAGGGATTTAAACCCCTACCGCGGTTTTTCTGCCGGCCGCTCTACAGCTGATCTGCAATCAGCTGTTCAGGCCCCGCCCAGGCACGTCCTTTGAGACTGCCTATTGGCGGAGGCTCTTCTGTTGCCTTAAAGCAACAGCTGCTCTTTCCTTTTTTCTGCACTGGATCCTCTGCTATCGGCTGTGGATCTGCTCCGTTGGATCTGGATCTGGATCTGGATCTGGATCTGGACATTTGCTCTGCGTCTGCCTGGTCTACTGGCCCCCTGCCGCCCCCCCCCCCGTCTGCTGCCCCCCCAGCAGACCAGGGAGACTCCGAGCAATGCTGCAGGGAGCAAAGCCACTCCACGTCTCCCTGGTCCGCTGGGGGGAACCCCCAGCGGACCAGGGAGACGCGGAGCGTACTTTCTCGCTGCGGCATTGCTCTGCCTCTCCCTGGTCTCCTGGGTGAGGTTTTTCCAACGGCAGCATTGGCAAGCCGCCGCTTTTTTTCATTTTCATTTTCCTTTTTTTTTTTTTTTTAAAATCAGGAACGGGAGTGAGGGCTCGGAAGAGCAGAGGCAAAGACAAAAAGACTGTGGGGAGAGGGGGCGGAGCCTGTCTGCAGATGAGCCCCGGGGGCTGCCGGGAAGGGAGGAAGGCAGGAGGGAGGGAGGGAGGAGGGCTGGGCGCCGCCCAGAGGGACCCCGGCGCCCCACCACCACCTGGGCCTCCCTGGGGCGAGGGAGGGTAGGCCGGAAGAGGCACGCGGGGTGGGTGAGTCGGTCGGTCTTGCTCCGGTCGCCGTGAGCCAGGAGAGGGTGGCGGACGGTGAGCGAGCGGGCGGGACTTAGAAAATTTCTATTCCCCCCGCGCTGGGGGGTGTCTTGGGAGGGGGAGAGTACATCTGTGTGCGCCGTAAGGTGAGGTAAGCTCGAGTGTAGTATCCGCCCGGGGTCCTGTTTGAAGATCGCCTGATTAAGCAACCGCCTGGGATCGAATCCTTTGCTCCCTGGGACCCGGTCTGATCCAGCCCTTTTTAGGGCTTCTGACACCAAAACTCTGCAATCAACAGCCTTATTTCTAGGCCCCTTGGAAACCGCTCCGGAGCCTTAAAGGCTCCAGTTGTGTGCGGTTTCTTTTTTTTAGCCTGGAAGGGATTTAAACCCCTACCGCGGTTTTTCTGCCGGCCGCTCTACAGCTGATCTGCAATCAGCTGTTCAGGCCCCGCCCAGGCACGTCCTTTGAGACTGCCTATTGGCGGAGGCTCTTCTGTTGCCTTAAAGCAACAGCTGCTCTTTCCTTTTTGCTGCACTGGATCCTCTGCTATCGGCTGTGGATCTGCTCCCTTGGATCTGGATCTGGATCTGGATCTGGACATTTGCTCTGCGTCTGCCTGGTCTACTGGCCCCCTGCCGCCCCCCCCCCCCCCGTCTGCTGCCCCCCCAGCAGACCAGGGAGACTCCGAGCAATGCTGCAGGGAGCAAAGCCACTCCGCGTCTCCCTGGTCCGCTGGGGGGAACCCCCAGCGGACCAGGGAGACGCGGAGCGTACTTTCTCGCTGCGGCATTGCTCTGCCTCTCCCTGGTCTCCTGGGGGAGGTTTTTCCAAAGGCAGCATTGGCAAGCCGCCGCTTTTTTTCATTTTCATTTTCCTTTTTTTTTTTTTTTTTTTTTTTTTTAAATCAGGAACGGGAGTGAGGGCTCGGAAGAGCAGAGGCAAAGACAAAAAGACTGTGGGGAGAGGGGGCGGAGCCTGTCTGCAGATGAGCCCCGGGGGCTGCCGGGAAGGGAGGAAGGCAGGAGGGAGGGAGGGAGGAGAGCTGGGCGCCGCCCAGAGGGACCCCGGCGCCCCACCACCACCTGGGCCTCCCTGGGGCGAGGGAGGGTAGGCCGGAAGAGGCACGCGGGGTGGGTGAGTCGGTCGGTCTTGCTCCGGTCGCCGTGAGCCAGGAGAGGGTGGCGGACGGTGAGCGAGCGGGCGGGACTTAGAAAATTTCTATTCCCCCGCGCTGGGGGGTGTCTTGGGAGGGGGAGAGTACGTCTGTGTGCGCCGTAAGGTGAGGTAAGCTCGAGTGTAGTATCCGCCCGGGGTCCTGTTTGAAGATCGCCTGATTAAGCAACCGCCTGGGATCGAATCCTTTGCTCCCTGGGACCCGGTCTGATCCAGCCCTTTTTAGGGCTTCTGACACCAAAACTCTGCAATCAACAGCCTTATTTCTAGGCCCCTTGGAAACCGCTCCGGAGCCTTAAAGGCTCCAGTTGTGTGCGGTTTCTTTTTTTTAGCCTGGAAGGGATTTAAACCCCTACCGCGGTTTTTCTGCCGGCCGCTCTACAGCTGATCTGCAATCAGCTGTTCAGGCCCCGCCCAGGCACGTCCTTTGAGACTGCCTATTGGCGGAGGCTCTTCTGTTGCCTTAAAGCAACAGCTGCTCTTTCCTTTTTGCTGCACTGGATCCTCTGCTATCGGCTGTGGATCTGCTCCGTTGGATCTGGATCTGGATCTGGATCTGGACATTTGCTCTGCGTCTGCCTGGTCTACTGGCCCCCTGCCGCCCCCCCCCCCGTCTGCTGCCCCCCCCAGCAGACCAGGGAGACTCCGAGCAATGCTGCAGGGAGCAAAGCCACTCCGCGTCTCCCTGGTCCGCTGGGGGGAACCCCCAGCGGACCAGGGAGACGCGGAGCGTACTTTCTCGCTGCGGCATTGCTCTGCCTCTCCCTGGTCTCCTGGGGGAGGTTTTTCCAAAGGCAGCATTGGCAAGCCGCCGCTTTTTTTCATTTTCATTTTCCTTTTTTTTTTTTTTTTTTTTTTTTTAAATCAGGAACGGGAGTGAGGGCTCGGAAGAGCAGAGGCAAAGACAAAAAGACTGTGGGGAGAGGGGGCGGAGCCTGTCTGCAGATGAGCCCCGGGGGCTGCCGGGAAGGGAGGAAGGCAGGAGGGAGGGAGGGAGGAGAGCTGGGCGCCGCCCAGAGGGACCCCGGCGCCCCACCACCACCTGGGCCTCCCTGGGGCGAGGGAGGGTAGGCCGGAAGAGGCACGCGGGGTGGGTGAGTCGGTCGGTCTTGCTCCGGTCGCCGTGAGCCAGGAGAGGGTGGCGGACGGTGAGCGAGCGGGCGGGACTTAGAAAATTTCTATTCCCCCGCGCTGGGGGGTGTCTTGGGAGGGGGAGAGTACGTCTGTGTGCGCCGTAAGGTGAGGTAAGCTCGAGTGTAGTATCCGCCCGGGGTCCTGTTTGAAGATCGCCTGATTAAGCAACCGCCTGGGATCGAATCCTTTGCTCCCTGGGACCCGGTCTGATCCAGCCCTTTTTAGGGCTTCTGACACCAAAACTCTGCAATCAACAGCCTTATTTCTAGGCCCCTTGGAAACCGCTCCGGAGCCTTAAAGGCTCCAGTTGTGTGCGGTTTCTTTTTTTTAGCCTGGAAGGGATTTAAACCCCTACCGCGGTTTTTCTGCCGGCCGCTCTACAGCTGATCTGCAATCAGCTGTTCAGGCCCTGCCCAGGCACGTCCTTTGAGACTGCCTATTGGCGGAGGCTCTTCTGTTGCCTTAAAGCAACAGCTGCTCTTTCCTTTTGCTGCACTGGATCCTCTGCTATCGGCTGTGGATCTGCTCCGTTGGATCTGGATCTGGATCTGGATCTGGACATTTGCTCTGCGTCTGCCTGGTCTACTGGCCCCCTGCCGCCCCCCCCCCCCGTCTGCTGCCCCCCCAGCAGACCAGGGAGACTCCGAGCAATGCTGCAGGGAGCAAAGCCACTCCGCGTCTCCCTGGTCCGCTGGGGGGAACCCCCAGCGGACCAGGGAGACGCGGAGCGTACTTTCTCGCTGCGGCATTGCTCTGCCTCTCCCTGGTCTCCTGGGGGAGGTTTTTCCAAAGGCAGCATTGGCAAGCCGCCGCTTTTTTTCATTTTCATTTTCATTTTCCTTTTTTTTTTTTTTTTTTTTTTTTTAAATCAGGAACGGGAGTGAGGGCTCGGAAGAGCAGAGGCAAAGACAAAAAGACTGTGGGGAGAGGGGGCGGAGCCTGTCTGCAGATGAGCCCCGGGGGCTGCCGGGAAGGGAGGAAGGCAGGAGGGAGGGAGGGAGGAGAGCTGGGCGCCGCCCAGAGGGACCCCGGCGCCCCACCACCACCTGGGCCTCCCTGGGGCGAGGGAGGGTAGGCCGGAAGAGGCACGCGGGGTGGGTGAGTCGGTCGGTCTTGCTCCGGTCGCCGTGAGCCAGGAGAGGGTGGCGGACGGTGAGCGAGCGGGCGGGACTTAGAAAATTTCTATTCCCCCGCGCTGGGGGGTGTCTTGGGAGGGGGAGAGTACGTCTGTGTGCGCCGTAAGGTGAGGTAAGCTCGAGTGTAGTATCCGCCCGGGGTCCTGTTTGAAGATCGCCTGATTAAGCAACCGCCTGGGATCGAATCCTTTGCTCCCTGGGACCCGGTCTGATCCAGCCCTTTTTAGGGCTTCTGACACCAAAACTCTGCAATCAACAGCCTTATTTCTAGGCCCCTTGGAAACCGCTCCGGAGCCTTAAAGGCTCCAGTTGTGTGCGGTTTCTTTTTTTTAGCCTGGAAGGGATTTAAACCCCTACCGCGGTTTTTCTGCCGGCCGCTCTACAGCTGATCTGCAATCAGCTGTTCAGGCCCCGCCCAGGCACGTCCTTTGAGACTGCCTATTGGCGGAGGCTCTTCTGTTGCCTTAAAGCAACAGCTGCTCTTTCCTTTTTGCTGCACTGGATCCTCTGCTATCGGCTGTGGATCTGCTCCGTTGGATCTGGATCTGGATCTGGATCTGGACATTTGCTCTGCGTCTGCCTGGTCTACTGGCCCCCTGCCGCCCCCCCCCCCCCGTCTGCTGCCCCCCCAGCAGACCAGGGAGACTCCGAGCAATGCTGCAGGGAGCAAAGCCACTCCGCGTCTCCCTGGTCCGCTGGGGGGAACCCCCAGCGGACCAGGGAGACGCGGAGCGTACTTTCTCGCTGCGGCATTGCTCTGCCTCTCCCTGGTCTCCTGGGGGAGGTTTTTCCAAAGGCAGCATTGGCAAGCCGCCGCTTTTTTTCATTTTCATTTTCCGTTTTTTTTTTTTTTTTTTTTTTTTTAATCAGGAACGGGAGTGAGGGCTCGGAAGAGCAGAGGCAAAGACAAAAAGACTGTGGGGAGAGGGGGCGGAGCCTGTCTGCAGATGAGCCCCGGGGGCTGCCGGGAAGGGAGGAAGGCAGGAGGGAGGGAGGGAGGAGAGCTGGGCGCCGCCCAGAGGGACCCCGGCGCCCCACCACCACCTGGGCCTCCCTGGGGCGAGGGAGGGTAGGCCGGAAGAGGCACGCGGGGTGGGTGAGTCGGTCGGTCTTGCTCCGGTCGCCGTGAGCCAGGAGAGGGTGGCGGACGGTGAGCGAGCGGGCGGGACTTAGAAAATTTCTATTCCCCCGTGCTGGGGGGTGTCTTGGGAGGGGGAGAGCACGTCTGTGTGCGCCGTAAGGTGAGGTAAGCTCGAGTGTAGTATCCGCCCGGGGTCCTGTTTGAAGATCGCCTGATTAAGCAACCGCCTGGGATCGAATCCTTTGCTCCCTGGGACCCGGTCTGATCCAGCCCTTTTTAGGGCTTCTGACACCAAAACTCTGCAATCAACAGCCTTATTTCTAGGCCCCTTGGAAACCGCTCCGGAGCCTTAAAGGCTCCAGTTGTGTGCGGTTTCTTTTTTTTAGCCTGGAAGGGATTTAAACCCCTACCGCGGTTTTTCTGCCGGCCGCTCTACAGCTGATCTGCAATCAGCTGTTCAGGCCCTGCCCAGGCACGTCCTTTGAGACTGCCTATTGGCGGAGGCTCTTCTGTTGCCTTAAAGCACCAGCTGCTCTTTCCTTTTTGCTGCACTGGATCCTCTGCTATCGGCTGTGGATCTGCTCCGTTGGATCTGGATCTGGATCTGGATCTGGACATTTGCTCTGCGTCTGCCTGGTCTACTGGCCCCCTGCCGCCCCCCCCCCCCCCCGTCTGCTGCCCCCCCAGCAGACCAGGGAGACTCCGAGCAATGCTGCAGGGAGCAAAGCCACTCCGCGTCTCCCTGGTCCGCTGGGGGGAACCCCCAGCGGACCAGGGAGACGCGGAGCGTACTTTCTCGCTGCGGCATTGCTCTGCCTCTCCCTGGTCTCCTGGGGGAGGTTTTTCCAAAGGCAGCATTGGCAAGCCGCCGCTTTTTTTCATTTTCATTTTCATTTTCCTTTTTTTTTTTTTTTAAATCAGGAACGGGAGTGAGGGCTCGGAAGAGCAGAGGCAAAGACAAAAAGACTGTGGGGAGAGGGGGCGGAGCCTGTCTGCAGATGAGCCCCGGGGGCTGCCGGGAAGGGAGGAAGGCAGGAGGGAGGGAGGGAGGAGAGCTGGGCGCCGCCCAGAGGGACCCCGGCGCCCCACCACCACCTGGGCCTCCCTGGGGCGAGGGAGGGTAGGCCGGAAGAGGCACGCGGGGTGGGTGAGTCGGTCGGTCTTGCTCCGGTCGCCGTGAGCCAGGAGAGGGTGGCGGACGGTGAGCGAGCGGGCGGGACTTAGAAAATTTCTATTCCCCCGCGCTGGGGGGTGTCTTGGGAGGGGGAGAGTACGTCTGTGTGCGCCGTAAGGTGAGGTAAGCTCGAGTGTAGTATCCGCCCGGGGTCCTGTTTGAAGATCGCCTGATTAAGCAACCGCCTGGGATCGAATCCTTTGCTCCCTGGGACCCGGTCTGATCCAGCCCTTTTTAGGGCTTCTGACACCAAAACTCTGCAATCAACAGCCTTATTTCTAGGCCCCTTGGAAACCGCTCCGGAGCCTTAAAGGCTCCAGTTGTGTGCGGTTTCTTTTTTTTAGCCTGGAAGGGATTTAAACCCCTACCGCGGTTTTTCTGCCGGCCGCTCTACAGCTGATCTGCAATCAGCTGTTCAGGCCCCGCCCAGGCACGTCCTTTGAGACTGCCTATTGGCGGAGGCTCTTCTGTTGCCTTAAAGCAACAGCTGCTCTTTCCTTTTTGCTGCACTGGATCCTCTGCTATCGGCTGTGGATCTGCTCCGTTGGATCTGGATCTGGATCTGGATCTGGACATTTGCTCTGCGTCTGCCTGGTCTACTGGCCCCCTGCCGCCCCCCCCCCCCGTCTGCTGCCCCCCCAGCAGACCAGGGAGACTCCGAGCAATGCTGCAGGGAGCAAAGCCACTCCGCGTCTCCCTGGTCCGCTGGGGGGAACCCCCAGCGGACCAGGGAGACGCGGAGCGTACTTTCTCGCTGCGGCATTGCTCTGCCTCTCCCTGGTCTCCTGGGGGAGGTTTTTCCAAAGGCAGCATTGGCAAGCCGCCGCTTTTTTTCATTTTCATTTTCCTTTTTTTTTTTTTTTTTTTTTTAAATCAGGAACGGGAGTGAGGGCTCGGAAGAGCAGAGGCAAAGACAAAAAGACTGTGGGGAGAGGGGGCGGAGCCTGTCTGCAGATGAGCCCCGGGGGCTGCCGGGAAGGGAGGAAGGCAGGAGGGAGGGAGGGAGGAGAGCTGGGCGCCGCCCAGAGGGACCCCGGCGCCCCACCACCACCTGGGCCTCCCTGGGGTGAGGGAGGGTAGGCCGGAAGAGGCACGCGGGGTGGGTGAGTCGGTCGGTCTTGCTCCGGTCGCCGTGAGCCAGGAGAGGGTGGCGGACGGTGAGCGAGCGGGCGGGACTTAGAAAATTTCTATTCCCCCGCGCTGGGGGGTGTCTTGGGAGGGGGAGAGTACGTCTGTGTGCGCCGTAAGGTGAGGTAAGCTCGAGTGTAGTATCCGCCCGGGGTCCTGTTTGAAGATCGCCTGATTAAGCAACCGCCTGGGATCGAATCCTTTGCTCCCTGGGACCCGGTCTGATCCAGCCCTTTTTAGGGCTTCTGACACCAAAACTCTGCAATCAACAGCCTTATTTCTAGGCCCCTTGGAAACCGCTCCGGAGCCTTAAAGGCTCCAGTTGTGTGCGGTTTCTTTTTTTTAGCCTGGAAGGGATTTAAACCCCTACCGCGGTTTTTCTGCCGGCCGCTCTACAGCTGATCTGCAATCAGCTGTTCAGGCCCTGCCCAGGCACGTCCTTTGAGACTGCCTATTGGCGGAGGCTCTTCTGTTGCCTTAAAGCAACAGCTGCTCTTTCCTTTTTGCTGCACTGGATCCTCTGCTATCGGCTGTGGATCTGCTCCGTTGGATCTGGATCTGGATCTGGATCTGGATCTGGACATTTGCTCTGCGTCTGCCTGGTCTACTGGCTCCCTGCCGCCCCCCCCCCCCGTCTGCTGCCCCCCCAGCAGACCAGGGAGACTCCGAGCAATGCTGCAGGGAGCAAAGCCACTCCGCGTCTCCCTGGTCCGCTGGGGGGGAACCCCCAGCGGACCAGGGAGACGCGGAGCGTACTTTCTCGCTGCGGCATTGCTCTGCCTCTCCCTGGTCTCCTGGGGGAGGTTTTTCCAAAGGCAGCATTGGCAAGCCGCCGCTTTTTTTCATTTTCATTTTCCTTTTTTTTTTTTTTTTTTTTTTTTTTAAATCAGGAACGGGAGTGAGGGCTCGGAAGAGCAGAGGCAAAGACAAAAAGACTGTGGGGAGAGGGGGCGGAGCCTGTCTGCAGATGAGCCCCGGGGGCTGCCGGGAAGGGAGGAAGGCAGGAGGGAGGGAGGGAGGAGAGCTGGGCGCCGCCCAGAGGGACCCCGGCGCCCCACCACCACCTGGGCCTCCCTGGGGCGAGGGAGGGTAGGCCGGAAGAGGCACGCGGGGTGGGTGAGTCGGTCGGTCTTGCTCCGGTCGCCGTGAGCCAGGAGAGGGTGGCGGACGGTGAGCGAGCGGGCGGGACTTAGAAAATTTCTATTCCCCCGCGCTGGGGGGTGTCTTGGGAGGGGGAGAGTACGTCTGTGTGCGCCGTAAGGTGAGGTAAGCTCGAGTGTAGTATCCGCCCGGGGTCCTGTTTGAAGATCGCCTGATTAAGCAACCGCCTGGGATCGAATCCTTTGCTCCCTGGGACCCGGTCTGATCCAGCCCTTTTTAGGGCTTCTGACACCAAAACTCTGCAATCAACAGCCTTATTTCTAGGCCCCTTGGAAACCGCTCCGGAGCCTTAAAGGCTCCAGTTGTGTGCGGTTTCTTTTTTTTAGCCTGGAAGGGATTTAAACCCCTACCGCGGTTTTTCTGCCGGCCGCTCTACAGCTGATCTGCAATCAGCTGTTCAGGCCCTGCCCAGGCACGTCCTTTGAGACTGCCTATTGGCGGAGGCTCTTCTGTTGCCTTAAAGCAACAGCTGCTCTTTCCTTTTGCTGCACTGGATCCTCTGCTATCGGCTGTGGATCTGCTCCGTTGGATCTGGATCTGGATCTGGATCTGGACATTTGCTCTGCGTCTGCCTGGTCTACTGGCCCCCTGCCGCCCCCCCCCCCCGTCTGCTGCCCCCCCAGCAGACCAGGGAGACTCCGAGCAATGCTGCAGGGAGCAAAGCCACTCCGCGTCTCCCTGGTCCGCTGGGGGGAACCCCCAGCGGACCAGGGAGACGCGGAGCGTACTTTCTCGCTGCGGCATTGCTCTGCCTCTCCCTGGTCTCCTGGGGGAGGTTTTTCCAAAGGCAGCATTGGCAAGCCGCCGCTTTTTTTTCATTTTCATTTTCCTTTTTTTTTTTTTTTTTTTTTTTTTAAATCAGGAACGGGAGTGAGGGCTCGGAAGAGCAGAGGCAAAGACAAAAAGACTGTGGGGAGAGGGGGCGGAGCCTGTCTGCAGATGAGCCCCGGGGGCTGCCGGGAAGGGAGGAAGGCAGGAGGGAGGGAGGGAGGAGAGCTGGGCGCCGCCCAGAGGGACCCCGGCGCCCCACCACCACCTGGGCCTCCCTGGGGCGAGGGAGGGTAGGCCGGAAGAGGCACGCGGGGTGGGTGAGTCGGTCGGTCTTGCTCCGGTCGCCGTGAGCCAGGAGAGGGTGGCGGACGGTGAGCGAGCGGGCGGGACTTAGAAAATTTCTATTCCCCCGCGCTGGGGGGTGTCTTGGGAGGGGGAGAGTACGTCTGTGTGCGCCGTAAGGTGAGGTAAGCTCGAGTGTAGTATCCGCCCGGGGTCCTGTTTGAAGATCGCCTGATTAAGCAACCGCCTGGGATCGAATCCTTTGCTCCCTGGGACCCGGTCTGATCCAGCCCTTTTTAGGGCTTCTGACACCAAAACTCTGCAATCAACAGCCTTATTTCTAGGCCCCTTGGAAACCGCTCCGGAGCCTTAAAGGCTCCAGTTGTGTGCGGTTTCTTTTTTTTAGCCTGGAAGGGATTTAAACCCCTACCGCGGTTTTTCTGCCGGCCGCTCTACAGCTGATCTGCAATCAGCTGTTCAGGCCCCGCCCAGGCACGTCCTTTGAGACTGCCTATTGGCGGAGGCTCTTCTGTTGCCTTAAAGCAACAGCTGCTCTTTCCTTTTTGCTGCACTGGATCCTCTGCTATCGGCTGTGGATCTGCTCCGTTGGATCTGGATCTGGATCTGGATCTGGACATTTGCTCTGCGTCTGCCTGGTCTACTGGCCCCCTGCCGCCCCTCCCCCCCGTCTGCTGCCCCCCCAGCAGACCAGGGAGACTCCGAGCAATGCTGCAGGGAGCAAAGCCACTCCGCGTCTCCCTGGTCCGCTGGGGGGAACCCCCAGTGGACCAGGGAGACGCGGAGCGTACTTTCTCGCTGCGGCATTGCTCTGCCTCTCCCTGGTCTCCTGGGGGAGGTTTTTCCAAAGGCAGCATTGGCAAGCCGCCGCTTTTTTTTCATTTTCATTTTCCTTTTTTTTTTTTTTTTTTTAAATCAGGAACGGGAGTGAGGGCTCGGAAGAGCAGAGGCAAAGACAAAAAGACTGTGGGGAGAGGGGGCGGAGCCTGTCTGCAGATGAGCCCCGGGGGCTGCTGGGAAGGGAGGAAGGCAGGAGGGAGGGAGGGAGGAGAGCTGGGCGCCGCCCAGAGGGACCCCGGCGCCCCACCACCACCTGGGCCTCCCTGGGGCGAGGGAGGGTAGGCCGGAAGAGGCACGCGGGGTGGGTGAGTCGGTCGGTCTTGCTCCGGTCGCCGTGAGCCAGGAGAGGGTGGCGGACGGTGAGCGAGCGGGCGGGACTTAGAAAATTTCTATTCCCCCGCGCTGGGGGGTGTCTTGGGAGGGGGAGAGTACGTCTGTGTGCGCCGTAAGGTGAGGTAAGCTCGAGTGTAGTATCCGCCCGGGGTCCTGTTTGAAGATCGCCTGATTAAGCAACCGCCTGGGATCGAATCCTTTGCTCCCTGGGACCCGGTCTGATCCAGCCCTTTTTAGGGCTTCTGACACCAAAACTCTGCAATCAACAGCCTTATTTCTAGGCCCCTTGGAAACCGCTCCGGAGCCTTAAAGGCTCCAGTTGTGTGCGGTTTCTTTTTTTTAGCCTGGAAGGGATTTAAACCCCTACCGCGGTTTTTCTGCCGGCCGCTCTACAGCTGATCTGCAATCAGCTGTTCAGGCCCCGCCCAGGCACGTCCTTTGAGACTGCCTATTGGCGGAGGCTCTTCTGTTGCCTTAAAGCAACAGCTGCTCTTTCCTTTTGCTGCACTGGATCCTCTGCTATCGGCTGTGGATCTGCTCCGTTGGATCTGGATCTGGATCTGGATCTGGACATTTGCTCTGCGTCTGCCTGGTCTACTGGCCCCCTGCCGCCCCCCCCCCCCGTCTGCTGCCCCCCCAGCAGACCAGGAAGACTCCGAGAAATGCTGCAGGGAGCAAAGCCACTCCGCGTCTCCCTGGTCCGCTGGGGGGAACCCCCAGCGGACCAGGGAGACGCGGAGCGTACTTTCTCGCTGCGGCATTGCTCTGCCTCTCCCTGGTCTCCTGGGGGAGGTTTTTCCAAAGGCAGCATTGGCAAGCCGCCGCTTTTTTTCATTTTCCTTTTTTTTTTTTTTTTTTAAATCAGGAACGGGAGTGAGGGCTCGGAAGAGCAGAGGCAAAGACAAAAAGACTGTGGGGAGAGGGGGCGGAGCCTGTCTGCAGATGAGCCCCGGGGGCTGCCGGGAAGGGAGGAAGGCAGGAGGGAGGGAGGGAGGAGAGCTGGGCGCTGCCCAGAGGGACCCCGGCGCCCCACCACCACCTGGGCCTCCCTGGGGCGAGGGAGGGTAGGCCGGAAGAGGCACGCGGGGTGGGTGAGTCGGTCGGTCTTGCTCCGGTCGCCGTGAGCCAGGAGAGGGTGGCGGACGGTGAGCGAGCGGGCGGGACTTAGAAAATTTCTATTCCCCCGCGCTGGGGGGTGTCTTGGGAGGGGGAGAGTACGTCTGTGTGCCCCGTAAGGTGAGGTAAGCTCGAGTGTAGTATCCGCCCGGGGTCCTGTTTGAAGATCGCCTGATTAAGCAACCGCCTGGGATCGAATCCTTTGCTCCCTGGGACCCGGTCTGATCCAGCCCTTTTTAGGGCTTCTGACACCAAAACTCTGCAATCAACAGCCTTATTTCTAGGCCCCTTGGAAACCGCTCCGGAGCCTTAAAGGCTCCAGTTGTGTGCGGTTTCTTTTTTTTAGCCTGGAAGGGATTTAAACCCCTACCGCGGTTTTTCTGCCGGCCGCTCTACAGCTGATCTGCAATCAGCTGTTCAGGCCCCGCCCAGGCACGTCCTTTGAGACTGTCTATTGGCGGAGGCTCTTCTGTTGCCTTAAAGCAACAGCTGCTCTTTCCTTTTTGCTGCACTGGATCCTCTGCTATCGGCTGTGGATCTGCTCCGTTGGATCTGGATCTGGATCTGGATCTGGACATTTGCTCTGCGTCTGCCTGGTCTACTGGCCCCCTGCCGCCCCCCCCCCGTCTGCTGCCCCCCCAGCAGACCAGGGAGACTCCGAGCAATGCTGCAGGGAGCAAAGCCACTCCGCGTCTCCCTGGTCCGCTGGGGGGAACCCCCAGCGGACCAGGGAGACGCGGAGCGTACTTTCTCGCTGCGGCATTGCTCTGCCTCTCCCTGGTCTCCTGGGGGAGGTTTTTCCAAAGGCAGCATTGGCAAGCCGCCGCTTTTTTTCATTTTCATTTTCCTTTTTTTTTAAATCAGGAACGGGAGTGAGGGCTCGGAAGAGCAGAGGCAAAGACAAAAAGACTGTGGGGAGAGGGGGCGGAGCCTGTCTGCAGATGAGCCCCGGGGGCTGCCGGGAAGGGAGGAAGGCAGGAGGGAGGGAGGGAGGAGAGCTGGGCGCCGCCCAGAGGGACCCCGGCGCCCCACCACCACCTGGGCCTCCCTGGGGCGAGGGAGGGTAGGCCGGAAGAGGCACGCGGGGTGGGTGAGTCGGTCGGTCTTGCTCCGGTCGCCGTGAGCCAGGAGAGGGTGGCGGACGGTGAGCGAGCGGGCGGGACTTAGAAAATTTCTATTCCCCCGCGCTGGGGGGTGTCTTGGGAGGGGGAGAGTACGTCTGTGTGCGCCGTAAGGTGAGGTAAGCTCGAGTGTAGTATCCGCCCGGGGTCCTGTTTGAAGATCGCCTGATTAAGCAACCGCCTGGGATCGAATCCTTTGCTCCCTGGGACCCGGTCTGATCCAGCCCTTTTTAGGGCTTCTGACACCAAAACTCTGCAATCAACAGCCTTATTTCTAGGCCCCTTGGAAACCGCTCCGGAGCCTTAAAGGCTCCAGTTGTGTGCGGTTTCTTTTTTTTAGCCTGGAAGGGATTTAAACCCCTACCGCGGTTTTTCTGCCGGTCGCTCTACAGCTGATCTGCAATCAGCTGTTCAGGCCCCGCCCAGGCACGTCCTTTGAGACTGCCTATTGGCGGAGGCTCTTCTGTTGCCTTAAAGCAACAGCTGCTCTTTCCTTTTTGCTGCACTGGATCCTCTGCTATCGGCTGTGGATCTGCTCCGTTGGATCTGGATCTGGATCTGGATCTGGACATTTGCTCTGCGTCTGCCTGGTCTACTGGCTCCCTGCCGCCCCCCCCCCTCTGCTGCCCCCCCAGCAGACCAGGGAGACTCCGAGCAATGCTGCAGGGAGCAAAGCCACTCCGCGTCTCCCTGGTCCGCTGGGGGGAACCCCCAGCGGACCAGGGAGACGCGGAGCGTACTTTCTCGCTGCGGCATTGCTCTGCCTCTCCCTGGTCTCCTGGGGGAGGTTTTTCCAAAGGCAGCATTGGCAAGCCGCCGCTTTTTTTCATTTTCATTTTCATTTTCCTTTTTTTTTTTTTTTTTTTTAAATCAGGAACGGGAGTGAGGGCTCGGAAGAGCAGAGGCAAAGACAAAAAGACTGTGGGGAGAGGGGGCGGAGCCTGTCTGCAGATGAGCCCCGGGGGCTGCCGGGAAGGGAGGAAGGCAGGAGGGAGGGAGGGAGGAGAGCTGGGCGCCGCCCAGAGGGACCCCGGCGCCCCACCACCACCTGGGCCTCCCTGGGGCGAGGGAGGGTAGGCCGGAAGAGGCACGCGGGGTGGGTGAGTCGGTCGGTCTTGCTCCGGTCGCCGTGAGCCAGGAGAGGGTGGCGGACGGTGAGCGAGCGGGCGGGACTTAGAAAATTTCTATTCCCCCGCGCTGGGGGGTGTCTTGGGAGGGGGAGAGCACGTCTGTGTGCGCCGTAAGGTGAGGTAAGCTCGAGTGTAGTATCCGCCCGGGGTCCTGTTTGAAGATCGCCTGATTAAGCAACCGCCTGGGATCGAATCCTTTGCTCCCTGGGACCCGGTCTGATCCAGCCCTTTTTAGGGCTTCTGACACCAAAACTCTGCAATCAACAGCCTTATTTCTAGGCCCCTTGGAAACCGCTCCGGAGCCTTAAAGGCTCCAGTTGTGTGCGGTTTCTTTTTTTTAGCCTGGAAGGGATTTAAACCCCTACCGCGGTTTTTCTGCCGGCCGCTCTACAGCTGATCTGCAATCAGCTGTTCAGGCCCCGCCCAGGCACGTCCTTTGAGACTGCCTATTGGCGGAGGCTCTTCTGTTGCCTTAAAGCAACAGCTGCTCTTTCCTTTTTGCTGCACTGGATCCTCTGCTATCGGCTGTGGATCTGCTCCGTTGGATCTGGATCTGGATCTGGATCTGGACATTTGCTCTGCGTCTGCCTGGTCTACTGGCCCCCTGCCGCCCCCCCCCCCCCCGTCTGCTGCCCCCCCAGCAGACCAGGGAGACTCCGAGCAATGCTGCAGGGAGCAAAGCCACTCCGCGTCTCCCTGGTCCGCTGGGGGGAACCCCCAGCGGACCAGGGAGACGCGGAGCGTACTTTCTCGCTGCGGCATTGCTCTGCCTCTCCCTGGTCTCCTGGGGGAGGTTTTTCCAAAGGCAGCATTGGCAAGCCGACGCTTTTTTTCATTTTCATTTTCCTTTTTTTTTTTTTTTTTTTTTTTTTAAATCAGGAACGGGAGTGAGGGCTCGGAAGAGCAGAGGCAAAGACAAAAAGACTGTGGGGAGAGGGGGCGGAGCCTGTCTGCAGATGAGCCCCGGGGGCTGCCGGGAAGGGAGGAAGGCAGGAGGGAGGGAGGGAGGAGAGCTGGGCGCCGCCCAGAGGGACCCCGGCGCCCCACCACCACCTGGGCCTCCCTGGGGCGAGGGAGGGTAGGCCGGAAGAGGCACGCGGGGTGGGTGAGTCGGTCGGTCTTGCTCCGGTCGCCGTGAGCCAGGAGAGGGTGGCGGACGGTGAGCGAGCGGGCGGGACTTAGAAAATTTCTATTCCCCCGCGCTGGGGGGTGTCTTGGGAGGGGGAGAGTACGTCTGTGTGCGCCGTAAGGTGAGGTAAGCTCGAGTGTAGTATCCGCCCGGGGTCCTGTTTGAAGATCGCCTGATTAAGCAACCGCCTGGGATCGAATCCTTTGCTCCCTGGGACCCGGTCTGATCCAGCCCTTTTTAGGGCTTCTGACACCAAAACTCTGCAATCAACAGCCTTATTTCTAGGCCCCTTGGAAACCGCTCCGGAGCCTTAAAGGCTCCAGTTGTGTGCGGTTTCTTTTTTTTAGCCTGGAAGGGATTTAAACCCCTACCGCGGTTTTTCTGCCGGCCGCTCTACAGCTGATCTGCAATCAGCTGTTCAGGCCCCGCCCAGGCACGTCCTTTGAGACTGCCTATTGGCGGAGGCTCTTCTGTTGCCTTAAAGCAACAGCTGCTCTTTCCTTTTTGCTGCACTGGATCCTCTGCTATCGGCTGTGGATCTGCTCCGTTGGATCTGGATCTGGATCTGGATCTGGACATTTGCTCTGCGTCTGCCTGGTCTACTGGCCCCCTGCCGCCCCCCCCCCCCCCGTCTGCTGCCCCCCCAGCAGACCAGGGAGACTCCGAGCAATGCTGCAGGGAGCAAAGCCACTCCGCGTCTCCCTGGTCCGCTGGGGGGAACCCCCAGCGGACCAGGGAGACGCGGAGTGTACTTTCTCGCTGCGGCATTGCTCTGCCTCTCCCTGGTCTCCTGGGGGAGGTTTTTCCAAAGGCAGCATTGGCAAGCCGCCGCTTTTTTTCATTTTCCTTTTCCTTTTTTTTTTTTTTTTTTTTTAAATCAGGAACGGGAGTGAGGGCTCGGAAGAGCAGAGGCAAAGACAAAAAGACTGTGGGGAGAGGGGGCGGAGCCTGTCTGCAGATGAGCCCCGGGGGCTGCCGGGAAGGGAGGAAGGCAGGAGGGAGGGAGGGAGGAGAGCTGGGCGCCGCCCAGAGGGACCCCGGCGCCCCACCACCACCTGGGCCTCCCTGGGGCGAGGGAGGGTAGGCCGGAAGAGGCACGCGGGGTGGGTGAGTCGGTCGGTCTTGCTCCGGTCGCCGTGAGCCAGGAGAGGGTGGCGGACGGTGAGCGAGCGGGCGGGACTTAGAAAATTTCTATTCCCCCGCGCTGGGGGGTGTCTTGGGAGGGGGAGAGTACGTCTGTGTGCGCCGTAAGGTGAGGTAAGCTCGAGTGTAGTATCCGCCCGGGGTCCTGTTTGAAGATCGCCTGATTAAGCGACCGCCTGGGATCGAATCCTTTGCTCCCTGGGACCCGGTCTGATCCAGCCCTTTTTAGGGCTTCTGACACCAAAACTCTGCAATCAACAGCCTTATTTCTAGGCCCCTTGGAAACCGCTCCGGAGCCTTAAAGGCTCCAGTTGTGTGCGGTTTCTTTTTTTTAGCCTGGAAGGGATTTAAACCCCTACCGCGGTTTTTCTGCCGGCCGCTCTACAGCTGATCTGCAATCAGCTGTTCAGGCCCCGCCCAGGCACGTCCTTTGAGACTGCCTATTGGCGGAGGCTCTTCTGTTGCCTTAAAGCAACAGCTGCTCTTTCCTTTTTGCTGCACTGGATCCTCTGCTATCGGCTGTGGATCTGCTCCGTTGGATCTGGATCTGGATCTGGACATTTGCTCTGCGTCTGCCTGGTCTACTGGCCCCCTGCCGCCCCCCCCCCCGTCTCCTGCCCCCCCAGCAGACCAGGGAGACTCCGAGCAATGCTGCAGGGAGCAAAGCCACTCCGCGTCTCCCTGGTCCGCTGGGGGGAACCCCCAGCGGACCAGGGAGACGCGGAGCGTACTTTCTCGCTGCGGCATTGCTCTGCCTCTCCCTGGTCTCCTGGGGGAGGTTTTTCCAAAGGCAGCATTGGCAAGCCGCCGCTTTTTTTTCATTTTCATTTTCCTTTTTTTTTAAATCAGGAACGGGAGTGAGGGCTCGGAAGAGCAGAGGCAAAGACAAAAAGACTTTGGGGAGAGGGGGCGGAGCCTGTCTGCAGATGAGCCCCGGGGGCTGCCGGGAAGGGAGGAAGGCAGGAGGGAGGGAGGGAGGAGAGCTGGGCGCCGCCCAGAGGGACTCCGGCGCCCCACCACCACCTGGGCCTCCCTGGGGCGAGGGAGGGTAGGCCGGAAGAGGCACGCGGGGTGGGTGAGTCGGTCGGTCTTGCTCCGGTCGCCGTGAGCCAGGAGAGGGTGGCGGACGGTGAGCGAGCGGGCGGGACTTAGAAAATTTCTATTCCCCCGCGCTGGGGGGTGTCTTGGGAGGGGGAGAGTACGTCTGTGTGCGCCGTAAGGTGAGGTAAGCTCGAGTGTAGTATCCGCCCGGGGTCCTGTTTGAAGATCGCCTGATTAAGCAACCGCCTGGGATCGAATCCTTTGCTCCCTGGGACCCGGTCTGATCCAGCCCTTTTTAGGGCTTCTGACACCAAAACTCTGCAATCAACAGCCTTATTTCTAGGCCCCTTGGAAACCGCTCCGGAGCCTTAAAGGCTCCAGTTGTGTGCGGTTTCTTTTTTTGAGCCTGGAAGGGATTTAAACCCCTACCGCGGTTTTTCTGCCGGCCGCTCTACAGCTGATCTGCAATCAGCTGTTCAGGCCCCGCCCAGGCACGTCCTTTGAGACTGCCTATTGGCGGAGGCTCTTCTGTTGCCTTAAAGCAACAGCTGCTCTTTCCTTTTGCTGCACTGGATCCTCTGCTATCGGCTGTGGATCTGCTCCGTTGGATCTGGATCTGGATCTGGATCTGGACATTTGCTCTGCGTCTGCCTGGTCTACTGGCCCCCTGCCGCCCCCCCCCCCCCCGTCTGCTGCCCCCCCAGCAGACCAGGGAGACTCCGAGCAATGCTGCAGGGAGCAAAGCCACTCCGCGTCTCCCTGGTCCGCTGGGGGGAACCCCCAGCGGACCAGGGAGACGCGGAGCGTACTTTCTCGCTGCGGCATTGCTCTGCCTCTCCCTGGTCTCCTGGGGGAGGTTTTTCCAAAGGCAGCATTGGCAAGCCGCCGCTTTTTTTCATTTTCATTTTCCTTTTTTTTAAAATCAGGAACGGGAGTGAGGGCTCGGAAGAGCAGAGGCAAAGACAAAAAGACTGTGGGGAGAGGGGGCGGAGCCTGTCTGCAGATGAGCCTCGGGGGCTGCCGGGAAGGGAGGAAGGCAGGAGGGAGGGAGGGAGGAGAGCTGGGCGCCGCCCAGAGGGACCCCAGCGCCCCACCACCACCTGGGCCTCCCTGGGGCGAGGGAGGGTAGGCCGGAAGAGGCACGCGGGGTGGGTGAGTCGGTCGGTCTTGCTCCGGTCGCCGTGAGCCAGGAGAGGGTGGCGGACGGTGAGCGAGCGGGCGGGACTTAGAAAATTTCTATTCCCCCGCACTGGGGGGTGTCTTGGGAGGGGGAGAGTACGTCTGTGTGCGCCGTAAGGTGAGGTAAGCTCGAGTGTAGTATCCGCCCGGGGTCCTGTTTGAAGATCGCCTGATTAAGCGACCGCCTGGGATCGAATCCTTTGCTCCCTGGGACCCGGTCTGATCCAGCCCTTTTTAGGGCTTCTGACACCAAAACTCTGCAATCAACAGCCTTATTTCTAGGCCCCTTGGAAACCGCTCCGGAGCCTTAAAGGCTCCAGTTGTGTGCGGTTTCTTTTTTTTAGCCTGGAAGGGATTTAAACCCCTACCGCGGTTTTTCTGCCGGCCGCTCTACAGCTGATCTGCAATCAGCTGTTCAGGCCCCGCCCAGGCACGTCCTTTGAGACTGCCTATTGGCGGAGGCTCTTCTGTTGCCTTAAAGCAACAGCTGCTCTTTCCTTTTTGCTGCACTGGATCCTCTGCTATCGGCTGTGGATCTGCTCCGTTGGATCTGGATCTGGATCTGGATCTGGACATTTGCTCTGTGTCTGCCTGGTCTACTGGCCCCCTGCCGCCCCCCCCCCCCGTCTGCTGCCCCCCCAGCAGACCAGGGAGACTCCGAGCAATGCTGCAGGGAGCAAAGCCACTCCGCGTCTCCCTGGTCCGCTGGGGGGAACCCCCAGCGGACCAGGGAGACGCGGAGCGTACTTTCTCGCTGCGGCATTGCTCTGCCTCTCCCTGGTCTCCTGGGGGAGGTTTTTCCAAAGGCAGCATTGGCAAGCCGCCGCTTTTTTTCATTTTCATTTTCCTTTTTTTTTAAATCAGGAACGGGAGTGAGGGCTCGGAAGAGCAGAGGCAAAGACAAAAAGACTGTGGGGAGAGGGGGCGGAGCCTGTCTGCAGATGAGCCCCGGGGGCTGCCGGGAAGGGAGGAAGGCAGGAGGGAGGGAGGGAGGAGAGCTGGGCGCCGCCCAGAGGGACCCCGGCGCCCCACCACCACCTGGGCCTCCCTGGGGCGAGGGAGGGTAGGCCGGAAGAGGCACGCGGGGTGGGTGAGTCGGTCGGTCTTGCTCCGGTCGCCGTGAGCCAGGAGAGGGTGGCGGACGGTGAGCGAGCGGGCGGGACTTAGAAAATTTCTATTCCCCCGCACTGGGGGGTGTCTTGGGAGGGGGAGAGTACGTCTGTGTGCGCCGTAAGGTGAGGTAAGCTCGAGTGTAGTATCCGCCCGGGGTCCTGTTTGAAGATCGCCTGATTAAGCAACCGCCTGGGATCGAATCCTTTGCTCCCTGGGACCCGGTCTGATCCAGCCCTTTTTAGGGCTTCTGACACCAAAACTCTGCAATCAACAGCCTTATTTCTAGGCCCCTTGGAAACCGCTCCGGAGCCTTAAAGGCTCCAGTTGTGTGCGGTTTCTTTTTTTTAGCCTGGAAGGGATTTAAACCCCTACCGCGGTTTTTCTGCCGGCCGCTCTACAGCTGATCTGCAATCAGCTGTTCAGGCCCCGCCCAGGCACGTCCTTTGAGACTGCCTATTGGCGGAGGCTCTTCTGTTGCCTTAAAGCAACAGCTGCTCTTTCCTTTTTGCTGCACTGGATCCTCTGCTATCGGCTGTGGATCTGCTCCGTTGGATCTGGATCTGGATCTGGATCTGGATCTGGACATTTGCTCCGCATCTGCCTGGTCTACTGGCCCCCTGCCGCCCCCCCCCCCGTCTGCTGCCCCCACAGCGGACCAGGGAGACGCGGAGCGTACTTTCTCGCTGCGGCATTGCTCTGCCTCTCCCTGGTCTCCTGGGGGAGGTTTTTCCAAAGGCAGCATTGGCAAGCCGCCGCTTTTTTTCATTTTCATTTTCCTTTTTTTTTTTTTTTTTTTTTTTAAATCAGGAACGGGAGTGAGGGCTCGGAAGAGCAGAGGCAAAGACAAAAAGACTGTGGGGAGAGGGGGCGGAGCCTGTCTGCAGATGAGCCCCGGGGGCTGCCGGGAAGGGAGGAAGGCAGGAGGGAGGGAGGGAGGAGAGCTGGGCGCCGCCCAGAGGGACCCCGGCGCCCCACCACCACCTGGGCCTCCCTGGGGCGAGGGAGGGTAGGCCGGAAGAGGCACGCGGGGTGGGTGAGTCGGTCGGTCTTGCTCCGGTCGCCGTGAGCCAGGAGAGGGTGGCGGACGGTGAGCGAGCGGGCGGGACTTAGAAAATTTCTATTCCCCCGCGCTGGGGGGTGTCTTGGGAGGGGGAGAGTACGTCTGTGTGCGCCGTAAGGTGAGGTAAGCTCGAGTGTAGTATCCGCCCGGGGTCCTGTTTGAAGATCGCCTGATTAAGCAACCGCCTGGGATCGAATCCTTTGCTCCCTGGGACCCGGTCTGATCCAGCCCTTTTTAGGGCTTCTGACACCAAAACTCTGCAATCAACAGCCTTATTTCTAGGCCCCTTGGAAACCGCTCCGGAGCCTTAAAGGCTCCAGTTGTGTGCGGTTTCTTTTTTTTAGCCTGGAAGGGATTTAAACCCCTACCGCGGTTTTTCTGCCGGGCGCTCTACAGCTGATCTGCAATCAGCTGTTCAGGCCCCGCCCAGGCACGTCCTTTGAGACTGCCTATTGGCGGAGGCTCTTCTGTTGCCTTAAAGCAACAGCTGCTCTTTCCTTTTTGCTGCACTGGATCCTCTGCTATCGGCTGTGGATCTGCTCCGTTGCATCTGGATCTGGATCTGGATCTGGACATTTGCTCTGCGTCTGCCTGGTCTACTGGCCCCCTGCCGCCCCACCCCCCCGTCTGCTGCCCCCCCCAGCAGACCAGGGAGACTCCGAGCAATGCTGCAGGGAGCAAAGCCACTCCGCGTCTCCCTGGTCCGCTGGGGGGAACCCCCAGCGGACCAGGGAGACGCGGAGCGTACTTTCTCGCTGCGGCATTGCTCTGCCTCTCCCTGGTCTCCTGGGGGAGGTTTTTCCAAAGGCAGCATTGGCAAGCCGCCGCTTTTTTTCATTTTCCATTTTTTTTTTTAAATCAGGAACGGGAGTGAGGGCTCGGAAGAGCAGAGGCAAAGACAAAAAGACTGTGGGGAGAGGGGGCGGAGCCTGTCTGCAGATGAGCCCCGGGGGCTGCCGGGAAGGGAGGAAGGCAGGAGGGAGGGAGGGAGGAGAGCTGGGCGCCGCCCAGAGGGACCCCGGCGCCCCACCACCACCTGGGCCTCCCTGGGGCGAGGGAGGGTAGGCCGGAAGAGGCACGCGGGGTGGGTGAGTCGGTCGGTCTTGCTCCGGTCGCCGTGAGCCAGGAGAGGGTGGCGGACGGTGAGCGAGCGGGCGGGACTTAGAAAATTTCTATTCCCCCGCGCTGGAGGGTGTCTTGGGAGGGGGAGAGTACGTCTGTGTGCGCCGTAAGGTGAGGTAAGCTCGAGTGTAGTATCCGCCCGGGGTCCTGTTTGAAGATCGCCTGATTAAGCAACCGCCTGGGATCGAATCCTTTGCTCCCTGGGACCCGGTCTGATCCAGCCCTTTTTAGGGCTTCTGACACCAAAACTCTGCAATCAACAGCCTTATTTCTAGGCCCCTTGGAAACCGCTCCGGAGCCTTAAAGGCTCCAGTTGTGTGCGGTTTCTTTTTTTTAGCCTGGAAGGGATTTAAACCCCTACCGCGGTTTTTCTGCCGGCCGCTCTACAGCTGATCTGCAATCAGCTGTTCAGGCCCCGCCCAGGCACGTCCTTTGAGACTGCCTATTGGCGGAGGCTCTTCTGTTGCCTTAAAGCAACAGCTGCTCTTTCCTTTTTGCTGCACTGGATCCTCTGCTATCGGCTGTGGATCTGCTCCGTTGGATCTGGATCTGGATCTGGATCTGGACATTTGCTCTGCGTCTGCCTGGTCTACTGGCCCCCTGCCGCCCCCCCCCCCCGTCTGCTGCCCCCCCAGCAGACCAGGGAGACTCCGAGCAATGCTGCAGGGAGCAAAGCCACTCCGCGTCTCCCTGGTCCGCTGGGGGTTCCCCCCAGCGGACCAGGGAGACGCGGAGCGTACTTTCTCGCTGCGGCATTGCTCTGCCTCTCCCTGGTCTCCTGGGGGAGGTTTTTCCAAAGGCAGCATTGGCAAGCCGCCTTTTTTTTTCATTTTCCATTTTTTTTTTTTTTTTAAATCAGGAACGGGAGTGAGGGCTCGGAAGAGCAGAGGCAAAGACAAAAAGACTGTGGGGAGAGGGGGCGGAGCCTGTCTGCAGATGAGCCCCGGGAGCTGCCGGGAAGGGAGGAAGGCAGGAGGGAGGGAGGGAGGGAGGAGAGCTGGGCGCCGCCCAGAGGGACCCGGCGCCCCACCACCACCTGGGCCTCCCTGGGGCGAGGGAGGGTAGGCCGGAAGAGGCACGCGGGGTGGGTGAGTCGGTCGGTCTTGCTCCGGTCGCCGTGAGCCAGGAGAGGGTGGCGGACGGTGAGCGAGCGGGCGGGACTTAGAAAATTTCTATTCCCCCCGCGCTGGGGGGTGTCTTGGGAGGGGGAGAGTACGTCTGTGTGCGCCGTAAGGTGAGGTAAGCTCGAGTGTAGTATCCGCCCGGGGTCCTGTTTGAAGATCGCCTGATTAAGCAACCGCCTGGGATCGAATCCTTTGCTCCCTGGGACCCGGTCTGATCCAGCCCTTTTTAGGGCTTCTGACACCAAAACTCTGCAATCAACAGCCTTATTTCTAGGCCCCTTGGAAACCGCTCCGGAGCCTTAAAGGCTCCAGTTGTGTGCGGTTTCTTTTTTTTAGCCTGGAAGGGATTTAAACCCCTACCGCGGTTTTTCTGCCGGCCGCTCTACAGCTGATCTGCAATCAGCTGTTCAGGCCCCGCCCAGGCACGTCCTTTGAGACTGCCTATTGGCGGAAGCTCTTCTGTTGCCTTAAAGCAACAGCTGCTCTTTCCTTTTGCTGCACTGGATCCTCTGCTATCGGCTGTGGATCTGCTCCGTTGGATCTGGATCTGGATCTGGACATTTGCTCTGCGTCTGCCTGGTCTACTGGCCCCCTGCCGCCCCCCCCCCTCCGTCTGCTGCCCCCCCAGCAGACCAGGGAGACTCCGAGCAATGCTGCAGGGAGCAAAGCCACTCCGCGTCTCCCTGGTCCGCTGGGGGGAACCCCCAGCGGACCAGGGAGACGCGGAGCGTACTTTCTCGCTGCGGCATTGCTCTGCCTCTCCCTGGTCTCCTGGGGGAGGTTTTTCCAAAGGCAGCATTGGCAAGCCGCCGTTTTTTTTCATTTTCCATTTTTTTTTTTTAAATCAGGAACGGGAGTGAGGGCTCGGAAGAGCAGAGGCAAAGACAAAAAGACTGTGGGGAGAGGGGGCGGAGCCTGTCTGCAGATGAGCCCCGGGGGCTGCCGGGAAGGGAGGAAGGCAGGAGGGAGGGAGGGAGGAGAGCTGGGCGCCGCCCAGAGGGACCCCGGCGCCCCACCACCACCTGGGCCTCCCTGGGGCGAGGGAGGGTAGGCCGGAAGAGGCACGCGGGGTGGGTGAGTCGGTCGGTCTTGCTCCGGTCGCCGTGAGCCAGGAGAGGGTGGCGGACGGTGAGCGAGCGGGCGGGACTTAGAAAATTTCTATTCCCCCGCGCTGGGGGGTGTCTTGGGAGGGGGAGAGTACGTCTGTGTGCGCCGTAAGGTGAGGTAAGCTCGAGTGTAGTATCCGCCCGGGGTCCTGTTTGAAGATCGCCTGATTAAGCAACCGCCTGGGATCGAATCCTTTGCTCCCTGGGACCCGGTCTGATCCAGCCCTTTTTAGGGCTTCTGACACCAAAACTCTGCAATCAACAGCCTTATTTCTAGGCCCCTTGGAAACCGCTCCGGAGCCTTAAAGGCTCCAGTTGTGTGCGGTTTCTTTTTTTTAGCCTGGAAGGGATTTAAACCCCTACCGCGGTTTTTCTGCCGGTCGCTCTACAGCTGATCTGCAATCAGCTGTTCAGGCCCCGCCCAGGCACGTCCTTTGAGACTGCCTATTGGCGGAGGCTCTTCTGTTGCCTTAAAGCAACAGCTGCTCTTTCCTTTTTGCTGCACTGGATCCTCTGCTATCGGCTGTGGATCTGCTCCGTTGGATCTGGATCTGGATCTGGACATTTGCTCTGCGTCTGCCTGGTCTACTGGCCCCCTGCCGCCCCCCCCCCCCCGTCTGCTGCCCCCCCAGCAGACCAGGGAGACTCCGAGCAATGCTGCAGGGAGCAAAGCCACTCCGCCTCTCCCTGGTCCGCTGGGGGGAACCCCCAGCGGACCAGGGAGACGCGGAGCGTACTTTCTCGCTGCGGCATTGCTCTGCCTCTCCCTGGTCTCCTGGGGGAGGTTTTTCCAAAGGCAGCATTGGCAAGCCGCCGCTTTTTTTCATTTTCATTTTCCTTTTTTTTTTTTTTTTTTTTTTTTTTAAATCAGGAACGGGAGTGAGGGCTTGGAAGAGCAGAGGCAAAGACAAAAAGACTGTGGGGAGAGGGGGCGGAGCCTGTCTGCAGATGAGCCCCGGGGGCTGCCGGGAAGGGAGGAAGGCAGGAGGGAGGGAGGGAGGGAGGAGAGCTGGGCGCCGCCCAGAGGGACCCCGGCGCCCCACCACCACCTGGGCCTCCCTGGGGCGAGGGAGGGTAGGCCGGAAGAGGCACGCGGGGTGGGTGAGTCGGTCGGTCTTGCTCCGGTCGCCGTGAGCCAGGAGAGGGTGGCGGACGGTGAGCGGGCGGGCGGGACTTAGAAAATTTCTATTCCCCCGCACTGGGGGGTGTCTTGGGAGGGGGAGAGTACGTCTGTGTGCGCCGTAAGGTGAGGTAAGCTCGAGTGTAGTATCCACCCGGGGTCCTGTTTGAAGATCGCCTGATTAAGCAACCGCCTGGGATCGAATCCTTTGCTCCCTGGGACCCGGTCTGATCCAGCCCTTTTTAGGGCTTCTGACACCAAAACTCTGCAATCAACAGCCTTATTTCTAGGCCCCTTGGAAACCGCTCCGGAGCCTTAAAGGCTCCAGTTGTGTGCGGTTTCTTTTTTTTAGCCTGGAAGGGATTTAAACCCCTACCGCGGTTTTTCTGCCGGCCGCTCTACAGCTGATCTGCAATCAGCTGTTCAGGCCCCGCCCAGGCACGTCCTTTGAGACTGCCTATTGGCGGAGGCTCTTCTGTTGCCTTAAAGCAACAGCTGCTCTTTCCTTTTTGCTGCACTGGATCCTCTGCTATCGGCTGTGGATCTGCTCCGTTGGATCTGGATCTGGATCTGGATCTGGACATTTGCTCTGCGTCTGCCTGGTCTACTGGCCCCCTGCCGCCCCCCCCCCCCCGTCTGCTGCCCCCCCAGCAGACCAGGGAGACTCCGAGCAATGCTGCAGGGAGCAAAGCCACTCCGCGTCTCCCTGGTCCGCTGGGGGGAACCCCCAGCGGACCAGGGAGACGCGGAGCGTACTTTCTCGCTGCGGCATTGCTCTGCCTCTCCCTGGTCTCCTGGGGGAGGTTTTTCCAAAGGCAGCATTGGCAAGCCGCCGCTTTTTTTTCATTTTCATTTTCATTTTCCTTTTTTTTTTTTTTTTTTTTTTAAATCAGGAACGGGAGTGAGGGCTCGGAAGAGCAGAGGCAAAGACAAAAAGACTGTGGGGAGAGGGGGCGGAGCCTGTCTGCAGATGAGCCCCGGGGGCTGCCGGGAAGGGAGGAAGGCAGGAGGGAGGGAGGGAGGAGAGCTGGGCGCCGCCCAGAGGGACCCCGGCGCCCCACCACCACCTGGGCCTCCCTGGGGCGAGGGAGGGTAGGCCGGAAGAGGCACGCGGGGTGGGTGAGTCGGTCGGTCTTGCTCCGGTCGCCGTGAGCCAGGAGAGGGTGGCGCACGGTGAGCGAGCGGGCGGGACTTAGAAAATTTCTATTCCCCCGCGCTGGGGGGTGTCTTGGGAGGGGGAGAGTACGTCTGTGTGCGCCGTAAGGTGAGGTAAGCTCGAGTGTAGTATCCGCCCAGGGTCCTGTTTGAAGATCGCCTGATTAAGCAACCGCCTGGGATCGAATCCTTTGCTCCCTGGGACCCGGTCTGATCCAGCCCTTTTTAGGGCTTCTGACACCAAAACTCTGCAATCAACAGCCTTATTTCTAGGCCCCTTGGAAACCGCTCCGGAGCCTTAAAGGCTCCAGTTGTGTGCGGTTTCTTTTTTTTAGCCTGGAAGGGATTTAAACCCCTACCGCGGTTTTTCTGCCGGCGCTCTACAGCTGATCTGCAATCAGCTGTTCAGGCCCCGCCCAGGCACGTCCTTTGAGACTGCCTATTGGCGGAGGCTCTTCTGTTGCCTTAAAGCAACAGCTGCTCTTTCCTTTTTGCTGCACTGGATCCTCTGCTATCGGCTGTGGATCTGCTCCGTTGGATCTGGATCTGGATCTGGACATTTGCTCTGCGTCTGCCTGGTCTACTGGCCCCCTGCCGCCCCCCCCCCCGTCTGCTGCCCCCCCAGCAGACCAGGGAGACTCCGAGCAATGCTGCAGGGAGCAAAGCCACTCCGCGTCTCCCTGGTCCGCTGGGGGGAACCCCCAGCGGACCAGGGAGACGCGGAGCGTACTTTCTCGCTGCGGCATTGCTCTGCCTCTCCCTGGTCTCCTGGGGGAGGTTTTTCCAAAGGCAGCATTGGCAAGCCGCCGCTTTTTTTTCATTTTCATTTTCCTTTTTTTTTTTTTTTTTTTTAAATCAGGAACGGGAGTGAGGGCTCGGAAGAGCAGAGGCAAAGACAAAAAGACTGTGGGGAGAGGGGGCGGAGCCTGTCTGCAGATGAGCCCCGGGGGCTGCCGGGAAGGGAGGAAGGCAGGAGGGAGGGAGGGAGGAGAGCTGGGCGCCGCCCAGAGGGACCCCGGCGCCCCACCACCACCTGGGCCTCCCTGGGGCGAGGGAGGGTAGGCCGGAAGAGGCACGCGGGGTGGGTGAGTCGGTCGGTCTTGCTCCGGTCGCCGTGAGCCAGGAGAGGGTGGCGGACGGTGAGCGAGCGGGCGGGACTTAGAAAATTTCTATTCCCCCGCGCTGGGGGGTGTCTTGGGAGGGGGAGAGTACGTCTGTGTGCGCCGTAAGGTGAGGTAAGTTCGAGTGTAGTATCCGCCCGGGGTCCTGTTTGAAGATCGCCTGATTAAGCAACCGCCTGGGATCGAATCCTTTGCTCCCTGGGACCCGGTCTGATCCAGCCCTTTTTAGGGCTTCTGACACCAAAACTCTGCAATCAACAGCCTTATTTCTAGGCCCCTTGGAAACCGCTCCGGAGCCTTAAAGGCTCCAGTTGTGTGCGGTTTCTTTTTTTTAGCCTGGAAGGGATTTAAACCCCTACCGCGGTTTTTCTGCCGGCCGCTCTACAGCTGATCTGCAATCAGCTGTTCAGGCCCCGCCCAGGCACGTCCTTTGAGACTGCCTATTGGCGGAGGCTCTTCTGTTGCCTTAAAGCAACAGCTGCTCTTTCCTTTTGCTGCACTGGATCCTCTGCTATCGGCTGTGGATCTGCTCCGTTGGATCTGGATCTGGATCTGGACATTTGCTCTGCGTCTGCCTGGTCTACTGGCCCCCTGCCGCCCCCCCCCCCGTCTGCTGCCCCCCCAGCAGACCAGGGAGACTCCGAGCAATGCTGCAGGGAGCAAAGCCACTCCGCGCCTCCCTGGTCCGCTGGGGGGAACCCCCAGCGGACCAGGGAGACGCGGAGCGTACTTTCTCGCTGCGGCATTGCTCTGCCTCTCCCTGGTCTCCTGGGGGAGGTTTTTCCAAAGGCAGCATTGGCAAGCCGCCGCTTTTTTTCATTTTCCTTTTTTTTTTTTTTTTTTAAATCAGGAACGGGAGTGAGGGCTCGGAAGAGCAGAGGCAAAGACAAAAAGACTGTGGGGAGAGGGGGCGGAGCCTGTCTGCAGATGAGCCCCGGGGGCTGCCGGGAAGGGAGGAAGGCAGGAGGGAGGGAGGGAGGAGAGCTGGGCGCCGCCCAGAGGGACCCCGGCGCCCCACCACCACCTGGGCCTCCCTGGGGCGAGGGAGGGTAGGCCGGAAGAGGCACGCGGGGTGGGTGAGTCGGTCGGTCTTGCTCCGGTCGCCGTGAGCCAGGAGAGGGTGGCGGACGGTGAGCGAGCGGGCGGGACTTAGAAAATTTCTATTCCCCCGCGCTGGGGGGTGTCTTGGGAGGGGGAGAGTACGTCTGTGTGCGCCGTAAGGTGAGGTAAGTTCGAGTGTAGTATCCGCCCGGGGTCCTGTTTGAAGATCGCCTGATTAAGCAACCGCCTGGGATCGAATCCTTTGCTCCCTGGGACCCGGTCTGATCCAGCCCTTTTTAGGGCTTCTGACACCAAAACTCTGCAATCAACAGCCTTATTTCTAGGCCCCTTGGAAACCGCTCCGGAGCCTTAAAGGCTCCAGTTGTGTGCGGTTTCTTTTTTTTAGCCTGGAAGGGATTTAAACCCCTACCGCGGTTTTTCTGCCGGCCGCTCTACAGCTGATCTGCAATCAGCTGTTCAGGCCCCGCCCAGGCACGTCCTTTGAGACTGCCTATTGGCGGAGGCTCTTCTGTTGCCTTAAAGCAACAGCTGCTCTTTCCTTTTTGCTGCACTGGATCCTCTGCTATCGGCTGTGGATCTGCTCCGT
Source organism: Pelodiscus sinensis (assembly GCF_052426305.1). NCBI lineage: Eukaryota > Metazoa > Chordata > Testudines > Trionychidae > Pelodiscus > Pelodiscus sinensis. Next base: position 85,973,596 of record NC_143056.1, on the reverse strand, counting down.
TGCATCTGGATCTGGATCTGGACATTTGCTCTGCGTCTGCCTGGTCTACTGGCCCCCTGCCGCCCCCCCCCCCGTCTGCTGCCCCCCCAGCAGACCAGGGAGACTCCGAGCAATGCTGCAGGGAGCAAAGCCACTCCGCCTCTCCCTGGTCCGCTGGGGGGAACCCCCAGCGGACCAGGGAGACGCGGAGCGTACTTTCTCGCTGCGGCATTGCTCTGCCTCTCCCTGGTCTCCTGGGGGAGGTTTTTCCAAAGGCAGCATTGGCAAGCCGCCGCTTTTTTTTCATTTTCATTTTCATTTTCATTTTCCTTTTTTTTTTTTTTTTTTTTAAATCAGGAACGGGAGTGAGGGCTCGGAAGAGCAGAGGCAAAGACAAAAAGACTGTGGGGAGAGGGGGCGGAGCCTGTCTGCAGATGAGCCCCGGGGGCTGCCGGGAAGGGAGGAAGGCAGGAGGGAGGGAGGGAGGAGAGCTGGGCGCCGCCCAGAGGGACCCCGGCGCCCCACCACCACCTGGGCCTCCCTGGGGCGAGGGAGGGTAGGCCGGAAGAGGCACGCGGGGTGGGTGAGTCGGTCGGTCTTGCTCCGGTCGCCGTGAGCCAGGAGAGGGTGGCGGACGGTGAGCGAGCGGGCGGGACTTAGAAAATTTCTATTCCCCCGCGCTGGGGGGTGTCTTGGGAGGGGGAGAGTACGTCTGTGTGCGCCGTAAGATGAGGTAAGTTCGAGTGTAGTATCCGCCCGGGGTCCTGTTTGAAGATCGCCTGATTAAGCAACCGCCTGGGATCGAATCCTTTGCTCCCTGGGACCCGGTCTGATCCAGCCCTTTTTAGGGCTTCTGACACCAAAACTCTGCAATCAACAGCCTTATTTCTAGGCCCCTTGGAAACCGCTTCGGAGCCTTAAAGGCTCCAGTTGTGTGCGGTTTCTTTTTTTTAGCCTGGAAGGGATTTAAACCCCTACCGCGGTTTTTCTGCCGGCCGCTCTACAGCTGATCTGCAATCAGCTGTTCAGGCCCCGCCCAGGCACGTCCTTTGAGACTGCCTATTGGCGGAGGCTCTTCTGTTGCCTTAAAGCAACAGCTGCTCTTTCCTTTTTGCTGCACTGGATCCTCTGCTATCGGCTGTGGATCTGCTCCGTTGGATCTGGATCTGGATCTGGACATTTGCTCTGCGTCTGCCTGGTCTACTGGCCCCCTGCCGCCCCCCCCCCCCCGTCTGCTGCCCCCCCAGCAGAACAGGGAGACTCCGAGCAATGCTGCAGGGAGCAAAGCCACCCGCCGTCTCCCTGGTCCGCTGGGGGGAACCCCCAGCGGACCAGGGAGACGCGGAGCGTACTTTCTCGCTGCGGCATTGCTCTGCCTCTCCCTGGTCTCCTGGGGGAGGTTTTTCCAAAGGCAGCATTGGCAAGCCGCCGCTTTTTTTCATTTTCATTTTCCTTTTTTTTTTTTTTTTTTTTTAAATCAGGAACGGGAGTGAGGGCTCGGAAGAGCAGAGGCAAAGACAAAAAGACTGTGGGGAGAGGGGGCGGAGCCTGTCTGCAGATGAGCCCCGGGGGCTGCCGGGAAGGGAGGAAGGCAGGAGGGAGGGAGGGAGGAGAGCTGGGCGCCGCCCAGAGGGACCCCGGCGCCCCACCACCACCTGGGCCTCCCTGGGGCGAGGGAGGGTAGGCCGGAAGAGGCACGCGGGGTGGGTGAGTCGGTCGGTCTTGCTCCGGTCGCCGTGAGCCAGGAGAGGGTGGCGCACGGTGAGCGAGCGGGCGGGACTTAGAAAATTTCTATTCCCCCGCGCTGGGGGGTGTCTTGGGAGGGGGAGAGTACGTCTGTGTGCGCCGTAAGGTGAGGTAAGCTCGAGTGTAGTATCCGCCCAGGGTCCTGTTTGAAGATCGCCTGATTAAGCAACCGCCTGGGATCGAATCCTTTGCTCCCTGGGACCCGGTCTGATCCAGCCCTTTTTAGGGCTTCTGACACCAAAACTCTGCAATCAACAGCCTTATTTCTAGGCCCCTTGGAAACCGCTCCGGAGCCTTAAAGGCTCCAGTTGTGTGCGGTTTCTTTTTTTTAGCCTGGAAGGGATTTAAACCCCTACCGCGGTTTTTCTGCCGGCCGCTCTACAGCTGATCTGCAATCAGCTGTTCAGGCCCCGCCCAGGCACGTCCTTTGAGACTGCCTATTGGCGGAGGCTCTTCTGTTGCCTTAAAGCAACAGCTGCTCTTTCCTTTTTGCTGCACTGGATCCTCTGCTATCGGCTGTGGATCTGCTCCGTTGGATCTGGATCTGGATCTGGACATTTGCTCTGCGTCTGCCTGGTCTACTGGCCCCCTGCCGCCCCCCCCCCCGTCTGCTGCCCCCCCAGCAGACCAGGGAGACTCCGAGCAATGCTGCAGGGAGCAAAGCCACTCCGCGTCTCCCTGGTCCGCTGGGGGGAACCCCCAGCGGACCAGGGAGACGCGGAGCGTACTTTCTCGCTGCGGCATTGCTCTGCCTCTCCCTGGTCTCCTGGGGGAGGTTTTTCCAAAGGCAGCATTGGCAAGCCGCCGCTTTTTTTCATTTTCATTTTCCTTTTTTTTTTTTTTTTTTTTAAATCAGGAACGGGAGTGAGGGCTCGGAAGAGCAGAGGCAAAGACAAAAAGACTGTGGGGAGAGGGGGCGGAGCCTGTCTGCAGATGAGCCCCGGGGGCTGCCGGGAAGGGAGGAAGGCAGGAGGGAGGGAGGGAGGAGAGCTGGGCGCCGCCCAGAGGGACCCCGGCGCCCCACCACCACCTGGGCCTCCCTGGGGCGAGGGAGGGTAGGCCGGAAGAGGCACGCGGGGTGGGTGAGTCGGTCGGTCTTGCTCCGGTCGCCGTGAGCCAGGAGAGGGTGGCGGACGGTGAGCGAGCGGGCGGGACTTAGAAAATTTCTATTCCCCCGCGCTGGGGGGTGTCTTGGGAGGGGGAGAGTACGTCTGTGTGCGCCGTAAGGTGAGGTAAGTTCGAGTGTAGTATCCGCCCGGGGTCCTGTTTGAAGATCGCCTGATTAAGCAACCGCCTGGGATCGAATCCTTTGCTCCCTGGGACCCGGTCTGATCCAGCCCTTTTTAGGGCTTCTGACACCAAAACTCTGCAATCAACAGCCTTATTTCTAGGCCCCTTGGAAACCGCTTCGGAGCCTTAAAGGCTCCAGTTGTGTGCGGTTTCTTTTTTTTAGCCTGGAAGGGATTTAAACCCCTACCGCGGTTTTTCTGCCGGCCGCTCTACAGCTGATCTGCAATCAGCTGTTCAGGCCCCGCCCAGGCACGTCCTTTGAGACTGCCTATTGGCGGAGGCTCTTCTGTTGCCTTAAAGCAACAGCTGCTCTTTCCTTTTTGCTGCACTGGATCCTCTGCTATCGGCTGTGGATCTGCTCCGTTGGATCTGGATCTGGATCTGGACATTTGCTCTGCGTCTGCCTGGTCTACTGGCCCCTGCCGCCCCCCCCCCGCCTGCTGCCCCCCCAGCAGACCAGGGAGACTCCGAGCAATGCTGCAGGGAGCAAAGCCACCCCGCGTCTCCCTGGTCCGCTGGGGGGAACCCCCAGCGGACCAGGGAGACGCGGAGCGTACTTTCTCGCTGCGGCATTGCTCTGCCTCTCCCTGGTCTCCTGGGGGAGGTTTTTCCAAAGGCAGCATTGGCAAGCCGCCGCTTTTTTTCATTTTCCTTTTTTTTTTTTTTTTTTAAATCAGGAACGGGAGTGAGGGCTCGGAAGAGCAGAGGCAAAGACAAAAAGACTGTGGGGAGAGGGGGCGGAGCCTGTCTGCAGATGAGCCCCGGGGGCTGCCGGGAAGGGAGGAAGGCAGGAGGGAGGGAGGGGAGGAGAGCTGGGCGCCGCCCAGAGGGACCCCGGCGCCCCACCACCACCTGGGCCTCCCTGGGGCGAGGGAGGGTAGGCCGGAAGAGGCACGCGGGGTGGGTGAGTCGGTCGGTCTTGCTCCGGTCGCCGTGAGCCAGGAGAGGGTGGCGGACGGTGAGCGAGCGGGCGGGACTTAGAAAATTTCTATTCCCCCGCGCTGGGGGGTGTCTTGGGAGGGGGAGAGTACGTCTGTGTGCGCCGTAAGGTGAGGTAAGTTCGAGTGTAGTATCCGCCCGGGGTCCTGTTTGAAGATCGCCTGATTAAGCAACCGCCTGGGATCGAATCCTTTGCTCCCTGGGACCCGGTCTGATCCAGCCCTTTTTAGGGCTTCTGACACCAAAACTCTGCAATCAACAGCCTTATTTCTAGGCCCCTTGGAAACCGCTCCGGAGCCTTAAAGGCTCCAGTTGTGTGCGGTTTCTTTTTTTTAGCCTGGAAGGGATTTAAACCCCTACCGCGGTTTTTCTGCCGGCCGCTCTACAGCTGATCTGCAATCAGCTGTTCAGGCCCCGCCCAGGCACGTCCTTTGAGACTGCCTATTGGCGGAGGCTCTTCTGTTGCCTTAAAGCAACAGCTGCTCTTTCCTTTTTGCTGCACTGGATCCTCTGCTATCGGCTGTGGATCTGCTCCGTTGCATCTGGATCTGGATCTGGACATTTGCTCTGCGTCTGCCTGGTCTACTGGCCCCCTGCCGCCCCCCCCCCCGTCTGCTGCCCCCCCAGCAGACCAGGGAGACTCCGAGCAATGCTGCAGGGAGCAAAGCCACTCCGCGTCTCCCTGGTCCGCTGGGGGGAACCCCCAGCGGACCAGGGAGACGCGGAGCGTACTTTCTCGCTGCGGCATTGCTCTGCCTCTCCCTGGTCTCCTGGGGGAGGTTTTTCCAAAGGCAGCATTGGCAAGCCGCCGCTTTTTTTCATTTTCATTTTCATTTTCATTTTCCTTTTTTTTTTTTTTTTTTTTAAATCAGGAACGGGAGTGAGGGCTCGGAAGAGCAGAGGCAAAGACAAAAAGACTGTGGGGAGAGGGGGCGGAGCCTGTCTGCAGATGAGCCCCGGGGGCTGCCGGGAAGGGAGGAAGGCAGGAGGGAGGGAGGGAGGAGAGCTGGGCGCCGCCCAGAGGGACCCCGGCGCCCCACCACCACCTGGGCCTCCCTGGGGCGAGGGAGGGTAGGCCGGAAGAGGCACGCGGGGTGGGTGAGTCGGTCGGTCTTGCTCCGGTCGCCGTGAGCCAGGAGAGGGTGGCGGACGGTGAGCGAGCGGGCGGGACTTAGAAAATTTCTATTCCCCCGCGCTGGGGGGTGTCTTGGGAGGGGGAGAGTACGTCTGTGTGCGCCGTAAGATGAGGTAAGTTCGAGTGTAGAATCCGCCCGGGGTCCTGTTTGAAGATCGCCTGATTAAGCAACCGCCTGGGATCGAATCCTTTGCTCCCTGGGACCCGGTCTGATCCAGCCCTTTTTAGGGCTTCTGACACCAAAACTCTGCAATCAACAGCCTTATTTCTAGGCCCCTTGGAAACCGCTTCGGAGCCTTAAAGGCTCCAGTTGTGTGCGGTTTCTTTTTTTTAGCCTGGAAGGGATTTAAACCCCTACCGCGGTTTTTCTGCCGGCCGCTCTACAGCTGATCTGCAATCAGCTGTTCAGGCCCTGCCCAGGCACGTCCTTTGAGACTGCCTATTGGCGGAGGCTCTTCTGTTGCCTTAAAGCAACAGCTGCTCTTTCCTTTTTGCTGCACTGGATCCTCTGCTATCGGCTGTGGATCTGCTCCGTTGGATCTGGATCTGGATCTGGACATTTGCTCTGCGTCTGCCTGGTCTACTGGCCCCCTGCCGCCCCCCCCCCCCGTCTGCTGCCCCCCCAGCAGAACAGGGAGACTCCGAGCAATGCTGCAGGGAGCAAAGCCACTCCGCGCCTCCCTGGTCCGCTGGGGGGAACCCCCAGCGGACCAGGGAGACGCGGAGCGTACTTTCTCGCTGCGGCATTGCTCTGCCTCTCCCTGGTCTCCTGGGGGAGGTTTTTCCAAAGGCAGCATTGGCAAGCCGCCGCTTTTTTTCATTTTCATTTTCCTTTTTTTTTTTTTTTTTTTTTAAATCAGGAACGGGAGTGAGGGCTCGGAAGAGCAGAGGCAAAGACAAAAAGACTGTGGGGAGAGGGGGCGGAGCCTGTCTGCAGATGAGCCCCGGGGGCTGCCGGGAAGGGAGGAAGGCAGGAGGGAGGGAGGGAGGAGAGCTGGGCGCCGCCCAGAGGGACCCCGGCGCCCCACCACCACCTGGGCCTCCCTGGGGCGAGGGAGGGTAGGCCGGAAGAGGCACGCGGGGTGGGTGAGTCGGTCGGTCTTGCTCCGGTCGCCGTGAGCCAGGAGAGGGTGGCGGACGGTGAGCGAGCGGGCGGGACTTAGAAAATTTCTATTCCCCCGCGCTGGGGGGTGTCTTGGGAGGGGGAGAGTACGTCTGTGTGCGCCGTAAGGTGAGGTAAGCTCGAGTGTAGTATCCGCCCGGGGTCCTGTTTGAAGATCGCCTGATTAAGCGACCGCCTGGGATCGAATCCTTTGCTCCCTGGGACCCGGTCTGATCCAGCCCTTTTTAGGGCTTCTGACACCAAAACTCTGCAATCAACAGCCTTATTTCTAGGCCCATTGGAAACCGCTCCGGAGCCTTAAAGGCTCCAGTTGTGTGCGGTTTCTTTTTTTTAGCCTGGAAGGGATTTAAACCCCTACCGCGGTTTTTCTGCCGGCCGCTCTACAGCTGATCTGCAATCAGCTGTTCAGGCCCCGCCCAGGCACGTCCTTTGAGACTGCCTATTGGCGGAGGCTCTTCTGTTGCCTTAAAGCAACAGCTGCTCTTTCCTTTTTGCTGCACTGGATCCTCTGCTATCGGCTGTGGATCTGCTCCGTTGGATCTGGATCTGGATCTGGATCTGGACATTTGCTCTGCGTCTGCCTGGTCTACTGGCCCCCTGCCGCCCCCCCCCCCCCGTCTGCTGCCCCCCCAGCAGACCAGGGAGACTCCGAGCAATGCTGCAGGGAGCAAAGCCACTCCGCGTCTCCCTGGTCCGCTGGGGGGAACCCCCAGCGGACCAGGGAGACGCGGAGCGTACTTTCTCGCTGCGGCATTGCTCTGCCTCTCCCTGGTCTCCTGGGGGGAGGTTTTTCCAAAGGCAGCATTGGCAAGCCGCCGCTTTTTTTCATTTTCATTTTCATTTTCATTTTCCTTTTTTTTTTTTTTTTTTTTAAATCAGGAACGGGAGTGAGGGCTCGGAAGAGCAGAGGCAAAGACAAAAAGACTGTGGGGAGAGGGGGCGGAGCCTGTCTGCAGATGAGCCCCGGGGGCTGCCGGGAAGGGAGGAAGGCAGGAGGGAGGGAGGGAGGAGAGCTGGGCGCCGCCCAGAGGGACCCCGGCGCCCCACCACCACCTGGGCCTCCCTGGGGCGAGGGAGGGTAGGCCGGAAGAGGCACGCGGGGTGGGTGAGTCGGTCGGTCTTGCTCCGGTCGCCGTGAGCCAGGAGAGGGTGGCGGACGGTGAGCGAGCGGGCGGGACTTAGAAAATTTCTATTCCCCCCGCGCTGGGGGGTGTCTTGGGAGGGGGAGAGTACGTCTGTGTGCGCCGTAAGATGAGGTAAGTTCGAGTGTAGTATCCGCCCGGGGTCCTGTTTGAAGATCGCCTGATTAAGCAACCGCCTGGGATCGAATCCTTTGCTCCCTGGGACCCGGTCTGATCCAGCCCTTTTTAGGGCTTCTGACACCAAAACTCTGCAATCAACAGCCTTATTTCTAGGCCCCTTGGAAACCGCTTCGGAGCCTTAAAGGCTCCAGTTGTGTGCGGTTTCTTTTTTTTAGCCTGGAAGGGATTTAAACCCCTACCGCGGTTTTTCTGCCGGCCGCTCTACAGCTGATCTGCAATCAGCTGTTCAGGCCCCGCCCAGGCACGTCCTTTGAGACTGCCTATTGGCGGAGGCTCTTCTGTTGCCTTAAAGCAACAGCTGCTCTTTCCTTTTGCTGCACTGGATCCTCTGCTATCGGCTGTGGATCTGCTCCGTTGGATCTGGATCTGGATCTGGACATTTGCTCTGCGTCTGCCTGGTCTACTGGCCCCCTGCCGCCCCCCCCCCCCGTCTGCTGCCCCCCCAGCAGAACAGGGAGACTCCGAGCAATGCTGCAGGGAGCAAAGCCACTCCGCGTCTCCCTGGTCCGCTGGGGGGAACCCCCAGCGGATCAGGGAGACGCGGAGCGTACTTTCTCGCTGCGGCATTGCTCTGCCTCTCCCTGGTCTCCTGGGGGAGGTTTTTCCAAAGGCAGCATTGGCAAGCCGCCGCTTTTTTTCATTTTCATTTTCCTTTTTTTTTTTTTTTTTTTTTAAATCAGGAACGGGAGTGAGGGCTCGGAAGAGCAGAGGCAAAGACAAAAGACTGTGGGGAGAGGGGGCGGAGCCTGTCTGCAGATGAGCCCCGGGGGCTGCCGGGAAGGGAGGAAGGCAGGAGGGAGGGAGGGAGGAGAGCTGGGCGCCGCCCAGAGGGACCCCGGCGCCCCACCACCACCTGGGCCTCCCTGGGGCGAGGGAGGGTAGGCCGGAAGAGGCACGCGGGGTGGGTGAGTCGGTCGGTCTTGCTCCGGTCGCCGTGAGCCAGGAGAGGGTGGCGGACGGTGAGCGAGCGGGCGGGACTTAGAAAATTTCTATTCCCCCGCGCTGGGGGGTGTCTTGGGAGGGGGAGAGCACGTCTGTGTGCGCCGTAAGGTGAGGTAAGCTCGAGTGTAGTATCCGCCCGGGGTCCTGTTTGAAGATCGCCTGATTAAGCGACCGCCTGGGATCGAATCCTTTGCTCCCTGGGACCCGGTCTGATCCAGCCCTTTTTAGGGCTTCTGACACCAAAACTCTGCAATCAACAGCCTTATTTCTAGGCCCATTGGAAACCGCTCCGGAGCCTTAAAGGCTCCAGTTGTGTGCGGTTTCTTTTTTTTAGCCTGGAAGGGATTTAAACCCCTACCGCGGTTTTTCTGCCGGCCGCTCTACAGCTGATCTGCAATCAGCTGTTCAGGCCCCGCCCAGGCACGTCCTTTGAGACTGCCTATTGGCGGAGGCTCTTCTGTTGCCTTAAAGCAACAGCTGCTCTTTCCTTTTGCTGCACTGGATCCTCTGCTATCGGCTGTGGATCTGCTCCGTTGGATCTGGATCTGGATCTGGATCTGGACATTTGCTCTGCGTCTGCCTGGTCTACTGGCCCCCTGCCGCCCCCCCCCCCCCGTCTGCTGCCCCCCCAGCAGACCAGGGAGACTCCGAGCAATGCTGCAGGGAGCAAAGCCACTCCGCGCCTCCCTGGTCCGCTGGGGGGAACCCCCAGCGGACCAGGGAGACGCGGAGCGTACTTTCTCGCTGCGGCATTGCTCTGCCTCTCCCTGGTCTCCTGGGGGAGGTTTTTCCAAAGGCAGCATTGGCAAGCCGCCGCTTTTTTTCATTTTCCTTTTTTTTTTTTTTTTTTAAATCAGGAACGGGAGTGAGGGCTCGGAAGAGCAGAGGCAAAGACAAAAAGACTGTGGGGAGAGGGGGCGGAGCCTGTCTGCAGATGAGCCCCGGGGGCTGCCGGGAAGGGAGGAAGGCAGGAGGGAGGGAGGGAGGAGAGCTGGGCGCCGCCCAGAGGGACCCCGGCGCCCCACCACCACCTGGGCCTCCCTGGGGCGAGGGAGGGTAGGCCGGAAGAGGCACGCGGGGTGGGTGAGTCGGTCGGTCTTGCTCCGGTCGCCGTGAGCCAGGAGAGGGTGGCGGACGGTGAGCGAGCGGGCGGGACTTAGAAAATTTCTATTCCCCCGCGCTGGGGGGTGTCTTGGGAGGGGGAGAGTACGTCTGTGTGCGCCGTAAGGTGAGGTAAGCTCGAGTGTAGTATCCGCCCGGGGTCCTGTTTGAAGATCGCCTGATTAAGCAACCGCCTGGGATCGAATCCTTTGCTCCCTGGGACCCGGTCTGATCCAGCCCTTTTTAGGGCTTCTGACACCAAAACTCTGCAATCAACAGCCTTATTTCTAGGCCCCTTGGAAACCGCTCCGGAGCCTTAAAGGCTCCAGTTGTGTGCGGTTTCTTTTTTTTAGCCTGGAAGGGATTTAAACCCCTACCGCGGTTTTTCTGCCGGCCGCTCTACAGCTGATCTGCAATCAGCTGTTCAGGCCCCGCCCAGGCACGTCCTTTGAGACTGCCTATTGGCGGAGGCTCTTCTGTTGCCTTAAAGCAACAGCTGCTCTTTCCTTTTTGCTGCACTGGATCCTCTGCTATCGGCTGTGGATCTGCTCCGTTGGATCTGGATCTGGATCTGGATCTGGACATTTGCTCTGCGTCTGCCTGGTCTACTGGCCCCCTGCCGCCCCCCCCCGTCTGCTGCCCCCCCAGCAGACCAGGGAGACTCCGAGCAATGCTGCAGGGAGCAAAGCCACTCCGCGTCTCCCTGGTCCGCTGGGGGGAACCCCCAGCGGACCAGGGAGACGCGGAGCGTACTTTCTCGCTGCGGCATTGCTCTGCCTCTCCCTGGTCTCCTGGGGGAGGTTTTTCCAAAGGCAGCATTGGCAAGCCGCCGCTTTTTTTCATTTTCATTTTCCGTTTTTTTTTTTTTTTTTAAATCAGGAACGGGAGTGAGGGCTCGGAAGAGCAGAGGCAAAGACAAAAAGACTGTGGGGAGAGGGGGCGGAGCCTGTCTGCAGATGAGCCCCGGGGGCTGCCGGGAAGGGAGGAAGGCAGGAGGGAGGGAGGGAGGAGAGCTGGGCGCCGCCCAGAGGGACCCCGGCGCCCCACCACCACCTGGGCCTCCCTGGGGCCAGGGAGGGTAGGCCGGAAGAGGCACGCGGGGTGGGTGAATCGGTCGGTCTTGCTCCGGTCGCCGTGAGCCAGGAGAGGGTGGCGGACGGTGAGCGAGCGGGCGGGACTTAGAAAATTTCTATTCCCCCGCGCTGGGGGGTGTCTTGGGAGGGGGAGAGTACGTCTGTGTGCGCCGTAAGGTGAGGTAAGCTCGAGTGTAGTATCCGCCCGGGGTCCTGTTTGAAGATCGCCTGATTAAGCAACCGCCTGGGATCGAATCCTTTGCTCCCTGGGACCCGGTCTGATCCAGCCCTTTTTAGGGCTTCTGACACCAAAACTCTGCAATCAACAGCCTTATTTCTAGGCCCCTTGGAAACCGCTCCGGAGCCTTAAAGGCTCCAGTTGTGTGCGGTTTCTTTTTTTTAGCCTGGAAGGGATTTAAACCCCTACCGCGGTTTTTCTGCCGGCCGCTCTACAGCTGATCTGCAATCAGCTGTTCAGGCCCCGCCCAGGCACGTCCTTTGAGACTGCCTATTGGCGGAGGCTCTTCTGTTGCCTTAAAGCAACAGCTGCTCTTTCCTTTTTGCTGCACTGGATCCTCTGCTATCGGCTGTGGATCTGCTCCGTTGGATCTGGATCTGGATCTGGATCTGGACATTTGCTCTGCGTCTGCCTGGTCTACTGGCCCCCTGCCGCCCCCCCTCCCCCCGTCTGCTGCCCCCCCAGCAGACCAGGGAGACTCCGAGCAATGCTGCAGGGAGCAAAGCCACTCCGCGTCTCCCTGGTCCGCTGGGGGGAACCCCCAGCGGACCAGGGAGACGCGGAGCGTACTTTCTCGCTGCGGCATTGCTCTGCCTCTCCCTGGTCTCCTGGGGGAGGTTTTTCCAAAGGCAGCATTGGCAAGCCGCCGCTTTTTTTCATTTTCATTTTCCTTTTTTTTTTTTTTTTTTTTTTTTTTAAATCAGGAACGGGAGTGAGGGCTCGGAAGAGCAGAGGCAAAGACAAAAAGACTGTGGGGAGAGGGGGCGGAGCCTGTCTGCAGATGAGCCCCGGGGGCTGCCGGGAAGGGAGGAAGGCAGGAGGGAGGGAGGGAGGAGAGCTGGGCGCCGCCCAGAGGGACCCCGGCGCCCCACCACCACCTGGGCCTCCCTGGGGCGAGGGAGGGTAGGCCGGAAGAGGCACGCGGGGTGGGTGAGTCGGTCGGTCTTGCTCCGGTCGCCGTGAGCCAGGAGAGGGTGGCGGACGGTGAGCGAGCGGGCGGGACTTAGAAAATTTCTATTCCCCCGCGCTGGGGGGTGTCTTGGGAGGGGGAGAGTACGTCTGTGTGCGCCGTAAGGTGAGGTAAGCTCGAGTGTAGTATCCGCCCGGGGTCCTGTTTGAAGATCGCCTGATTAAGCAACCGCCTGGGATCGAATCCTTTGCTCCCTGGGACCCGGTCTGATCCAGCCCTTTTTAGGGCTTCTGACACCAAAACTCTGCAATCAACAGCCTTATTTCTAGGCCCCTTGGAAACCGCTCCGGAGCCTTAAAGGCTCCAGTTGTGTGCGGTTTCTTTTTTTTAGCCTGGAAGGGATTTAAACCCCTACCGCGGTTTTTCTGCCGGCCGCTCTACAGCTGATCTGCAATCAGCTGTTCAGGCCCCGCCCAGGCACGTCCTTTGAGACTGCCTATTGGCGGAGGCTCTTCTGTTGCCTTAAAGCAAAAGCTGCTCTTTCCTTTTTGCTGCACTGGATCCTCTGCTATCGGCTGTGGATCTGCTCCGTTGGATCTGGATCTGGATCTGGATCTGGACATTTGCTCTGCGTCTGCCTGGTCTACTGGCCCCCTGCCGCCCCCCCCCCGTCTGCTGCCCCCCCAGCAGACCAGGGAGACTCCGAGCAATGCTGCAGGGAGCAAAGCCACTCCGCGTCTCCCTGGTCCGCTGGGGGGAACCCCCAGCGGACCAGGGAGACGCGGAGCGTACTTTCTCGCTGCGGCATTGCTCTGCCTCTCCCTGGTCTCCTGGGGGAGGTTTTTCCAAAGGCAGCATTGGCAAGCCGCCGCTTTTTTTCATTTTCATTTTCCTTTTTTTTTTTTTTTTTTTTTTTTTTAAATCAGGAACGGGAGTGAGGGCTCGGAAGAGCAGAGGCAAAGACAAAAAGACTGTGGGGAGAGGGGGCGGAGCCTGTCTGCAGATGAGCCCCGGGGGCTGCCGGGAAGGGAGGAAGGCAGGAGGGAGGGAGGGAGGAGAGCTGGGCGCCGCCCAGAGGGACCCCGGCGCCCCACCACCACCTGGGCCTCCCTGGGGCGAGGGAGGGTAGGCCGGAAGAGGCACGCGGGGTGGGTGAGTCGGTCGGTCTTGCTCCGGTCGCCGTGAGCCAGGAGAGGGTGGCGGACGGTGAGCGAGCGGGCGGGACTTAGAAAATTTCTATTCCCCCGCGCTGGGGGGTGTCTTGGGAGGGGGAGAGTACGTCTGTGTGCGCCGTAAGGTGAGGTAAGCTCGAGTGTAGTATCCGCCCGGGGTCCTGTTTGAAGATCGCCTGATTAAGCAACCGCCTGGGATCGAATCCTTTGCTCCCTGGGACCCGGTCTGATCCAGCCCTTTTTAGGGCTTCTGACACCAAAACTCTGCAATCAACAGCCTTATTTCTAGGCCCCTTGGAAACCGCTCCGGAGCCTTAAAGGCTCCAGTTGTGTGCGGTTTCTTTTTTTTAGCCTGGAAGGGATTTAAACCCCTACCGCGGTTTTTCTGCCGGCCGCTCTACAGCTGATCTGCAATCAGCTGTTCAGGCCCCGCCCAGGCACGTCCTTTGAGACTGCCTATTGGCGGAGGCTCTTCTGTTGCCTTAAAGCAACAGCTGCTCTTTCCTTTTTGCTGCACTGGATCCTCTGCTATCGGCTGTGGATCTGCTCCGTTGGATCTGGATCTGGATCTGGATCTGGACATTTGCTCTGCGTCTGCCTGGTCTACTGGCCCCCTGCCGCCCCCCCCCGCGTCTGCTGCCCCCCCAGCAGACCAGGGAGACTCCGAGCAATGCTGCAGGGAGCAAAGCCACTCCGCGTCTCCCTGGTCCGCTGGGGGGAACCCCCAGCGGACCAGGGAGACGCGGAGTGTACTTTCTCGCTGCGGCATTGCTCTGCCTCTCCCTGGTCTCCTGGGGGAGGTTTTTCCAAAGGCAGCATTGGCAAGCCGCCGCTTTTTTTCATTTTCATTTTCCTTTTTTTTTTTTTTTTTTTTTTAAATCAGGAACGGGAGTGAGGGCTCGGAAGAGCAGAGGCAAAGACAAAAAGACTGTGGGGAGAGGGGGCGGAGCCTGTCTGCAGATGAGCCCCGGGGGCTGCCGGGAAGGGAGGAAGGCAGGAGGGAGGGAGGGAGGAGAGCTGGGCGCCCCCCAGAGGGACCCCGGCGCCCCACCACCACCTGGGCCTCCCTGGGGCGAGGGAGGGTAGGCCGGAAGAGGCACGCGGGGTGGGTGAGTCGGTCGGTCTTGCTCCGGTCGCCGTGAGCCAGGAGAGGGTGGCGGACGGTGAGCGAGCGGGCGGGACTTAGAAAATTTCTATTCCCCCGCGCTGGGGGGTGTCTTGGGAGGGGGAGAGTACGTCTGTGTGCGCCGTAAGGTGAGGTAAGCTCGAGTGTAGTATCCGCCCGGGGTCCTGTTTGAAGATCGCCTGATTAAGCAACCGCCTGGGATCGAATCCTTTGCTCCCTGGGACCCGGTCTGATCCAGCCCTTTTTAGGGCTTCTGACACCAAAACTCTGCAATCAACAGCCTTATTTCTAGGCCCCTTGGAAACCGCTCCGGAGCCTTAAAGGCTCCAGTTGTGTGCGGTTTCTTTTTTTTAGCCTGGAAGGGATTTAAACCCCTACCGCGGTTTTTCTGCCGGCCGCTCTACAGCTGATCTGCAATCAGCTGTTCAGGCCCCGCCCAGGCACGTCCTTTGAGACTGCCTATTGGCGGAGGCTCTTCTGTTGCCTTAAAGCAACAGCTGCTCTTTCCTTTTTGCTGCACTGGATCCTCTGCTATCGGCTGTGGATCTGCTCCGTTGGATCTGGATCTGGATCTGGATCTGGACATTTGCTCTGCGTCTGCCTGGTCTACTGGCCCCCTGCCGCCCCCCCCCCGTCTGCTGCCCCCCCAGCAGACCAGGGAGACTCCGAGCAATGCTGCAGGGAGCAAAGCCACTCCGCCTCTCCCTGGTCCGCTGGGGGGAACCCCCAGCGGACCAGGGAGACGCGGAGCGTACTTTCTCGCTGCGGCATTGCTCTGCCTCTCCCTGGTCTCCTGGGGGAGGTTTTTCCAAAGGCAGCATTGGCAAGCCGCCGCTTTTTTTCATTTTCATTTTCCTTTTTTTTTTTTTTTTAAATCAGGAACGGGAGTGAGGGCTCGGAAGAGCAGAGGCAAAGACAAAAAGACTGTGGGGAGAGGGGGCGGAGCCTGTCTGCAGATGAGCCCCGGGGGCTGCCGGGAAGGGAGGAAGGCAGGAGGGAGGGAGGGAGGGAGGAGAGCTGGGCGCCGCCCAGAGGGACCCCGGCGCCCCACCACCACCTGGGCCTCCCTGGGGCGAGGGAGGGTAGGCCGGAAGAGGCACGCGGGGTTGGTGAGTCGGTCGGTCTTGCTCCGGTCGCCGTGAGCCAGGAGAGGGTGGCGGACGGTGAGCGAGCGGGCGGGACTTAGAAAATTTCTCTTCCTCCGCGCTGGGGGGTGTCTTGGGAGGGGGAGAGTACGTCTGTGTGCGCGGTAAGGTGAGGGAAGCTCGAGTGTAGTATCCGCCCGGGGTCCTGTTTGAAGATCGCCTGATTAAGCAACCGCCTGGGATCGAATCCTTTGCTCCCTGGGACCCGGTCTGATCCAGCCCTTTTTAGGGCTTCTGACACCAAAACTCTGCAATCAACAGCCTTATTTCTAGGCCCCTTGGAAACCGCTCCGGAGCCTTAAAGGCTCCAGTTGTGTGCGGTTTCTTTTTTTTAGCCTGGAAGGGATTTAAACCCCTACCGCGGTTTTTCTGCCGGCCGCTCTATAGCTGATCTGCAATCAGCTGTTCAGGCCCCGCCCAGGCACGTCCTTTGAGACTGCCTATTGGCGGAGGCTCTTCTGTTGCCTTAAAGCAACAGCTGCTCTTTCCTTTTTTGCTGCACTGGATCCTCTGCTATCGGCTGTGGATCTGCTCCGTTGGATCTGGATCTGGATCTGGATCTGGACATTTGCTCTGCGTCTGCCTGGTCTACTGGCCCCCTGCCGCCCCCCCCCCGTCTGCTGCCCCCCCAGCAGACCAGGGAGACTCCGAGCAATGCTGCAGGGAGCAAAGCCACTCCGCGCCTCCCTGGTCCGCTGGGGGGAACCCCCAGCAGACCAGGGAGACGCGGAGTGTACTTTCTCGCTGCGGCATTGCTCTGCCTCTCCCTGGTCTCCTGGGGGAGGTTTTTCCAAAGGCAGCATTGGCAAGCCGCCGCTTTTTTTCATTTTCATTTTCCTTTTTTTTTTTTTTTTTTTTTTTTTAAATCGGGAACGGGAGTGAGGGCTCGGAAGAGCAGAGGCAAAGACAAAAAGACTGTGGGGAGAGGGGGCGGAGCCTGTCTGCAGATGAGCCCCGGGGGCTGCCGGGAAGGGAGGAAGGCAGGAGGGAGGGAGGGAGGAGAGCTGGGCGCCGCCCAGAGGGACCCCGGCGCCCCACCACCACCTGGGCCTCCCTGGGGCGAGGGAGGGTAGGCCGGAAGAGGCACGCGGGGTGGGTGAGTCGGTCGGTCTTGCTCCGGTCGCCGTGAGCCAGGAGAGGGTGGCGGACGGTGAGCGAGCGGGCGGGACTTAGAAAATTTCTATTCCCCCGCGCTGGGGGGTGTCTTGGGAGGGGGAGAGTACGTCTGTGTGCGCCGTAAGGTGAGGTAAGCTCGAGTGTAGTATCCGCCCGGGGTCCTGTTTGAAGATCGCCTGATTAAGCAACCGCCTGGGATCGAATCCTTTGCTCCCTGGGACCCGGTCTGATCCAGCCCTTTTTAGGGCTTCTGACACCAAAACTCTGCAATCAACAGCCTTATTTCTAGGCCCCTTGGAAACCGCTCCGGAGCCTTAAAGGCTCCAGTTGTGTGCGGTTTCTTTTTTTTAGCCTGGAAGGGATTTAAACCCCTACCGCGGTTTTTCTGCCGGCCGCTCTACAGCTGATCTGCAATCAGCTGTTCAGGCCCCGCCCAGGCACGTCCTTTGAGACTGCCTATTGGCGGAGGCTCTTCTGTTGCCTTAAAGCAACAGCTGCTCTTTCCTTTTTGCTGCACTGGATCCTCTGCTATCGGCTGTGGATCTGCTCCGTTGGATCTGGATCTGGATCTGGATCTGGACATTTGCTCTGCGTCTGCCTGGTCTACTGGCCCCTGCCGCCCCCCCCCCCTCTGCTGCCCCCCCAGCAGACCAGGGAGACTCCGAGCAATGCTGCAGGGAGCAAAGCCACTCCGCGTCTCCCTGGTCCGCTGGGGGGAACCCCCAGCGGACCAGGGAGACGCGGAGCGTACTTTCTCGCTGCGGCATTGCTCTGCCTCTCGCTGGTCTCCTGGGGGAGGTTTTTCCAAAGGCAGCATTGGCAAGCCGCCGCTTTTTTTCATTTTCATTTTCCTTTTTTTTTTTTTTTTTTTTTTTTAAAATCAGGAACGGGAGTGAGGGCTCGGAAGAGCAGAGGCAAAGACAAAAAGACTGTGGGGAGAGGGGGCGGAGCCTGTCTGCAGATGAGCCCCGGGGGCTGCCGGGAAGGGAGGAAGGCAGGAGGGAGGGAGGGAGGAGAGCTGGGCGCCGCCCAGAGGGACCCCGGCGCCCCACCACCACCTGGGCCTCCCTGGGGCGAGGGAGGGTAGGCCGGAAGAGGCACGCGGGGTGGGTGAGTCGGTCGGTCTTGCTCCGGTCGCCGTGAGCCAGGAGAGGGTGGCGGACGGTGAGCGAGCGGGCGGGACTTAGAAAATTTCTATTCCCCCGCGCTGGGGGGTGTCTTGGGAGGGGGAGAGTACGTCTGTGTGCGCCGTAAGGTGAGGTAAGCTCGAGTGTAGTATCCGCCCGGGGTCCTGTTTGAAGATCGCCTGATTAAGCAACCGCCTGGGATCGAATCCTTTGCTCCCTGGGACCCGGTCTGATCCAGCCCTTTTTAGGGCTTCTGACACCAAAACTCTGCAATCAACAGCCTTATTTCTAGGCCCCTTGGAAACCGCTCCGGAGCCTTAAAGGCTCCAGTTGTGTGCGGTTTCTTTTTTTTAGCCTGGAAGGGATTTAAACCCCTACCGCGGTTTTTCTGCCGGCCGCTCTACAGCTGATCTGCAATCAGCTGTTCAGGCCCCGCCCAGGCACGTCCTTTGAGACTGCCTATTGGCGGAGGCTCTTCTGTTGCCTTAAAGCAAAAGCTGCTCTTTCCTTTTTGCTGCACTGGATCCTCTGCTATCGGCTGTGGATCTGCTCCGTTGGATCTGGATCTGGATCTGGATCTGGACATTTGCTCTGCGTCTGCCTGGTCTACTGGCCCCCTGCCGCCCCCCCCCCCGTCTGCTGCCCCCCCAGCAGACCAGGGAGACTCCGAGCAATGCTGCAGGGAGCAAAGCCACTCCGCGTCTCCCTGGTCCGCTGGGGGGAACCCCCAGCGGACCAGGGAGACGCGGAGCGTACTTTCTCGCTGCGGCATTGCTCTGCCTCTCCCTGGTCTCCTGGGGGAGGTTTTTCCAAAGGCAGCATTGGCAAGCCGCCGCTTTTTTTCATTTTCATTTTCCTTTTTTTTTTTTTTTTTTTTTTTTTAAAATCAGGAACGGGAGTGAGGGCTCGGAAGAGCAGAGGCAAAGACAAAAAGACTGTGGGGAGAGGGGGCGGAGCCTGTCTGCAGATGAGCCCCGGGGGCTGCCGGGAAGGGAGGAAGGCAGGAGGGAGGGAGGGAGGAGAGCTGGGCGCCGCCCAGAGGGACCCCGGCGCCCCACCACCACCTGGGCCTCCCTGGGGCGAGGGAGGGTAGGCCGGAAGAGGCACGCGGGGTGGGTGAGTCGGTCGGTCTTGCTCCGGTCGCCGTGAGCCAGGAGAGGGTGGCGGACGGTGAGCGAGCGGGCGGGACTTAGAAAATTTCTATTCCCCCGCGCTGGGGGGTGTCTTGGGAGGGGGAGAGTACGTCTGTGTGCGCCGTAAGGTGAGGTAAGCTCGAGTGTAGTATCCGCCCGGGGTCCTGTTTGAAGATCGCCTGATTAAGCAACCGCCTGGGATCGAATCCTTTGCTCCCTGGGACCCGGTCTGATCCAGCCCTTTTTAGGGCTTCTGACACCAAAACTCTGCAATCAACAGCCTTATTTCTAGGCCCCTTGGAAACCGCTCCGGAGCCTTAAAGGCTCCAGTTGTGTGCGGTTTCTTTTTTTTAGCCTGGAAGGGATTTAAACCCCTACCGCGGTTTTTCTGCCGGCCGCTCTACAGCTGATCTGCAATCAGCTGTTCAGGCCCCGCCCAGGCACGTCCTTTGAGACTGCCTATTGGCGGAGGCTCTTCTGTTGCCTTAAAGCAACAGCTGCTCTTTCCTTTTTGCTGCACTGGATCCTCTGCTATCGGCTGTGGATCTGCTCCGTTGGATCTGGATCTGGATCTGGATCTGGACATTTGCTCTGCGTCTGCCTGGTCTACTGGCCCCCTGCCGCCCCCCCCCCGTCTGCTGCCCCCCCAGCAGACCAGGGAGACTCCGAGCAATGCTGCAGGGAGCAAAGCCACTCCGCGTCTCCCTGGTCCGCTGGGGGGAACCCCCAGCGGACCAGGGAGACGCGGAGCGTACTTTCTCGCTGCGGCATTGCTCTGCCTCTCCCTGGTCTCCTGGGGGAGGTTTTTCCAAAGGCAGCATTGGCAAGCCGCCGCTTTTTTTCATTTTCATTTTCCTTTTTTT
This sequence comes from Pelodiscus sinensis, assembly GCF_052426305.1. Classification (NCBI taxonomy): domain Eukaryota; kingdom Metazoa; phylum Chordata; order Testudines; family Trionychidae; genus Pelodiscus; species Pelodiscus sinensis. The sequence continues at coordinate 85,954,116 of NC_143056.1, read as the reverse complement.
TTTTTTTTTTTTTTTTTTTAAATCAGGAACGGGAGTGAGGGCTCGGAAGAGCAGAGGCAAAGACAAAAAGACTGTGGGGAGAGGGGGCGGAGCCTGTCTGCAGATGAGCCCCGGGGGCTGCCGGGAAGGGAGGAAGGCAGGAGGGAGGGAGGGAGGAGAGCTGGGCGCCGCCCAGAGGGACCCCGGCGCCCCACCACCACCTGGGCCTCCCTGGGGCGAGGGAGGGTAGGCCGGAAGAGGCACGCGGGGTGGGTGAGTCGGTCGGTCTTGCTCCGGTCGCCGTGAGCCAGGAGAGGGTGGCGGACGGTGAGCGAGCGGGCGGGACTTAGAAAATTTCTATTCCCCCGCGCTGGGGGGTGTCTTGGGAGGGGGAGAGTACGTCTGTGTGCGCCGTAAGGTGAGGTAAGCTCGAGTGTAGTATCCGCCCGGGGTCCTGTTTGAAGATCGCCTGATTAAGCAACCGCCTGGGATCGAATCCTTTGCTCCCTGGGACCCGGTCTGATCCAGCCCTTTTTAGGGCTTCTGACACCAAAACTCTGCAATCAACAGCCTTATTTCTAGGCCCCTTGGAAACCGCTCCGGAGCCTTAAAGGCTCCAGTTGTGTGCGGTTTCTTTTTTTTAGCCTGGAAGGGATTTAAACCCCTACCGCGGTTTTTCTGCCGGCCGCTCTACAGCTGATCTGCAATCAGCTGTTCAGGCCCCGCCCAGGCACGTCCTTTGAGACTGCCTATTGGCGGAGGCTCTTCTGTTGCCTTAAAGCAACAGCTGCTCTTTCCTTTTTGCTGCACTGGATCCTCTGCTATCGGCTGTGGATCTGCTCCGTTGGATCTGGATCTGGATCTGGATCTGGACATTTGCTCTGCGTCTGCCTGGTCTACTGGCCCCCTGCCGCCCCCCCCCGTCTGCTGCCCCCCCAGCAGACCAGGGAGACTCCGAGCAATGCTGCAGGGAGCAAAGCCACTCCGCGTCTCCCTGGTCCGCTGGGGGGAACCCCCAGCGGACCAGGGAGACGCGGAGCGTACTTTCTCGCTGCGGCATTGCTCTGCCTCTCCCTGGTCTCCTGGGGGAGGTTTTTCCAAAGGCAGCATTGGCAAGCCGCCGCTTTTTTTCATTTTCATTTTCATTTTCCTTTTTTTTTTTTTTTTTTTTTTTTTAAATCAGGAACGGGAGTGAGGGCTCGGAAGAGCAGAGGCAAAGACAAAAAGACTGTGGGGAGAGGGGGCGGAGCCTGTCTGCAGATGAGCCCCGGGGGCTGCCGGGAAGGGAGGAAGGCAGGAGGGAGGGAGGGAGGAGAGCTGGGCGCCGCCCAGAGGGACCCCGGCGCCCCACCACCACCTGGGCCTCCCTGGGGCGAGGGAGGGTAGGCCGGAAGAGGCACGCGGGGTGGGTGAGTCGGTCGGTCTTGCTCCGGTCGCCGTGAGCCAGGAGAGGGTGGCGGACGGTTAGCGAGCGGGCGGGACTTAGAAAATTTCTATTCCCCCGCGCTGGGGGGTGTCTTGGGAGGGGGAGAGTACGTCTGTGTGCGCCGTAAGGTGAGGTAAGCTCGAGTGTAGTATCCGCCCGGGGTCCTGTTTGAAGATCGCCTGATTAAGCGACCGCCTGGGATCGAATCCTTTGCTCCCTGGGACCCGGTCTGATCCAGCCCTTTTTAGGGCTTCTGACACCAAAACTCTGCAATCAACAGCCTTATTTCTAGGCCCCTTGGAAACCGCTCCGGAGCCTTAAAGGCTCCAGTTGTGTGCGGTTTCTTTTTTTTAGCCTGGAAGGGATTTAAACCCCTACCGCGGTTTTTCTGCCGGCCGCTCTACAGCTGATCTGCAATCAGCTGTTCAGGCCCCGCCCAGGCACGTCCTTTGAGACTGCCTATTGGCGGAGGCTCTTCTGTTGCCTTAAAGCAACAGCTGCTCTTTCCTTTTTGCTGCACTGGATCCTCTGCTATCGGCTGTGGATCTGCTCCGTTGGATCTGGATCTGGATCTGGATCTGGACATTTGCTCTGCGTCTGCCTGGTCTACTGGCCCCCTGCCGCCCCCCCCCCCCCCCGTCTGCTGCCCCCCCAGCAGACCAGGGAGACTCCGAGCAATGCTGCAGGGAGCAAAGCCACTCCGCGTCTCCCTGGTCCGCTGGGGGGAACCCCCAGCGGACCAGGGAGACGCGGAGCGTACTTTCTCGCTGCGGCATTGCTCTGCCTCTCCCTGGTCTCCTGGGGGAGGTTTTTCCAAAGGCAGCATTGGCAAGCCGCCGCTTTTTTTCATTTTCATTTTCCTTTTTTTTTTTTTTTTTTTTTTTTTAAATCAGGAACGGGAGTGAGGGCTCGGAAGAGCAGAGGCAAAGACAAAAAGACTGTGGGGAGAGGGGGCGGAGCCTGTCTGCAGATGAGCCCCGGGGGCTGCCGGGAAGGGAGGAAGGCAGGAGGGAGGGAGGGAGGAGAGCTGGGCGCCGCCCAGAGGGACCCCGGCGCCCCACCACCACCTGGGCCTCCCTGGGGCGAGGGAGGGTAGGCCGGAAGAGGCACGCGGGGTGGGTGAGTCGGTCGGTCTTGCTCCGGTCGCCGTGAGCCAGGAGAGGGTGGCGGACGGTGAGTGAGCGGGCGGGACTTAGAAAATTTCTATTCCCCCGCGCTGGGGGGTGTCTTGGGAGGGGGAGAGTACGTCTGTGTGCGCCGTAAGGTGAGGTAAGCTCGAGTGTAGTATCCGCCCGGGGTCCTGTTTGAAGATCGCCTGATTAAGCAACCGCCTGGGATCGAATCCTTTGCTCCCTGGGACCCGGTCTGATCCAGCCCTTTTTAGGGCTTCTGACACCAAAACTCTGCAATCAACAGCCTTATTTCTAGGCCCCTTGGAAACCGCTCCGGAGCCTTAAAGGCTCCAGTTGTGTGCGGTTTCTTTTTTTTAGCCTGGAAGGGATTTAAACCCCTACCGCGGTTTTTCTGCCGGCCGCTCTACAGCTGATCTGCAATCAGCTGTTCAGGCCCCGCCCAGGCACGTCCTTTGAGACTGCCTATTGGCGGAGGCTCTTCTGTTGCCTTAAAGCAACAGCTGCTCTTTCCTTTTTGCTGCACTGGATCCTCTGCTATCGGCTGTGGATCTGCTCCGTTGGATCTGGATCTGGATCTGGATCTGGACATTTGCTCTGCGTCTGCCTGGTCTACTGGCCCCCTGCCGCCCCCCCCCCCCCGTCTGCTGCCCCCCCAGCAGACCAGGGAGACTCCGAGCAATGCTGCAGGGAGCAAAGCCACTCCGCGTCTCCCTGGTCCGCTGGGGGGAACCCCCAGCGGACCAGGGAGACGCGGAGCGTACTTTCTCGCTGCGGCATTGCTCTGCCTCTCCCTGGTCTCCTGGGGGAGGTTTTTCCAAAGGCAGCATTGGCAAGCCGCCGCTTTTTTTCATTTTCATTTTCCTTTTTTTTTTTTTTTTTTTTTTAAATCAGGAACGGGAGTGAGGGCTCAGAAGAGCAGAGGCAAAGACAAAAAGACTGTGGGGAGAGGGGGCGGAGCCTGTCTGCAGATGAGCCCCGGGGGCTGCCGGGAAGGGAGGAAGGCAGGAGGGAGGGAGGGAGGAGAGCTGGGCGCCGCCCAGAGGGACCCCGGCGCCCCACCACCACCTGGGCCTCCCTGGGGCGAGGGAGGGTAGGCCGGAAGAGGCACGCGGGGTGGGTGAGTCGGTCGGTCTTGCTCCGGTCGCCGTGAGCCAGGAGAGGGTGGCGGACGGTGAGCGAGCGGGCGGGACTTAGAAAATTTCTATTCCCCCGCGCTGGGGGGTGTCTTGGGAGGGGGAGAGTACGTCTGTGTGCGCCGTAAGGTGAGGTAAGCTCGAGTGTAGTATCCGCCCGGGGTCCTGTTTGAAGATCGCCTGATTAAGCAACCGCCTGGGATCGAATCCTTTGCTCCCTGGGACCCGGTCTGATCCAGCCCTTTTTAGGGCTTCTGACACCAAAACTCTGCAATCAACAGCCTTATTTCTAGGCCCCTTGGAAACCGCTCCGGAGCCTTAAAGGCTCCAGTTGTGTGCGGTTTCTTTTTTTTAGCCTGGAAGGGATTTAAACCCCTACCGCGGTTTTTCTGCCGGCCGCTCTACAGCTGATCTGCAATCAGCTGTTCAGGCCCCGCCCAGGCACGTCCTTTGAGACTGCCTATTGGCGGAGGCTCTTCTGTTGCCTTAAAGCAACAGCTGCTCTTTCCTTTTTGCTGCACTGGATCCTCTGCTATTGGCTGTGGATCTGCTCCGTTGGATCTGGATCTGGATCTGGATCTGGACATTTGCTCTGCGTCTGCCTGGTCTACTGGCCCCCTGCCGCCCCGCCCCCCGTCTGCTGCCCCCCCAGCAGACCAGGGAGACTCCGAGCAATGCTGCAGGGAGCAAAGCCACTCCGCGCCTCCCTGGTCCGCTGGGGGGAACCCCCAGCGGACCAGGGAGACGCGGAGCGTACTTTCTCGCTGCGGCATTGCTCTGCCTCTCCCTGGTCTCCTGGGGGAGGTTTTTCCAAAGGCAGCATTGGCAAGCCGCCGCTTTTTTTCATTTTCATTTTCCTTTTTTTTTTTTTTTTTTTTTTTAAATCAGGAACGGGAGTGAGGGCTCGGAAGAGCAGAGGCAAAGACAAAAAGACTGTGGGGAGAGGGGGCGGAGCCTGTCTGCAGATGAGCCCCGGGGGCTGCCGGGAAGGGAGGAAGGCAGGAGGGAGGGAGGGAGGAGAGCTGGGCGCCGCCCAGAGGGACCCCGGCGCCCCACCACCACCTGGGCCTCCCTGGGGCGAGGGAGGGTAGGCCGGAAGAGGCACGCGGGGTGGGTGAGTCGGTCGGTCTTGCTCCGGTCGCCGTGAGCCAGGAGAGGGTGGCGGACGGTGAGCGAGCGGGCGGGACTTAGAAAATTTCTATTCCCCCGCGCTGGGGGGTGTCTTGGGAGGGGGAGAGTACGTCTGTGTGCGCCGTAAGGTGAGGTAAGCTCGAGTGTAGTATCCGCCCGGGGTCCTGTTTGAAGATCGCCTGATTAAGCAACCGCCTGGGATCGAATCCTTTGCTCCCTGGGACCCGGTCTGATCCAGCCCTTTTTAGGGCTTCTGACACCAAAACTCTGCAATCAACAGCCTTATTTCTAGGCCCCTTGGAAACCGCTCCGGAGCCTTAAAGGCTCCAGTTGTGTGCGGTTTCTTTTTTTTAGCCTGGAAGGGATTTAAACCCCTACCGCGGTTTTTCTGCCGGCCGCTCTACAGCTGATCTGCAATCAGCTGTTCAGGCCCCGCCCAGGCACGTCCTTTGAGACTGCCTATTGGCGGAGGCTCTTCTGTTGCCTTAAAGCAACAGCTGCTCTTTCCTTTTTGCTGCACTGGATCCTCTGCTATTGGCTGTGGATCTGCTCCGTTGGATCTGGATCTGGATCTGGATCTGGACATTTGCTCTGCGTCTGCCTGGTCTACTGGCCCCCTGCCGCCCCGCCCCCCGTCTGCTGCCCCCCCAGCAGACCAGGGAGACTCCGAGCAATGCTGCAGGGAGCAAAGCCACTCCGCGTCTCCCTGGTCCGCTGGGGGGAACCCCCAGCGGACCAGGGAGACGCGGAGCGTACTTTCTCGCTGCGGCATTGCTCTGCCTCTCCCTGGTCTCCTGGGGGAGGTTTTTCCAAAGGCAGCATTGACAAGCCGCCGCTTTTTTTCATTTTCATTTTCCTTTTTTTTTTTTTTTTTTTTTTTAAATCAGGAACGGGAGTGAGGGCTCGGAAGAGCAGAGGCAAAGACAAAAAGACTGTGGGGAGAGGGGGCGGAGCCTGTCTGCAGATGAGCCCCGGGGGCTGCCGGGAAGGGAGGAAGGCAGGAGGGAGGGAGGGAGGAGAGCTGGGCGCCGCCCAGAGGGACCCCGGCGCCCCACCACCACCTGGGCCTCCCTGGGGCGAGGGAGGGTAGGCCGGAAGAGGCACGCGGGGTGGGTGAGTCGGTCGGTCTTGCTCCGGTCGCCGTGAGCCAGGAGAGGGTGGCGGACGGTGAGCGAGCGGGCGGGACTTAGAAAATTTCTATTCCCCCGCGCTGGGGGGTGTCTTGGGAGGGGGAGAGTACGTCTGTGTGCGCCGTAAGGTGAGGTAAGCTCGAGTGTAGTATCCGCCCGGGGTCCTGTTTGAAGATCGCCTGATTAAGCAACCGCCTGGGATCGAATCCTTTGCTCCCTGGGACCCGGTCTGATCCAGCCCTTTTTAGGGCTTCTGACACCAAAACTCTGCAATCAACAGCCTTATTTCTAGGCCCCTTGGAAACCGCTCCGGAGCCTTAAAGGCTCCAGTTGTGTGCGGTTTCTTTTTTTTAGCCTGGAAGGGATTTAAACCCCTACCGCGGTTTTTCTGCCGGCGCTCTACAGCTGATCTGCAATCAGCTGTTCAGGCCCCGCCCAGGCACTTCCTTTGAGACTGCCTATTGGCGGAGGCTCTTCTGTTGCCTTAAAGCAACAGCTGCTCTTTCCTTTTTGCTGCACTGGATCCTCTGCTATCGGCTGTGGATCTGCTCCGTTGGATCTGGATCTGGATCTGGATCTGGACATTTGCTCTGCGTCTGCCTGGTCTACTGGCCCCCCTGCCGCCCCCCCCCCGTCTGCTGCCCCCCCAGCAGACCAGGGAGACTCCGAGCAATGCTGCAGGGAGCAAAGCCACTCCGCGTCTCCCTGGTCCGCTGGGGGGAACCCCCAGCGGACCAGGGAGACGCGGAGCGTACTTTCTCGCTGCGGCATTGCTCTGCCTCTCCCTGGTCTCCTGGGGGAGGTTTTTCAAAAGGCAGCATTGGCAAGCCGCCGCTTTTTTTCATTTTCATTTTCATTTTCCTTTTTTTTTTTTTTTTTTTTTTTAAATCAGGAACGGGAGTGAGGGCTCGGAAGAGCAGAGGCAAAGACAAAAAGACTGTGGGGAGAGGGGGCGGAGCCTGTCTGCAGATGAGCCCCGGGGGCTGCCGGGAAGGGAGGAAGGCAGGAGAGCTGGGTGCCGCCCAGAGGGACCCCGGCGCCCCACCACCACCTGGGCCTCCCTGGGGCGAGGGAGGGTAGGCCGGAAGAGGCACGCGGGGTGGGTGAGTCGGTCGGTCTTGCTCCGGTCGCCGTGAGCCAGGAGAGGGTGGCGGACGGTGAGCGAGCGGGCGGGACTTAGAAAATTTCTATTCCCCCGCGCTGGGGGGTGTCTTGGGAGGGGGAGAGTACGTCTGTGTGCGCCGTAAGGTGAGGTAAGCTCGAGTGTAGTATCCGCCCGGGGTCCTGTTTGAAGATCGCCTGATTAAGCAACCGCCTGGGATCGAATCCTTTGCTCCCTGGGACCCGGTCTGATCCAGCCCTTTTTAGGGCTTCTGACACCAAAACTCTGCAATCAACAGCCTTATTTCTAGGCCCCTTGGAAACCGCTCCGGAGCCTTAAAGGCTCCAGTTGTGTGCGGTTTCTTTTTTTTAGCCTGGAAGGGATTTAAACCCCTACCGCGGTTTTTCTGCCGGCCGCTCTACAGCTGATCTGCAATCAGCTGTTCAGGCCCCGCCCAGGCACGTCCTTTGAGACTGCCTATTGGCGGAGGCTCTTCTGTTGCCTTAAAGCAACAGCTGCTCTTTCCTTTTTGCTGCACTGGATCCTCTGCTATCGGCTGTGGATCTGCTCCGTTGGATCTGGATCTGGATCTGGATCTGGACATTTGCTCTGCGTCTGCCTGGTCTACTGGCCCCCTGCCGCCCCCCCCCCCGTCTGCTGCCCCCCCAGCAGACCAGGGAGACTCCGAGCAATGCTGCAGGGAGCAAAGCCACTCCGCGTCTCCCTGGTCCGCTGGGGGGAACCCCCAGCGGACCAGGGAGACGCGGAGCGTACTTTCTCGCTGCGGCATTGCTCTGCCTCTCCCTGGTCTCCTGGGGGAGGTTTTTCCAAAGGCAGCATTGGCAAGCCGCCGCTTTTTTTCATTTTCATTTTCCTTTTTTTTTTTTTTTTTTTTTTTTAAATCAGGAACGGGAGTGAGGGCTCGGAAGAGCAGAGGCAAAGACAAAAAGACTGTGGGGAGAGGGGGCGGAGCCTGTCTGCAGATGAGCCCCGGGGGCTGCCGGGAAGGGAGGAAGGCAGGAGGGAGGGAGGGAGGAGAGCTGGGCGCCGCCCAGAGGGACCCCGGCGCCCCACCACCACCTGGGCCTCCCTGGGGCGAGGGAGGGTAGGCCGGAAGAGGCACGCGGGGTGGGTGAGTCGGTCGGTCTTGCTCCGGTCGCCGTGAGCCAGGAGAGGGTGGCGGACGGTGAGCGAGCGGGCGGGACTTAGAAAATTTCTATTCCCCCGCGCTGGGGGGTGTCTTGGGAGGGGGAGAGTACGTCTGTGTGCGCCGTAAGGTGAGGTAAGCTCGAGTGTAGTATCCGCCCGGGGTCCTGTTTGAAGATCGCCTGATTAAGCAACCGCCTGGGATCGAATCCTTTGCTCCCTGGGACCCGGTCTGATCCAGCCCTTTTTAGGGCTTCTGACACCAAAACTCTGCAATCAACAGCCTTATTTCTAGGCCCCTTGGAAACCGCTCCGGAGCCTTAAAGGCTCCAGTTGTGTGCGGTTTCTTTTTTTTAGCCTGGAAGGGATTTAAACCCCTACCGCGGTTTTTCTGCCGGCCGCTCTACAGCTGATCTGCAATCAGCTGTTCAGGCCCTGCCCAGGCACGTCCTTTGAGACTGCCTATTGGCGGAGGCTCTTCTGTTGCCTTAAAGCAACAGCTGCTCTTTCCTTTTGCTGCACTGGATCCTCTGCTATCGGCTGTGGATCTGCTCCGTTGGATCTGGATCTGGATCTGGACATTTGCTCTGCGTCTGCCTGGTCTACTGGCCCCCTGCCGCCCCCCCCCCCCCGTCTGCTGCCCCCCCAGCAGACCAGGGAGACTCCGAGCAATGCTGCAGGGAGCAAAGCCACTCCGCGTCTCCCTGGTCCGCTGGGGGGAACCCCCAGCGGACCAGGGAGACGCGGAGCGTACTTTCTCGCTGCGGCATTGCTCTGCCTCTCCCTGGTCTCCTGGGGGAGGTTTTTCAAAAGGCAGCATTGGCAAGCCGCCGCTTTTTTTCATTTTCATTTTCCTTTTTTTTTTTTTTTTTTTTTTTTTAAATCAGGAACGGGAGTGAGGGCTCGGAAGAGCAGAGGCAAAGACAAAAAGACTGTGGGGAGAGGGGGCGGAGCCTGTCTGCAGATGAGCCCCGGGGGCTGCCGGGAAGGGAGGAAGGCAGGAGGGAGGGAGGGAGGAGAGCTGGGCGCCGCCCAGAGGGACCCCGGCGCCCCACCACCACCTGGGCCTCCCTGGGGCGAGGGAGGGTAGGCCGGAAGAGGCACGCGGGGTGGGTGAGTCGGTCGGTCTTGCTCCGGTCGCCGTGAGCCAGGAGAGGGTGGCGGACGGTGAGCGAGCGGGCGGGACTTAGAAAATTTCTATTCCCCCGTGCTGGGGGGTGTCTTGGGAGGGGGAGAGTACGTCTGTGTGCGCCGTAAGGTGAGGTAAGCTCGAGTGTAGTATCTGCCCGGGGTCCTGTTTGAAGATCGCCTGATTAAGCAACCGCCTGGGATCGAATCCTTTGCTCCCTGGGACCCGGTCTGATCCAGCCCTTTTTAGGGCTTCTGACACCAAAACTCTGCAATCAACAGCCTTATTTCTAGGCCCCTTGGAAACCGCTCCGGAGCCTTAAAGGCTCCAGTTGTGTGCGGTTTCTTTTTTTTAGCCTGGAAGGGATTTAAACCCCTACCGCGGTTTTTCTGCCGGCCGCTCTACAGCTGATCTGCAATCAGCTGTTCAGGCCCCGCCCAGGCACGTCCTTTGAGACTGCCTATTGGCGGAGGCTCTTCTGTTGCCTTAAAGCAACAGCTGCTCTTTCCTTTTTGCTGCACTGGATCCTCTGCTATCGGCTGTGGATCTGCTCCGTTGGATCTGGATCTGGATCTGGATCTGGACATTTGCTCTGCGTCTGCCTGGTCTACTGGCCCCCTGCCGCCCCCCCCGTCTGCTGCCCCCCCAGCAGACCAGGGAGACTCCGAGCAATGCTGCAGGGAGCAAAGCCACTCCACGTCTCCCTGGTCCGCTGGGGGGAACCCCCAGCGGACCAGGGAGACGCGGAGCGTACTTTCTCGCTGCGGCATTGCTCTGCCTCTCCCTGGTCTCCTGGGGGAGGTTTTTCCAAAGGCAGCATTGGCAAGCCGCCGCTTTTTTTCATTTTCATTTTCCTTTTTTTTTTTTTTTTTTTTTTTTTAAATCAGGAACGGGAGTGAGGGCTCGGAAGAGCAGAGGCAAAGACAAAAAGACTGTGGGGAGAGGGGGCGGAGCCTGTCTGCAGATGAGCCCCGGGGGCTGCCGGGAAGGGAGGAAGGCAGGAGGGAGGGAGGGAGGAGAGCTGGGCGCCGCCCAGAGGGACCCCGGCGCCCCACCACCACCTGGGCCTCCCTGGGGCGAGGGAGGGTAGGCCGGAAGAGGCACGCGGGGTGGGTGAGTCGGTCGGTCTTGCTCCGGTCGCCGTGAGCCAGGAGAGGGTGGCGGACGGTGAGCGAGCGGGCGGGACTTAGAAAATTTCTATTCCCCCGCGCTGGGGGGTGTCTTGGGAGGGGGAGAGTACGTCTGTGTGCGCCGTAAGGTGAGGTAAGCTCGAGTGTAGTATCCGCCCGGGGTCCTGTTTGAAGATCGCCTGATTAAGCAACCGCCTGGGATCGAATCCTTTGCTCCCTGGGACCCGGTCTGATCCAGCCCTTTTTAGGGCTTCTGACACCAAAACTCTGCAATCAACAGCCTTATTTCTAGGCCCCTTGGAAACCGCTCCGGAGCCTTAAAGGCTCCAGTTGTGTGCGGTTTCTTTTTTTTAGCCTGGAAGGGATTTAAACCCCTACCGCGGTTTTTCTGCCGGCGCTCTACAGCTGATCTGCAATCAGCTGTTCAGGCCCCGCCCAGGCACGTCCTTTGAGACTGCCTATTGGCGGAGGCTCTTCTGTTGCCTTAAAGCAACAGCTGCTCTTTCCTTTTTGCTGCACTGGATCCTCTGCTATCGGCTGTGGATCTGCTCCGTTGGATCTGGATCTGGATCTGGATCTGGACATTTGCTCTGCGTCTGCCTGGTCTACTGGCCCCCTGCCGCCCCCCCCCCCGTCTGCTGCCCCCCCAGCAGACCAGGGAGACTCCGAGCAATGCTGCAGGGAGCAAAGCCACTCCGCGTCTCCCTGGTCCGCTGGGGGGAACCCCCAGCGGACCAGGGAGACGCGGAGCGTACTTTCTCGCTGCGGCATTGCTCTGCCTCTCCCTGGTCTCCTGGGGGAGGTTTTTCCAAAGGCAGCATTGGCAAGCCGCCGCTTTTTTTCATTTTCATTTTCCTTTTTTTTTTTTTTTTTTTAAATCAGGAACGGGAGTGAGGGCTCGGAAGAGCAGAGGCAAAGACAAAAAGACTGTGGGGAGAGGGGGCGGAGCCTGTCTGCAGATGAGCCCCGGGGGCTGCCGGGAAGGGAGGAAGGCAGGAGGGAGGGAGGGAGGAGAGCTGGGCGCCGCCCAGAGGGACCCCGGCGCCCCACCACCACCTGGGCCTCCTGGGGCGAGGGAGGGTAGGCCGGAAGAGGCACGCGGGGTGGGTGAGTCGGTCGGTCTTGCTCCGGTCGCCGTGAGCCAGGAGAGGGTGGCGGACGGTGAGCGAGCGGGCGGGACTTAGAAAATTTCTATTCCCCCGCGCTGGGGGGTGTCTTGGGAGGGGGAGAGTACGTCTGTGTGCGCCGTAAGGTGAGGTAAGCTCGAGTGTAGTATCCGCCCGGGGTCCTGTTTGAAGATCGCCTGATTAAGCAACCGCCTGGGATCGAATCCTTTGCTCCCTGGGACCCGGTCTGATCCAGCCCTTTTTAGGGCTTCTGACACCAAAACTCTGCAATCAACAGCCTTATTTCTAGGCCCCTTGGAAACCGCTCCGGAGCCTTAAAGGCTCCAGTTGTGTGCGGTTTCTTTTTTTTAGCCTGGAAGGGATTTAAACCCCTACCGCGGTTTTTCTGCCGGCCGCTCTACAGCTGATCTGCAATCAGCTGTTCAGGCCCCGCCCAGGCACTTCCTTTGAGACTGCCTATTGGCGGAGGCTCTTCTGTTGCCTTAAAGCAACAGCTGCTCTTTCCTTTTTGCTGCACTGGATCCTCTGCTATCGGCTGTGGATCTGCTCCGTTGGATCTGGATCTGGATCTGGATCTGGACATTTGCTCTGCGTCTGCCTGGTCTACTGGCCCCCTGCCGCCCCCCCCCCCCGTCTGCTGCCCCCCCAGCAGACCAGGGAGACTCCGAGCAATGCTGCAGGGAGCAAAGCCACTCCGCGTCTCCCTGGTCCGCTGGGGGGAACCCCCAGCGGACCAGGGAGACGCGGAGCGTACTTTCTCGCTGCGGCATTGCTCTGCCTCTCCCTGGTCTCCTGGGGGAGGTTTTTCCAAAGGCAGCATTGGCAAGCCGCCGCTTTTTTTCATTTTCATTTTCCTTTTTTTTTTTTTTTTTTTTTTAAATCAGGAACGGGAGTGAGGGCTCGGAAGAGCAGAGGCAAAGACAAAAAGACTGTGGGGAGAGGGGGCGGAGCCTGTCTGCAGATGAGCCCCGGGGGCTGCCGGGAAGGGAGGAAGGCAGGAGGGACGGAGGGAGGAGAGCTGGGCGCCGCCCAGAGGGACCCCGGCGCCCCACCACCACCTGGGCCTCCCTGGGGCGAGGGAGGGTAGGCCGGAAGAGGCACGCGGGGTGGGTGAGTCGGTCGGTCTTGCTCCGGTCGCCGTGAGCCAGGAGAGGGTGGCGGACGGTGAGCGAGCGGGCGGGACTTAGAAAATTTCTATTCCCCCGTGCTGGGGGGTGTCTTGGGAGGGGGAGAGTACGTCTGTGTGCGCCGTAAGGTGAGGTAAGCTCGAGTGTAGTATCCGCCCGGGGTCCTGTTTGAAGATCGCCTGATTAAGCAACCGCCTGGGATCGAATCCTTTGCTCCCTGGGACCCGGTCTGATCCAGCCCTTTTTAGGGCTTCTGACACCAAAACTCTGCAATCAACAGCCTTATTTCTAGGCCCCTTGGAAACCGCTCCGGAGCCTTAAAGGCTCCAGTTGTGTGCGGTTTCTTTTTTTTAGCCTGGAAGGGATTTAAACCCCTACCGCGGTTTTTCTGCCGGCCGCTCTACAGCTGATCTGCAATCAGCTGTTCAGGCCCCGCCCAGGCACGTCCTTTGAGACTGCCTATTGGCGGAGGCTCTTCTGTTGCCTTAAAGCAACAGCTGCTCTTTCCTTTTTGCTGCACTGGATCCTCTGCTATCGGCTGTGGATCTGCTCCGTTGGATCTGGATCTGGATCTGGATCTGGACATTTGCTCTGCGTCTGCCTGGTCTACTGGCCCCCTGCCGCCCCCCCCCCCGTCTGCTGCCCCCCCAGCAGACCAAGGAGACTCCGAGCAATGCTGCAGGGAGCAAAGCCACTCCGCGTCTCCCTGGTCCGCTGGGGGGAACCCCCAGCGGACCAGGGAGACGCGGAGCGTACTTTCTCGCTGCGGCATTGCTCTGCCTCTCCCTGGTCTCCTGGGGGAGGTTTTTCCAAAGGCAGCATTGGCAAGCCGCCGCTTTTTTTCATTTTCATTTTCCTTTTTTTTTTTTTTTTTTTTTTTTTTAAATCAGGAACGGGAGTGAGGGCTCGGAAGAGCAGAGGCAAAGACAAAAAGACTGTGGGGAGAGGGGGCGGAGCCTGTCTGCAGATGAGCCCCGGGGGCTGCCGGGAAGGGAGGAAGGCAGGAGGGAGGGAGGGAGGAGAGCTGGGCGCCGCCCAGAGGGACCCCGGCACCCCACCACCACCTGGGCCTCCCTGGGGCGAGGGAGGGTAGGCCGGAAGAGGCACGCGGGGTGGGTGAGTCGGTCGGTCTTGCTCCGGTCGCCGTGAGCCAGGAGAGGGTGGCGGACGGTGAGCGAGCGGGCGGGACTTAGAAAATTTCTATTCCCCCGTGCTGGGGGGTGTCTTGGGAGGGGGAGAGTACGTCTGTGTGCGCCGTAAGGTGAGGTAAGCTCGAGTGTAGTATCCGCCCGGGGTCCTGTTTGAAGATCGCCTGATTAAGCAACCGCCTGGGATCGAATCCTTTGCTCCCTGGGACCCGGTCTGATCCAGCCCTTTTTAGGGCTTCTGACACCAAAACTCTGCAATCAACACCCTTATTTCTAGGCCCCTTGGAAACCGCTCCGGAGCCTTAAAGGCTCCAGTTGTGTGCGGTTTCTTTTTTTTAGCCTGGAAGGGATTTAAACCCCTACCGCGGTTTTTCTGCCGGCCGCTCTACAGCTGATCTGCAATCAGCTGTTCAGGCCCCGCCCAGGCACGTCCTTTGAGACTGCCTATTGGCGGAGGCTCTTCTGTTGCCTTAAAGCAACAGCTGCTCTTTCCTTTTGCTGCACTGGATCCTCTGCTATCGGCTGTGGATCTGCTCCGTTGGATCTGGATCTGGATCTGGACATTTGCTCTGCGTCTGCCTGGTCTACTGGCCCCCTGCCGCCCCCCCCCCGTCTGCTGCCCCCCCAGCCGCCCCCCCCCCGTCTGCTGTCCCCCCAGCAGACCAGGGAGACTCCGAGCAATGCTGCAGGGAGCAAAGCCACTCCGCGTCTCCCTGGTCCGCTGGGGGGAACCCCCAGCGGACCAGGGAGACGCGGAGCGTACTTTCTCGCTGCGGCATTGCTCTGCCTCTCCCTGGTCTCCTGGGGGAGGTTTTTCCAAAGGCAGCATTGGCAAGCCGCCGCTTTTTTTCATTTTCATTTTCCTTTTTTTTTTTTTTTTTTTTTTTTTTAAATCAGGAACGGGAGTGAGGGCTCGGAAGAGCAGAGGCAAAGACAAAAAGACTGTGGGGAGAGGGGGCGGAGCCTGTCTGCAGATGAGCCCCGGGGGCTGCCGGGAAGGGAGGAAGGCAGGAGGGAGGGAGGGAGGAGAGCTGGGCGCCGCCCAGAGGGACCCCGGCGCCCCACCACCACCTGGGCCTCCCTGGGGCGAGGGAGGGTAGGCCGGAAGAGGCACGCGGGGTGGGTGAGTCGGTCGGTCTTGCTCCGGTCGCCGTGAGCCAGGAGAGGGTGGCGGACGGTGAGCGAGCGGGCGGGACTTAGAAAATTTCTATTCCCCCGCGCTGGGGGGTGTCTTGGGAGGGGGAGAGTACGTCTGTGTGCGCCGTAAGGTGAGGTAAGCTCGAGTGTAGTATCCGCCCGGGGTCCTGTTTGAAGATCGCCTGATTAAGCAACCGCCTGGGATCGAATCCTTTGCTCCCTGGGACCCGGTCTGATCCAGCCCTTTTTAGGGCTTCTGACACCAAAACTCTGCAATCAACAGCCTTATTTCTAGGCCCCTTGGAAACCGCTCCGGAGCCTTAAAGGCTCCAGTTGTGTGCGGTTTCTTTTTTTTAGCCTGGAAGGGATTTAAACCCCTACCGCGGTTTTTCTGCCGGCCGCTCTACAGCTGATCTGCAATCAGCTGTTCAGGCCCCGCCCAGGCACTTCCTTTGAGACTGCCTATTGGCGGAGGCTCTTCTGTTGCCTTAAAGCAACAGCTGCTCTTTCCTTTTTGCTGCACTGGATCCTCTGCTATCGGCTGTGGATCTGCTCCGTTGGATCTGGATCTGGATCTGGACATTTGCTCTGCGTCTGCCTGGTCTACTGGCCCCCTGCCGCCCCCCCCCCCGTCTGCTGCCCCCCCAGCAGACCAGGGAGACTCCGAGCAATGCTGCAGGGAGCAAAGCCACTCCGCGTCTCCCTGGTCCGCTGGGGGGAACCCCCAGCGGACCAGGGAGACGCGGAGCGTACTTTCTCGCTGCGGCATTGCTCTGCCTCTCCCTGGTCTCCTGGGGGAGGTTTTTCCAAAGGCAGCATTGGCAAGCCGCCGCTTTTTTTCATTTTCATTTTCCTTTTTTTTTTTTTTTTTTTTTTAAAATCAGGAACGGGAGTGAGGGCTCGGAAGAGCAGAGGCAAAGACAAAAAGACTGTGGGGAGAGGGGGCGGAGCCTGTCTGCAGATGAGCCCCGGGGGCTGCCGGGAAGGGAGGAAGGCAGGAGGGAGGGAGGGAGGAGAGCTGGGCGCCGCCCAGAGGGACCCCGGCGCCCCACCACCACCTGGGCCTCCCTGGGGCGAGGGAGGGTAGGCCGGAAGAGGCACGCGGGGTGGGTGAGTCGGTCGGTCTTGCTCCGGTCGCCGTGAGCCAGGAGAGGGTGGCGGACGGTGAGCGAGCGGGCGGGACTTAGAAAATTTCTATTCCCCCGCGCTGGGGGGTGTCTTGGGAGGGGGAGAGTACGTCTGTGTGCGCCGTAAGGTGAGGTAAGCTCGAGTGTAGTATCCGCCCGGGGTCCTGTTTGAAGATCGCCTGATTAAGCAACCGCCTGGGATCGAATCCTTTGCTCCCTGGGACCCGGTCTGATCCAGCCCTTTTTAGGGCTTCTGACACCAAAACTCTGCAATCAACAGCCTTATTTCTAGGCCCCTTGGAAACCGCTCCGGAGCCTTAAAGGCTCCAGTTGTGTGCGGTTTCTTTTTTTTAGCCTGGAAGGGATTTAAACCCCTACCGCGGTTTTTCTGCCGGCCGCTCTACAGCTGATCTGCAATCAGCTGTTCAGGCCCCGCCCAGGCACGTCCTTTGAGACTGCCTATTGGCGGAGGCTCTTCTGTTGCCTTAAAGCAACAGCTGCTCTTTCCTTTTTGCTGCACTGGATCCTCTGCTATCGGCTGTGGATCTGCTCCGTTGGATCTGGATCTGGATCTGGATCTGGACATTTGCTCTGCGTCTGCCTGGTCTACTGGCCCCCTGCCGCCCCCCCCCCGTCTGCTGCCCCCCCAGCCGCCCCCCCCCCGTCTGCTGCCCCCCCAGCAGACCAGGGAGACTCCGAGCAATGCTGCAGGGAGCAAAGCCACTCCGCGTCTCCCTGGTCCGCTGGGGGGAACCCCCAGCGGACCAGGGAGACGCGGAGCGTACTTTCTCGCTGCGGCATTGCTCTGCCTCTCCCTGGTCTCCTGGGGGAGGTTTTTCCAAAGGCAGCATTGGCAAGCCGCCGCTTTTTTTCATTTTCATTTTCCTTTTTTTTTTTTTTTTTTTAAATCAGGAACGGGAGTGAGGGCTCGGAAGAGCAGAGGCAAAGACAAAAAGACTGTGGGGAGAGGGGGCGGAGCCTGTTTGCAGATGAGCCCCGGGGGCTGCCGGGAAGGGAGGAAGGCAGGAGGGAGGGAGGGAGGAGAGCTGGGCGCCGCCCAGAGGGACCCCGGCGCCCCACCACCACCTGGGCCTCCCTGGGGCGAGGGAGGGTAGGCCGGAAGAGGCACGCGGGGTGGGTGAGTCGGTCGGTCTTGCTCCGGTCGCCGTGAGCCAGGAGAGGGTGGCGGACGGTGAGCGAGCGGGCGGGACTTAGAAAATTTCTATTCCCCCGCGCTGGGGGGTGTCTTGGGAGGGGGAGAGTACGTCTGTGTGCGCCGTAAGGTGAGGTAAGCTCGAGTGTAGTATCCGCCCGGGGTCCTGTTTGAAGATCGCCTGATTAAGCAACCGCCTGGGATCGAATCCTTTGCTCCCTGGGACCCGGTCTGATCCAGCCCTTTTTAGGGCTTCTGACACCAAAACTCTGCAATCAACAGCCTTATTTCTAGGCCCCTTGGAAACCGCTCCGGAGCCTTAAAGGCTCCAGTTGTGTGCGGTTTCTTTTTTTTAGCCTGGAAGGGATTTAAACCCCTACCGCGGTTTTTCTGCCGGCCGCTCTACAGCTGATCTGCAATCAGCTGTTCAGGCCCCGCCCAGGCACGTCCTTTGAGACTGCCTATTGGCGGAGGCTCTTCTGTTGCCTTAAAGCAACAGCTGCTCTTTCCTTTTTGCTGCACTGGATCCTCTGCTATCGGCTGTGGATCTGCTCCGTTGGATCTGGATCTGGATCTGGATCTGGACATTTGCTCTGCGTCTGCCTGGTCTACTGGCCCCCTGCCGCCCCCCCCCCCGTCTGCTGCCCCCCCAGCAGACCAGGGAGACTCCGAGCAATGCTGCAGGGAGCAAAGCCACTCCGCGTCTCCCTGGTCCGCTGGGGGGAACCCCCAGCGGACCAGGGAGACGCGGAGCATACTTTCTCGCTGCGGCATTGCTCTGCCTCTCCCTGGTCTCCTGGGGGAGGTTTTTCCAAAGGCAGCATTGGCAAGCCACCGCTCTTTTTCATTTTCATTTTTCTTTTTTTTTTTTTTTTTTTTAAATCAGGAACGGGAGTGAGGGCTCGGAAGAGCAGAGGCAAAGACAAAAAGACTGTGGGGAGAGGGGGCGGAGCCTGTCTGCAGATAAGCCCCGGGGGCTGCCGGGAAGGGAGGAAGGCAGGAGGGAGGGAGGGAGGAGAGCTGGGCGCCGCCCAGAGGGACCCCGGCGCCCCACCACCACCTGGGCCTCCCTGGGGCGAGGGAGGGTAGGCCGGAAGAGGCACGCGGGGTGGGTGAGTCGGTCGGTCTTGCTCCGGTCGCCGTGAGCCAGGAGAGGGTGGCGGACGGTGAGCGAGCGGGCGGGACTTAGAAAATTTCTATTCCCCCGCGCTGGGGGGTGTCTTGGGAGGGGGAGAGTACGTCTGTGTGCGCCGTAAGGTGAGGTAAGCTCGAGTGTAGTATCCGCCCGGGGTCCTGTTTGAAGATCGCCTGATTAAGCGACCGCCTGGGATCGAATCCTTTGCTCCCTGGGACCCGGTCTGATCCAGCCCTTTTTAGGGCTTCTGACACCAAAACTCTGCAATCAACAGCCTTATTTCTAGGCCCCTTGGAAACCGCTCCGGAGCCTTAAAGGCTCCAGTTGTGTGCGGTTTCTTTTTTTTAGCCTGGAAGGGATTTAAACCCCTACCGCGGTTTTTCTGCCGGCCGCTCTACAGCTGATCTGCAATCAGCTGTTCAGGCCCCGCCCAGGCACGTCCTTTGAGACTGCCTATTGGCGGAGGCTCTTCTGTTTCCTTAAAGCAACAGCTGCTCTTTCCTTTTGCTGCACTGGATCCTCTGCTATCGGCTGTGGATTTGCTCCGTTGGATCTGGATCTGGATCTGGATCTGGACATTTGCTCTGCGTCTGCCTGGTCTACTGGCCCCCTGCCGCCCCCCCCCCCGTCTGCTGCCCCCCCAGCAGACCAGGGAGACTCCGAGCAATGCTGCAGGGAGCAAAGCCACTCCGCGTCTCCCTGGTCCGCTGGGGGGAACCCCCAGCGGACCAGGGAGACGCGGAGCGTACTTTCTCGCTGCGGCATTGCTCTGCCTCTCCCTGGTCTCCTGGGGGAGGTTTTTCCAAAGGCAGCATTGGCAAGCCGCCGCTTTTTTTCATTTTCATTTTCCTTTTTTTTTTTTTTTTTTTTTTTTTTAAATCAGGAACGGGAGTGAGGGCTCGGAAGAGCAGAGGCAAAGACAAAAAGACTGTGGGGAGAGGGGGCGGAGCCTGTCTGCAGATGAGCCCCGGGGGCTGCCGGGAAGGGAGGAAGGCAGGAGGGAGGGAGGGAGGAGAGCTGGGCGCCGCCCAGAGGGACCCCGGCGCCCCACCACCACCTGGGCCTCCCTGGGGCGAGGGAGGGTAGGCCGGAAGAGGCACGCGGGGTGGGTGAGTCGGTCGGTCTTGCTCCGGTCGCCGTGAGCCAGGAGAGGGTGGCGGACGGTGAGCGAGCGGGCGGGACTTAGAAAATTTCTATTCCCCCGCGCTGGGGGGTGTCTTGGGAGGGGGAGAGTACGTCTGTGTGCGCCGTAAGGTGAGGTAAGCTCGAGTGTAGTATCCGCCCGGGGTCCTGTTTGAAGATCGCCTGATTAAGCAACCGCCTGGGATCGAATCCTTTGCTCCCTGGGACCCGGTCTGATCCAGCCCTTTTTAGGGCTTCTGACACCAAAACTCTGCAATCAACAGCCTTATTTCTAGGCCCCTTGGAAACCGCTCCGGAGCCTTAAAGGCTCCAGTTGTGTGCGGTTTCTTTTTTTTAGCCTGGAAGGGATTTAAACCCCTACCGCGGTTTTTCTGCCGGCCGCTCTACAGCTGATCTGCAATCAGCTGTTCAGGCCCCGCCCAGGCACGTCCTTTGAGACTGCCTATTGGCGGAGGCTCTTCTGTTGCCTTAAAGCAACAGCTGCTCTTTCCTTTTTGCTGCACTGGATCCTCTGCTATCGGCTGTGGATCTGCTCCGTTGGATCTGGATCTGGATCTGGACATTTGCTCTGCGTCTGCCTGGTCTACTGGCCCCCTGCCCCCCCCCCCCCGTCTGCTGCCCCCCCAGCAGACCAGGGAGACTCCGAGCAATGCTGCAGGGAGCAAAGCCACTCCGCGTCTCCCTGGTCCGCTGGGGGGAACCCCCAGCAGACCAGGGAGACGCGGAGCGTACTTTCTCGCTGCGGCATTGCTCTGCCTCTCCCTGGTCTCCTGGGGGAGGTTTTTCCAAAGGCAGCATTGGCAAGCCGCCGCTTTTTTCATTTTCATTTTCCTTTTTTTTTTTTTTTTTTTTTTTTTTAAATCAGGAACGGGAGTGAGGGCTCGGAAGAGCAGAGGCAAAGACAAAAAGACTGTGGGGAGAGGGGGCGGAGCCTGTCTGCAGATGAGCCCCGGGGGCTGCCGGGAAGGGAGGAAGGCAGGAGGGAGGGAGGGAGGAGAGCTGGGCGCCGCCCAGAGGGACCCCGGCGCCCCACCACCACCTGGGCCTCCCTGGGGCGAGGGAGGGTAGGCCGGAAGAGGCACGCGGGGTGGGTGAGTCGGTCGGTCTTGCTCCGGTCGCCGTGAGCCAGGAGAGGGTGGCGGACGGTGAGCGAGCGGGCGGGACTTAGAAAATTTCTATTCCCCCGCGCTGGGGGGTGTCTTGGGAGGGGGAGAGTACGTCTGTGTGCGCCGTAAGGTGAGGTAAGCTCGAGTGTAGTATCCGCCCGGGGTCCTGTTTGAAGATCGCCTGATTAAGCAACCGCCTGGGATCGAATCCTTTGCTCCCTGGGACCCGGTCTGATCCAGCCCTTTTTAGGGCTTCTGACACCAAAACTCTGCAATCAACAGCCTTATTTCTAGGCCCCTTGGAAACCGCTCCGGAGCCTTAAAGGCTCCAGTTGTGTGCGGTTTCTTTTTTTTAGCCTGGAAGGGATTTAAACCCCTACCGCGGTTTTTCTGCCGGCCGCTCTACAGCTGATCTGCAATCAGCTGTTCAGGCCCCGCCCAGGCACGTCCTTTGAGACTGCCTATTGGCGGAGGCTCTTCTGTTGCCTTAAAGCAACAGCTGCTCTTTCCTTTTGCTGCACTGGATCCTCTGCTATCGGCTGTGGATCTGCTCCGTTGGATCTGGATCTGGATCTGGATCTGGACATTTGCTCTGCGTCTGCCTGGTCTACTGGCCCCCTGCCGCCCCCCCCCCCGTCTGCTGCCCCCCCAGCAGACCAGGGAGACTCCGAGCAATGCTGCAGGGAGCAAAGCCACTCCGCGTCTCCCTGGTCCGCTGGGGGGAACCCCCAGCGGACCAGGGAGACGCGGAGCGTACTTTCTCGCTGCGGCATTGCTCTGCCTCTCCCTGGTCTCCTGGGGGAGGTTTTTCCAAAGGCAGCATTGGCAAGCCGCCGCTTTTTTTTCATTTTCATTTTCCTTTTTTTTTTTTTTTTTTTTTTTAAATCAGGAACGGGAGTGAGGGCTCGGAAGAGCAGAGGCAAAGACAAAAAGACTGTGGGGAGAGGGGGCGGAGCCTGTCTGCAGATGAGCCCCGGGGGCTGCCGGGAAGGGAGGAAGGCAGGAGGGAGGGAGGGAGGAGAGCTGGGCGCCGCCCAGAGGGACCCCGGCGCCCCACCACCACCTGGGCCTCCCTGGGGCGAGGGAGGGTAGGCCGGAAGAGGCACGCGGGGTGGGTGAGTCGGTCGGTCTTGCTCCGGTCGCCGTGAGCCAGGAGAGGGTGGCGGACGGTGAGCGAGCGGGCGGGACTTAGAAAATTTCTATTCCCCCGCGCTGGGGGGTGTCTTGGGAGGGGGAGAGTACGTCTGTGTGCGCCGTAAGGTGAGGTAAGCTCGAGTGTAGTATCCGCCCGGGGTCCTGTTTGAAGATCGCCTGATTAAGCAACCGCCTGGGATCGAATCCTTTGCTCCCTGGGACCCGGTCTGATCCAGCCCTTTTTAGGGCTTCTGACACCAAAACTCTGCAATCAACAGCCTTATTTCTAGGCCCCTTGGAAACCGCTCCAGAGCCTTAAAGGCTCCAGTTGTGTGCGGTTTCTTTTTTTTAGCCTGGAAGGGATTTAAACCCCTACCGCGGTTTTTCTGCCGGCCGCTCTACAGCTGATCTGCAATCAGCTGTTCAGGCCCCGCCCAGGCACGTCCTTTGAGACTGCCTATTGGCGGAGGCTCTTCTGTTGCCTTAAAGCAACAGCTGCTCTTTCCTTTTTGCTGCACTGGATCCTCTGCTATCGGCTGTGGATCTGCTCCGTTGGATCTGGATCTGGATCTGGATCTGGACATTTGCTCTGCGTCTGCCTGGTCTACTGGCCCCCTGCCGCCCCCCCCCCCCGTCTGCTGCCCCCCCAGCAGACCAGGGAGACTCCGAGCAATGCTGCAGGGAGCAAAGCCACTCCGCGTCTCCCTGGTCCGCTGGGGGGAACCCCCAGCGGACCAGGGAGACGCGGAGCGTACTTTCTCGCTGCGGCATTGCTCTGCCTCTCCCTGGTCTCCTGGGGGAGGTTTTTCCAAAGGCAGCATTGGCAAGCCGCCGCTTTTTTTCATTTTCATTTTCCTTTTTTTTTTTTTTTTTTTTTTTTTTAAATCAGGAACGGGAGTGAGGGCTCGGAAGAGCAGAGGCAAAGACAAAAAGACTGTGGGGAGAGGGGGCGGAGCCTGTCTGCAGATGAGCCCCGGGGGCTGCCGGGAAGGGAGGAAGGCAGGAGGGAGGGAGGGAGGGAGGAGAGCTGGGCGCCGCCCAGAGGGACCCGGCGCCCCACCACCACCTGGGCCTCCCTGGGGCGAGGGAGGGTAGGCCGGAAGAGGCACGCGGGGTGGGTGAGTCGGTCGGTCTTGCTCCGGTCGCCGTGAGCCAGGAGAGGGTGGCGGACGGTGAGCGAGCGGGCGGGACTTAGAAAATTTCTATTCCCCCGCGCTGGGGGGTGTCTTGGGAGGGGGAGAGTACGTCTGTGTGCGCCGTAAGGTGAGGTAAGCTCGAGTGTAGTATCCGCCCGGGGTCCTGTTTGAAGATCGCCTGATTAAGCAACCGCCAGGGATCGAATCCTTTGCTCCCTGGGACCCGGTCTGATCCAGCCCTTTTTAGGGCTTCTGACACCAAAACTCTGCAATCAACAGCCTTATTTCTAGGCCCCTTGGAAACCGCTCCGGAGCCTTAAAGGCTCCAGTTGTGTGCGGTTTCTTTTTTTTAGCCTGGAAGGGATTTAAACCCCTACCGCGGTTTTTCTGCCGGCCGCTCTACAGCTGATCTGCAATCAGCTGTTCAGGCCCCGCCCAGGCACGTCCTTTGAGACTGCCTATTGGCGGAGGCTCTTCTGTTGCCTTAAAGCAACAGCTGCTCTTTCCTTTTTGCTGCACTGGATCCTCTGCTATCGGCTGTGGATCTGCTCCGTTGGATCTGGATCTGGATCTGGACATTTGCTCTGCGTCTGCCTGGTCTACTGGCCCCCTGCCCCCCCCCCCCGTCTGCTGCCCCCCCAGCAGACCAGGGAGACTCCGAGCAATGCTGCAGGGAGCAAAGCCACTCCGCGTCTCCCTGGTCCGCTGGGGGGAACCCCCAGCAGACCAGGGAGACGCGGAGCGTACTTTCTCGCTGCGGCATTGCTCTGCCTCTCCCTGGTCTCCTGGGGGAGGTTTTTCCAAAGGCAGCATTGGCAAGCCGCCGCTTTTTTCATTTTCATTTTCCTTTTTTTTTTTTTTTTTTTTTTTTTTAAATCAGGAACGGGAGTGAGGGCTCGGAAGAGCAGAGGCAAAGACAAAAAGACTGTGGGGAGAGGGGGCGGAGCCTGTCTGCAGATGAGCCCCGGGGGCTGCCGGGAAGGGAGGAAGGCAGGAGGGAGGGAGGGAGGAGAGCTGGGCGCCGCCCAGAGGGACCCCGGCGCCCCACCACCACCTGGGCCTCCCTGGGGCGAGGGAGGGTAGGCCGGAAGAGGCACGCGGGGTGGGTGAGTCGGTCGGTCTTGCTCCGGTCGCCGTGAGCCAGGAGAGGGTGGCGGACGGTGAGCGAGCGGGCGGGACTTAGAAAATTTCTATTCCCCCGCGCTGGGGGGTGTCTTGGGAGGGGGAGAGTACGTCTGTGTGCGCCGTAAGGTGAGGTAAGCTCGAGTGTAGTATCCGCCCGGGGTCCTGTTTGAAGATCGCCTGATTAAGCAACCGCCTGGGATCGAATCCTTTGCTCCCTGGGACCCGGTCTGATCCAGCCCTTTTTAGGGCTTCTGACACCAAAACTCTGCAATCAACAGCCTTATTTCTAGGCCCCTTGGAAACCGCTCCGGAGCCTTAAAGGCTCCAGTTGTGTGCGGTTTCTTTTTTTTAGCCTGGAAGGGATTTAAACCCCTACCGCGGTTTTTCTGCCGGCCGCTCTACAGCTGATCTGCAATCAGCTGTTCAGGCCCCGCCCAGGCACGTCCTTTGAGACTGCCTATTGGCGGAGGCTCTTCTGTTGCCTTAAAGCAACAGCTGCTCTTTCCTTTTTGCTGCACTGGATCCTCTGCTATCGGCTGTGGATCTGCTCCGTTGGATCTGGATCTGGATCTGGATCTGGACATTTGCTCTGCGTCTGCCTGGTCTACTGGCCCCCTGCCGCCCCCCCCCCCCGTCTGCTGCCCCCCCAGCAGACCAGGGAGACTCCGAGCAATGCTGCAGGGAGCAAAGCCACTCCGCGTCTCCCTGGTCCGCTGGGGGGAACCCCCAGCGGACCAGGGAGACGCGGAGCGTACTTTCTCGCTGCGGCATTGCTCTGCCTCTCCCTGGTCTCCTGGGGGAGGTTTTTCCAAAGGCAGCATTGGCAAGCCGCCGCTTTTTTTCATTTTCATTTTCTTTTTCCTTTTTTTTTTTTTTTTTTTTTTTTAAATCAGGAACGGGAGTGAGGGCTCGGAAGAGCAGAGGCAAAGACAAAAGACTGTGGGGAGAGGGGGCGGAGCCTGTCTGCAGATGAGCCCCGGGGGCTGCCGGGAAGGGAGGAAGGCAGGAGGGAGGGAGGGAGGAGAGCTGGGCGCCGCCCAGAGGGACCCCGGCGCCCCACCACCACCTGGGCCTCCCTGGGGCGAGGGAGGGTAGGCCGGAAGAGGCACGCGGGGTGGGTGAGTCGGTCGGTCTTGCTCCGGTCGCCGTGAGCCAGGAGAGGGTGGCGGACGGTGAGCGAGCGGGCGGGACTTAGAAAATTTCTATTCCCCCGCGCTGGGGGGTGTCTTGGGAGGGGGAGAGTACGTCTGTGTGCGCCGTAAGGTGAGGTAAGCTCGAGTGTAGTATCCGCCCGGGGTCCTGTTTGAAGATCGCCTGATTAAGCAACCGCCAGGGATCGAATCCTTTGCTCCCTGGGACCCGGTCTGATCCAGCCCTTTTTAGGGCTTCTGACACCAAAACTCTGCAATCAACAGCCTTATTTCTAGGCCCCTTGGAAACCGCTCCGGAGCCTTAAAGGCTCCAGTTGTGTGCGGTTTCTTTTTTTTAGCCTGGAAGGGATTTAAACCCCTACCGCGGTTTTTCTGCCGGCCGCTCTACAGCTGATCTGCAATCAGCTGTTCAGGCCCCGCCCAGGCACGTCCTTTGAGACTGCCTATTGGCGGAGGCTCTTCTGTTGCCTTAAAGCAACAGCTGCTCTTTCCTTTTTGCTGCACTGGATCCTCTGCTATCGGCTGTGGATCTGCTCCGTTGGATCTGGATCTGGATCTGGACATTTGCTCTGCGTCTGCCTGGTCTACTGGCCCCCTGCCCCCCCCCCCGTCTGCTGCCCCCCCAGCAGACCAGGGAGACTCCGAGCAATGCTGCAGGGAGCAAAGCCACTCCGCGTCTCCCTGGTCCGCTGGGGGGAACCCCCAGCAGACCAGGGAGACGCGGAGCGTACTTTCTCGCTGCGGCATTGCTCTGCCTCTCCCTGGTCTCCTGGGGGAGGTTTTTCCAAAGGCAGCATTGGCAAGCCGCCGCTTTTTTCATTTTCATTTTCCTTTTTTTTTTTTTTTTTTTTTTTTTTTAAATCAGGAACGGGAGTGAGGGCTCGGAAGAGCAGAGGCAAAGACAAAAAGACTGTGGGGAGAGGGGGCGGAGCCTGTCTGCAGATGAGCCCCGGGGGCTGCCGGGAAGGGAGGAAGGCAGGAGGGAGGGAGGGAGGAGAGCTGGGCGCCGCCCAGAGGGACCCCGGCGCCCCACCACCACCTGGGCCTCCCTGGGGCGAGGGAGGGTAGGCCGGAAGAGGCACGCGGGGTGGGTGAGTCGGTCGGTCTTGCTCCGGTCGCCGTGAGCCAGGAGAGGGTGGCGGACGGTGAGCGAGCGGGCGGGACTTAGAAAATTTCTATTCCCCCGCGCTGGGGGGTGTCTTGGGAGGGGGAGAGTACGTCTGTGTGCGCCGTAAGGTGAGGTAAGCTCGAGTGTAGTATCCGCCCGGGGTCCTGTTTGAAGATCGCCTGATTAAGCAACCGCCTGGGATCGAATCCTTTGCTCCCTGGGACCCGGTCTGATCCAGCCCTTTTTAGGGCTTCTGACACCAAAACTCTGCAATCAACAGCCTTATTTCTAGGCCCCTTGGAAACCGCTCCGGAGCCTTAAAGGCTCCAGTTGTGTGCGGTTTCTTTTTTTTAGCCTGGAAGGGATTTAAACCCCTACCGCGGTTTTTCTGCCGGCCGCTCTACAGCTGATCTGCAATCAGCTGTTCAGGCCCCGCCCAGGCACGTCCTTTGAGACTGCCTATTGGCGGAGGCTCTTCTGTTGCCTTAAAGCAACAGCTGCTCTTTCCTTTTTGCTGCACTGGATCCTCTGCTATCGGCTGTGGATCTGCTCCGTTGGATCTGGATCTGGATCTGGATCTGGACATTTGCTCTGCGTCTGCCTGGTCTACTGGCCCCCTGCCGCCCCCCCCCCCCGTCTGCTGCCCCCCCAGCAGACCAGGGAGACTCCGAGCAATGCTGCAGGGAGCAAAGCCACTCCGCGTCTCCCTGGTCCGCTGGGGGGAACCCCCAGCGGACCAGGGAGACGCGGAGCGTACTTTCTCGCTGCGGCATTGCTCTGCCTCTCCCTGGTCTCCTGGGGGAGGTTTTTCCAAAGGCAGCATTGGCAAGCCGCCGCTTTTTTTCATTTTCATTTTCATTTTCCTTTTTTTTTTTTTTTTTTTTTTTTAAATCAGGAACGGGAGTGAGGGCTCGGAAGAGCAGAGGCAAAGACAAAAAGACTGTGGGGAGAGGGGGCGGAGCCTGTCTGCAGATGAGCCCCGGGGGCTGCCGGGAAGGGAGGAAGGCAGGAGGGAGGGAGGGAGGAGAGCTGGGCGCCGCCCAGAGGGACCCCGGCGCCCCACCACCACCTGGGCCTCCCTGGGGCGAGGGAGGGTAGGCCGGAAGAGGCACGCGGGGTGGGTGAGTCGGTCGGTCTTGCTCCGGTCGCCGTGAGCCAGGAGAGGGTGGCGGACGGTGAGCGAGCGGGCGGGACTTAGAAAATTTCTATTCCCCCGCGCTGGGGGGTGTCTTGGGAGGGGGAGAGTACGTCTGTGTGCGCCGTAAGGTGAGGTAAGCTCGAGTGTAGTATCCGCCCGGGGTCCTGTTTGAAGATCGCCTGATTAAGCAACCGCCTGGGATCGAATCCTTTGCTCCCTGGGACCCGGTCTGATCCAGCCCTTTTTAGGGCTTCTGACACCAAAACTCTGCAATCAACAGCCTTATTTCTAGGCCCCTTGGAAACCGCTCCGGAGCCTTAAAGGCTCCAGTTGTGTGCGGTTTCTTTTTTTTAGCCTGGAAGGGATTTAAACCCCTACCGCGGTTTTTCTGCCGGCCGCTCTACAGCTGATCTGCAATCAGCTGTTCAGGCCCCGCCCAGGCACGTCCTTTGAGACTGCCTATTGGCGGAGGCTCTTCTGTTGCCTTAAAGCAACAGCTGCTCTTTCCTTTTTGCTGCACTGGATCCTCTGCTATCGGCTGTGGATCTGCTCCGTTGGATCTGGATCTGGATCTGGATCTGGACATTTGCTCTGCGTCTGCCTGGTCTACTGGCCCCCTGCCGCCCCCCCCCCCCGTCTGCTGCCCCCCCAGCAGACCAGGGAGACTCCGAGCAATGCTGCAGGGAGCAAAGCCACTCCGCGTCTCCCTGGTCCGCTGGGGGGAACCCCCAGCGGACCAGGGAGACGCGGAGCGTACTTTCTCGCTGCGGCATTGCTCTGCCTCTCCCTGGTCTCCTGGGGGAGGTTTTTCCAAAGGCAGCATTGGCAAGCCGCCGCTTTTTTCATTTTCATTTTCCTTTTTTTTTTTTTTTTTTTTTTTTTTTAAATCAGGAACGGGAGTGAGGGCTCGGAAGAGCAGAGGCAAAGACAAAAAGACTGTGGGGAGAGGGGGCGGAGCCTGTCTGCAGATGAGCCCCGGGGGCTGCCGGGAAGGGAGGAAGGCAGGAGGGAGGGAGGGAGGAGAGCTGGGCGCCGCCCAGAGGGACCCCGGCGCCCCACCACCACCTGGGCCTCCCTGGGGCGAGGGAGGGTAGGCCGGAAGAGGCACGCGGGGTGGGTGAGTCGGTCGGTCTTGCTCCGGTCGCCGTGAGCCAGGAGAGGGTGGCGGACGGTGAGCGAGCGGGCGGGACTTAGAAAATTTCTATTCCCCCGCGCTGGGGGGTGTCTTGGGAGGGGGAGAGTACGTCTGTGTGCGCCGTAAGGTGAGGTAAGCTCGAGTGTAGTATCCGCCCGGGGTCCTGTTTGAAGATCGCCTGATTAAGCAACCGCCTGGGATCGAATCCTTTGCTCCCTGGGACCCGGTCTGATCCAGCCCTTTTTAGGGCTTCTGACACCAAAACTCTGCAATCAACAGCCTTATTTCTAGGCCCCTTGGAAACCGCTCCAGAGCCTTAAAGGCTCCAGTTGTGTGCGGTTTCTTTTTTTTAGCCTGGAAGGGATTTAAACCCCTACCGCGGTTTTTCTGCCGGCCGCTCTACAGCTGATCTGCAATCAGCTGTTCAGGCCCCGCCCAGGCACGTCCTTTGAGACTGCCTATTGGCGGAGGCTCTTCTGTTGCCTTAAAGCAACAGCTGCTCTTTCCTTTTTGCTGCACTGGATCCTCTGCTATCGGCTGTGGATCTGCTCCGTTGGATCTGGATCTGGATCTGGATCTGGACATTTGCTCTGCGTCTGCCTGGTCTACTGGCCCCCTGCCGCCCCCCCCCCCCCGTCTGCTGCCCCCCCAGCAGACCAGGGAGACTCCGAGCAATGCTGCAGGGAGCAAAGCCACTCCGCGTCTCCCTGGTCCGCTGGGGGGAACCCCCAGCGGACCAGGGAGACGCGGAGCGTACTTTCTCGCTGCGGCATTGCTCTGCCTCTCCCTGGTCTCCTGGGGGAGGTTTTTCCAAAGGCAGCATTGGCAAGCCGCCGCTTTTTTTCATTTTCATTTTCCTTTTTTTTTTTTTTTTTTTTTTTTTTTAAATCAGGAACGGGAGTGAGGGCTCGGAAGAGCAGAGGCAAAGACAAAAAGACTGTGGGGAGAGGGGGCGGAGCCTGTCTGCAGATGAGCCCCGGGGGCTGCCGGGAAGGGAGGAAGGCAGGAGGGAGGGAGGGAGGAGAGCTGGGCGCCGCCCAGAGGGACCCCGGCGCCCCACCACCACCTGGGCCTCCCTGGGGCGAGGGAGGGTAGGCCGGAAGAGGCACGCGGGGTGGGTGAGTCGGTCGGTCTTGCTCCGGTCGCCGTGAGCCAGGAGAGGGTGGCGGACGGTGAGCGAGCGGGCGGGACTTAGAAAATTTCTATTCCCCCGCGCTGGGGGGTGTCTTGGGAGGGGGAGAGTACGTCTGTGTGCGCCGTAAGGTGAGGTAAGCTCGAGTGTAGTATCCGCCCGGGGTCCTGTTTGAAGATCGCCTGATTAAGCAACCGCCTGGGATCGAATCCTTTGCTCCCTGGGACCCGGTCTGATCCAGCCCTTTTTAGGGCTTCTGACACCAAAACTCTGCAATCAACAGCCTTATTTCTAGGCCCCTTGGAAACCGCTCCGGAGCCTTAAAGGCTCCAGTTGTGTGCGGTTTCTTTTTTTTAGCCTGGAAGGGATTTAAACCCCTACCGCGGTTTTTCTGCCGGCCGCTCTACAGCTGATCTGCAATCAGCTGTTCAGGCCCCGCCCAGGCACGTCCTTTGAGACTGCCTATTGGCGGAGGCTCTTCTGTTGCCTTAAAGCAACAGCTGCTCTTTCCTTTTGCTGCACTGGATCCTCTGCTATCGGCTGTGGATCTGCTCCGTTGGATCTGGATCTGGATCTGGATCTGGACATTTGCTCTGCGTCTGCCTGGTCTACTGGCCCCCTGCCGCCCCCCCCCGTCTGCTGCCCCCCCAGCAGACCAGGGAGACTCCGAGCAATGCTGCAGGGAGCAAAGCCACTCCGCGTCTCCCTGGTCCGCTGGGGGGAACCCCCAGCGGACCAGGGAGACGCGGAGCGTACTTTCTCGCTGCGGCATTGCTCTGCCTCTCCCTGGTCTCCTGGGGGAGGTTTTTCCAAAGGCAGCATTGGCAAGCCGCCGCTTTTTTCATTTTCCTTTTTTTTTTTTTTTTTAAATCAGGAACGGGAGTGAGGGCTCGGAAGAGCAGAGGCAAAGACAAAAAGACTGTGGGGAGAGGGGGCGGAGCCTGTCTGCAGATGAGCCCCGGGGGCTGCCGGGAAGGGAGGAAGGCAGGAGGGAGGGAGGGAGGAGAGCTGGGCGCCGCCCAGAGGGACCCCGGCGCCCCACCACCACCTGGGCCTCCCTGGGGCGAGGGAGGGTAGGCCGGAAGAGGCACGCGGGGTGGGTGAGTCGGTCGGTCTTGCTCCGGTCGCCGTGAGCCAGGAGAGGGTGGCGGACGGTGAGCGAGCGGGCGGGACTTAGAAAATTTCTATTCCCCCGCGCTGGGGGGTGTCTTGGGAGGGGGAGAGTACATCTGTGTGCGCCGTAAGGTGAGGTAAGCTCGAGTGTAGTATCCGCCCGGGGTCCTGTTTGAAGATCGCCTGATTAAGCAACCGCCTGGGATCGAATCCTTTGCTCCCTGGGACCCGGTCTGATCCAGCCCTTTTTAGGGCTTCTGACACCAAAACTCTGCAATCAACAGCCTTATTTCTAGGCCCCTTGGAAACCGCTCCGGAGCCTTAAAGGCTCCAGTTGTGTGCGGTTTCTTTTTTTTAGCCTGGAAGGGATTTAAACCCCTACCGCGGTTTTTCTGCCGGCCGCTCTACAGCTGATCTGCAATCAGCTGTTCAGGCCCCGCCCAGGCACGTCCTTTGAGACTGCCTATTGGCGGAGGCTCTTCTGTTGCCTTAAAGCAACAGCTGCTCTTTCCTTTTTGCTGCACTGGATCCTCTGCTATCGGCTGTGGATCTGCTCCGTTGGATCTGGATCTGGATCTGGATCTGGACATTTGCTCTGCGTCTGCCTGGTCTACTGGCCCCCTGCCGCCCCCCCCCCCGTCTGCTGCCCCCCCAGCAGACCAGGGAGACTCCGAGCAATGCTGCAGGGAGCAAAGCCACTCCGCGTCTCCCTGGTCCGCTGGGGGGAACCCCCAGCGGACCAGGGAGACGCGGAGCGTACTTTCTCGCTGCGGCATTGCTCTGCCTCTCCCTGGTCTCCTGGGGGAGGTTTTTCCAAAGGCAGCATTGGCAAGCCGCCGCTTTTTTTCATTTTCATTTTCATTTTCCTTTTTTTTTTTTTTTTTTTTTTTTTAAATCAGGAACGGGAGTGAGGGCTCGGAAGAGCAGAGGCAAAGACAAAAAGACTGTGGGGAGAGGGGGCGGAGCCTGTCTGCAGATGAGCCCCGGGGGCTGCCGGGAAGGGAGGAAGGCAGGAGGGAGGGAGGGAGGAGAGCTGGGCGCCGCCCAGAGGGACCCCGGCGCCCCACCACCACCTGGGCCTCCCTGGGGCGAGGGAGGGTAGGCCGGAAGAGGCACGCGGGGTGGGTGAGTCGGTCGGTCTTGCTCCGGTCGCCGTGAGCCAGGAGAGGGTGGCGGACGGTGAGCGAGCGGGCGGGACTTAGAAAATTTCTATTCCCCCGCGCTGGGGGGTGTCTTGGGAGGGGGAGAGTACGTCTGTGTGCGCCGTAAGGTGAGGTAAGCTCGAGTGTAGTATCCGCCCGGGGTCCTGTTTGAAGATCGCCTGATTAAGCAACCGCCTGGGATCGAATCCTTTGCTCCCTGGGACCCGGTCTGATCCAGCCCTTTTTAGGGCTTCTGACACCAAAACTCTGCAATCAACAGCCTTATTTCTAGGCCCCTTGGAAACCGCTCCGGAGCCTTAAAGGCTCCAGTTGTGTGCGGTTTCTTTTTTTTAGCCTGGAAGGGATTTAAACCCCTACCGCGGTTTTTCTGCCGGCCGCTCTACAGCTGATCTGCAATCAGCTGTTCAGGCCCCGCCCAGGCACGTCCTTTGAGACTGCCTATTGGCGGAGGCTCTTCTGTTGCCTTAAAGCAACAGCTGCTCTTTCCTTTTTGCTGCACTGGATCCTCTGCTATCGGCTGTGGATCTGCTCCGTTGGATCTGGATCTGGATCTGGATCTGGACATTTGCTCTGCGTCTGCCTGGTCTACTGGCCCCCCTGCCGCCCCCCCCCCCGTCTGCTGCCCCCCCAGCAGACCAGGGAGACTCCGAGCAATGCTGCAGGGAGCAAAGCCACTCCGCGTCTCCCTGGTCCGCTGGGGGGAACCCCCAGCGGACCAGGGAGACGCGGAGCGTACTTTCTCGCTGCGGCATTGCTCTGCCTCTCCCTGGTCTCCTGGGGGAGGTTTTTCCAAAGGCAGCATTGGCAAGCCGCCGCTTTTTTTTCATTTTCATTTTCCTTTTTTTTTTTAAATCAGGAACGGGAGTGAGGGCTCGGAAGAGCAGAGGCAAAGACAAAAAGACTGTGGGGAGAGGGGGCGGAGCCTGTCTGCAGATGAGCCCCGGGGGCTGCCGGGAAGGGAGGAAGGCAGGAGGGAGGGAGGGAGGAGAGCTGGGCGCCGCCCAGAGGGACCCCGGCGCCCCACCACCACCTGGGCCTCCCTGGGGCGAGGGAGGGTAGGCCGGAAGAGGCACGCGGGGTGGGTGAGTCGGTCGGTCTTGCTCCGGTCGCCGTGAGCCAGGAGAGGGTGGCGGACGGTGAGCGAGCGGGCGGGACTTAGAAAATTTCTATTCCCCCGCGCTGGGGGGTGTCTTGGGAGGGGGAGAGTACGTCTGTGTGCGCCGTAAGGTGAGGTAAGCTCGAGTGTAGTATCCGCCCGGGGTCCTGTTTGAAGATCGCCTGATTAAGCAACCGCCTGGGATCGAATCCTTTGCTCCCTGGGACCCGGTCTGATCCAGCCCTTTTTAGGGCTTCTGACACCAAAACTCTGCAATCAACAGCCTTATTTCTAGGCCCCTTGGAAACCGCTCCGGAGCCTTAAAGGCTCCAGTTGTGTGCGGTTTCTTTTTTTTAGCCTGGAAGGGATTTAAACCCCTACCGCGGTTTTTCTGCCGGCCGCTCTACAGCTGATCTGCAATCAGCTGTTCAGGCCCCGCCCAGGCACGTCCTTTGAGACTGCCTATTGGCGGAGGCTCTTCTGTTGCCTTAAAGCAACAGCTGCTCTTTCCTTTTTGCTGCACTGGATCCTCTGCTATCGGCTGTGGATCTGCTCCATTGGATCTGGATCTGGATCTGGATCTGGACATTTGCTCTGCGTCTGCCTGGTCTACTGGCCCCCTGCCGCCCCCCCCCGTCTGCTGCCCCCCCAGCAGACCAGGGAGACTCCGAGCAATGCTGCAGGGAGCAAAGCCACTCCGCGTCTCCCTGGTCCGCTGGGGGGAACCCCCAGCGGACCAGGGAGACGCGGAGCGTACTTTCTCGCTGCGGCATTGCTCTGCCTCTCCCTGGTCTCCTGGGGGAGGTTTTTCCAAAGGCAGCATTGGCAAGCCGCCGCTTTTTTTCATTTTCATTTTCATTTTCATTTTCCTTTTTTTTTTTTTTTTTTTTTTTTTTAAATCAGGAACGGGAGTGAGGGCTCGGAAGAGCAGAGGCAAAGACAAAAAGACTGTGGGGAGAGGGGGCGGAGCCTGTCTGCAGATGAGCCCCGGGGGCTGCCGGGAAGGGAGGAAGGCAGGAGGGAGGGAGGGAGGAGAGCTGGGCGCCGCCCAGAGGGACCCCGGCGCCCCACCACCACCTGGGCCTCCCTGGGGTGAGGGAGGGTAGGCCGGAAGAGGCACGCGGGGTGGGTGAGTCGGTCGGTCTTGCTCCGGTCGCCGTGAGCCAGGAGAGGGTGGCGGACGGTGAGCGAGCGGGCGGGACTTAGAAAATTTCTATTCCCCCGCGCTGGGGGGTGTCTTGGGAGGGGGAGAGTACGTCTGTGTGCGCCGTAAGGTGAGGTAAGCTCGAGTGTAGTATCCGCCCGGGGTCCTGTTTGAAGATCGCCTGATTAAGCAACCGCCTGGGATCGAATCCTTTGCTCCCTGGGACCCGGTCTGATCCAGCCCTTTTTAGGGCTTCTGACACCAAAACTCTGCAATCAACAGCCTTATTTCTAGGCCCCTTGGAAACCGCTCCGGAGCCTTAAAGGCTCCAGTTGTGTGCGGTTTCTTTTTTTTAGCCTGGAAGGGATTTAAACCCCTACCGCGGTTTTTCTGCCGGCCGCTCTACAGCTGATCTGCAATCAGCTGTTCAGGCCCCGCCCAGGCACGTCCTTTGAGACTGCCTATTGGCGGAGGCTCTTCTGTTGCCTTAAAGCAACAGCTGCTCTTTCCTTTTTGCTGCACTGGATCCTCTGCTATCGGCTGTGGATCTGCTCCGTTGGATCTGGATCTGGATCTGGATCTGGACATTTGCTCTGCGTCTGCCTGGTCTACTGGCCCCCTGCTGCCCCCCCCCCCCCCGTCTGCTGCCCCCCCAGCAGACCAGGGAGACTCCGAGCAATGCTGCAGGGAGCAAAGCCACTCCGCGTCTCCCTGGTCCGCTGGGAACCCCCAGCGGACCAGGGAGACGCGGAGCGTACTTTCTCGCTGCGGCATTGCTCTGCCTCTCCCTGGTCTCCTGGGGGAGGTTTTTCCAAAGGCAGCATTGGCAAGCCGCCGCTTTTTTTCATTTTCATTTTCCTTTTTTTTTTTTTTTTTTTTTTTTTTAAATCAGGAACGGGAGTGAGGGCTCGGAAGAGCAGAGGCAAAGACAAAAAGACTGTGGGGAGAGGGGGCGGAGCCTGTCTGCAGATGAGCCCCGGGGGCTGCCGGGAAGGGAGGAAGGCAGGAGGGAGGGAGGGAGGAGAGCTGGGCGCCGCCCAGAGGGACCCCGGCGCCCCACCACCACCTGGGCCTCCCTGGGGCGAGGGAGGGTAGGCCGGAAGAGGCACGCGGGGTGGGTGAGTCGGTCGGTCTTGCTCCGGTCGCCGTGAGCCAGGAGAGGGTGGCGGACGGTGAGCGAGCGGGCGGGACTTAGAAAATTTCTATTCCCCCGCGCTGGGGGGTGTCTTGGGAGGGGGAGAGTACGTCTGTGTGCGCCGTAAGGTGAGGTAAGCTCGAGTGTAGTATCCGCCCGGGGTCCTGTTTGAAGATCGCCTGATTAAGCAACCGCCTGGGATCGAATCCTTTGCTCCCTGGGACCCGGTCTGATCCAGCCCTTTTTAGGGCTTCTGACACCAAAACTCTGCAATCAACAGCCTTATTTCTAGGCCCCTTGGAAACCGCTCCGGAGCCTTAAAGGCTCCAGTTGTGTGCGGTTTCTTTTTTTTAGCCTGGAAGGGATTTAAACCCCTACCGCGGTTTTTCTGCCGGCCGCTCTACAGCTGATCTGCAATCAGCTGTTCAGGCCCCGCCCAGGCACGTCCTTTGAGACTGCCTATTGGCGGAGGCTCTTCTGTTGCCTTAAAGCAACAGCTGCTCTTTCCTTTTTGCTGCACTAGATCCTCTGCTATCGGCTGTGGATCTGCTCCGTTGGATCTGGATCTGGATCTGGATCTGGACATTTGCTCTGCATCTGCCTGGTCTACTGGCCCCCTGCCACCCCCCCCCCCCGTCTGCAGCCCCCCCAGCGGACCAGGGAGACGCGGAGCGTACTTTCTCGCTGCGGCATTGCTCTGCCTCTCCCTGGTCTCCTGGGGGAGGTTTTTCCAAAGGCAGCATTGGCAAGCCGCCGCTTTTTTTCATTTTCATTTTCCTTTTTTTTTTTTTTTTTTTTTTTTTTAAATCAGGAACGGGAGTGAGGGCTCGGAAGAGCAGAGGCAAAGACAAAAAGACTGTGGGGAGAGGGGGCGGAGCCTGTCTGCAGATGAGCCCCGGGGGCTGCCGGGAAGGGAGGAAGGCAGGAGGGAGGGAGGGAGGAGAGCTGGGCGCCGCCCAGAGGGACCCCGGCGCCCCACCACCACCTGGGCCTCCCTGGGGCGAGGGAGGGTAGGCCGGAAGAGGCACGCGGGGTGGGTGAGTCGGTCGGTCTTGCTCCGGTCGCCGTGAGCCAGGAGAGGGTGGCGGACGGTGAGCGAGCGGGCGGGACTTAGAAAATTTCTATTCCCCCGCGCTGGGGGGTGTCTTGGGAGGGGGAGAGTACGTCTGTGTGCGCCGTAAGGTGAGGTAAGCTCGAGTGTAGTATCCGCCCGGGGTCCTGTTTGAAGATCGCCTGATTAAGCAACCGCCTGGGATCGAATCCTTTGCTCCCTGGGACCCGGTCTGATCCAGCCCTTTTTAGGGCTTCTGACACCAAAACTCTGCAATCAACAGCCTTATTTCTAGGCCCCTTGGAAACCGCTCCGGAGCCTTAAAGGCTCCAGTTGTGTGCGGTTTCTTTTTTTTAGCCTGGAAGGGATTTAAACCCCTACCGCGGTTTTTCTGCCGGCCGCTCTACAGCTGATCTGCAATCAGCTGTTCAGGCCCCGCCCAGGCATGTCCTTTGAGACTGCCTATTGGCGGAGGCTCTTCTGTTGCCTTAAAGCAACAGCTGCTCTTTCCTTTTGCTGCACTGGATCCTCTGCTATCGGCTGTGGATCTGCTCCGTTGGATCTGGATCTGGATCTGGATCTGGACATTTGCTCTGCGTCTGCCTGGTCTACTGGCCCCCTGCCGCCCCCCCCCCGTCTGCTGCCCCCCCAGCAGACCAGGGAGACTCCGAGCAATGCTGTAGGGAGCAAAGCCACTCCGCGTCTCCCTGGTCCGCTGGGGGGAACCCCCAGCGGACCAGGGAGACGCGGAGCGTACTTTCTCGCTGCGGCATTGCTCTGCCTCTCCCTGGTCTCCTGGGGGAGGTTTTTCCAAAGGCAGCATTGGCAAGCCGCCGCTTTTTTTCATTTTCATTTTCCTTTTTTTTTTTTTTTTTTTTTTTTTTAAATCAGGAACGGGAGTGAGGGCTCGGAAGAGCAGAGGCAAAGACAAAAAGACTGTGGGGAGAGGGGGCGGAGCCTGTCTGCAGATGAGCCCCGGGGGCTGCCGGGAAGGGAGGAAGGCAGGAGGGAGGGAGGGAGGAGAGCTGGGCGCCGCCCAGAGGGACCCCGGCGCCCCACCACCACCTGGGCCTCCCTGGGGCGAGGGAGGGTAGGCCAGAAGAGGCACGCGGGGTGGGTGAGTCGGTCGGTCTTGCTCCGGTCGCCGTGAGCCAGGAGAGGGTGGCGGACGGTGAGCGAGCGGGCGGGACTTAGAAAATTTCTATTCCCCCGCGCTGGGGGGTGTCTTGGGAGGGGGAGAGTACGTCTGTGTGCGCCGTAAGGTGAGGTAAGCTCGAGTGTAGTATCCGCCCGGGGTCCTGTTTGAAGATCGCCTGATTAAGCAACCGCCTGGGATCGAATCCTTTGCTCCCTGGGACCCGGTCTGATCCAGCCCTTTTTAGGGCTTCTGACACCAAAACTCTGCAATCAACAGCCTTATTTCTAGGCCCCTTGGAAACCGCTCCGGAGCCTTAAAGGCTCCAGTTGTGTGCGGTTTCTTTTTTTTAGCCTGGAAGGGATTTAAACCCCTACCGCGGTTTTTCTGCCGGCCGCTCTACAGCTGATCTGCAATCAGCTGTTCAGGCCCCGCCCAGGCACGTCCTTTGAGACTGCCTATTGGCGGAGGCTCTTCTGTTGCCTTAAAGCAACAGCTGCTCTTTCCTTTTTGCTGCACTGGATCCTCTGCTATCGGCTGTGGATCTGCTCCGTTGGATCTGGATCTGGATCTGGATCTGGATCTGGACATTTGCTCTGCGTCTGCCTGGTCTACTGGCCCCCTGCCGCCCCCCCCCCCGTCTGCTGCCCCCCCAGCAGACCAGGGAGACTCCGAGCAATGCTGCAGGGAGCAAAGCCACTCCGCGTCTCCCTGGTCCGCTGGGGGGAACCCCCAGCGGACCAGGGAGACGCGGAGCGTACTTTCTCGCTGCGGCATTGCTCTGCCTCTCCCTGGTCTCCTGGGGGAGGTTTTTCCAAAGGCAGCATTGGCAAGCCGCCGCTTTTTTTCATTTTCATTTTCCTTTTTTTTTTTTTTTTTTTTTTTTTTTAAATCAGGAACGGGAGTGAGGGCTCGGAAGAGCAGAGGCAAAGACAAAAAGACTGTGGGGAGAGGGGGCGGAGCCTGTCTGCAGATGAGCCCCGGGGGCTGCCGGGAAGGGAGGAAGGCAGGAGGGAGGGAGGGAGGAGAGCTGGGCGCCGCCCAGAGGGACCCCGGCGCCCCACCACCACCTGGGCCTCCCTGGGGCAAGGGAGGGTAGGCCGGAAGAGGCACGCGGGGTGGGTGAGTCGGTCGGTCTTGCTCCGGTCGCCGTGAGCCAGGAGAGGGTGGCGGACGGTGAGCGAGCGGGCGGGACTTAGAAAATTTCTATTCCCCCGCGCTGGGGGGTGTCTTGGGAGGGGGAGAGTACGTCTGTGTGCGCCGTAAGGTGAGGTAAGCTCGAGTGTAGTATCCGCCCGGGGTCCTGTTTGAAGATCGCCTGATTAAGCAACCGCCTGGGATCGAATCCTTTGCTCCCTGGGACCCGGTCTGATCCAGCCCTTTTTAGGGCTTCTGACACCAAAACTCTGCAATCAACAGCCTTATTTCTAGGCCCCTTGGAAACCGCTCCGGAGCCTTAAAGGCTCCAGTTGTGTGCGGTTTCTTTTTTTTAGCCTGGAAGGGATTTAAACCCCTACCGCGGTTTTTCTGCCGGCCCCGCCCAGGCACGTCCTTTGAGACTGCCTATTGGCGGAGGCTCTTCTGTTGCCTTAAAGCAACAGCTGCTCTTTCCTTTTTGCTGCACTGGATCCTCTGCTATCGGCTGTGGATCTGCTCCGTTGGATCTGGATCTGGATCTGGATCTGGACATTTGCTCTGCGTCTGCCTGGTCTACTGGCCCCCTGCCGCCCCCCCCCCCCCGTCTGCTGCCCCCCCAGCAGACCAGGGAGACTCCGAGCAATGCTGCAGGGAGCAAAGCCACTCCGCGTCTCCCTGGTCCCCCAGCGGACCAGGGAGACGCGGAGCGTACTTTCTCGCTGCGGCATTGCTCTGCCTCTCCCTGGTCTCCTGGGGGAGGTTTTTCCAAAGGCAGCATTGGCAAGCCGCCGCTTTTTTTTCATTTTCATTTTCCTTTATTTATTTATTTATTTATTTTTAAATCAGGAACGGGAGTGAGGGCTCGGAAGAGCAGAGGCAAAGACAAAAAGACTGTGGGGAGAGGGGGCGGAGCCTGTCTGCAGATGAGCCCCGGGGGCTGCCGGGAAGGGAGGAAGGCAGGAGGGAGGGAGGGAGGAGAGCTGGGCGCCGCCCAGAGGGACCCCGGCGCCCCACCACCACCTGGGCCTCCCTGGGGCGAGGGAGGGTAGGCCGGAAGAGGCACGCGGGGTGGGTGAGTCGGTCGGTCTTGCTCCGGTCGCCGTGAGCCAGGAGAGGGTGGCGGACGGTGAGCGAGCGGGCGGGACTTAGAAAATTTCTATTCCCCCGCGCTGGGGGGTGTCTTGGGAGGGGGAGAGTACGTCCGTGTGCGCCATAAGGTGAGGTAAGCTCGAGTGTAGTATCCGCCCGGGGTCCTGTTTGAAGATCGCCTGATTAAGCAACCGCCTGGGATCGAATCCTTTGCTCCCTGGGACCCGGTCTGATCCAGCCCTTTTTAGGGCTTCTGACACCAAAACTCTGCAATCAACAGCCTTATTTCTAGGCCCCTTGGAAACCGCTCCGGAGCCTTAAAGGCTCCAGTTGTGTGCGGTTTCTTTTTTTTAGCCTGGAAGGGATTTAAACCCCTACCGCGGTTTTTCTGCCGGCCGCTCTACAGCTGATCTGCAATCAGCTGTTCAGGCCCCGCCCAGGCACGTCCTTTGAGACTGCCTATTGGCGGAGGCTCTTCTGTTGCCTTAAAGCAACAGCTGCTCTTTCCTTTTTGCTGCACTGGATCCTCTGCTATCGGCTGTGGATCTGCTCCGTTGGATCTGGATCTGGATCTGGATCTGGACATTTGCTCTGCGTCTGCCTGGTCTACTGGCCCCCTGCCGCCCCCCCCCCGTCTGCTGCCCCCCCAGCAGACCAGGGAGACTCCGAGCAATGCTGCAGGGAGCAAAGCCACTCCGCGTCTCCCTGGTCCGCTGGGGGGAACCCCCAGCGGACCAGGGAGACGCGGAGCGTACTTTCTCGCTGCGGCATTGCTCTGCCTCTCCCTGGTCTCCTGGGGGAGGTTTTTCCAAAGGCAGCATTGGCAAGCCGCCGCTTTTTTTTCATTTTCATTTTCATTTTCATTTTCCTTTTTTTTTTTTTTTTTTTTTTTTTTTAAATCAGGAACGGGAGTGAGGGCTCGGAAGAGCAGAGGCAAAGACAAAAAGACTGTGGGGAGAGGGGGCGGAGCCTGTCTGCAGATGAGCCCCGGGGGCTGCCGGGAAGGGAGGAAGGCAGGAGGGAGGGAGGGAGGAGAGCTGGGCGCCGCCCAGAGGGACCCCGGCGCCCCACCACCACCTGGGCCTCCCTGGGGCGAGGGAGGGTAGGCCGGAAGAGGCACGCGGGGTGGGTGAGTCGGTCGGTCTTGCTCCGGTCGCCGTGAGCCAGGAGAGGGTGGCGGACGGTGAGCGAGCGGGCGGGACTTAGAAAATTTCTATTCCCCCGCGCTGGGGGGTGTCTTGGGAGGGGGAGAGTACGTCTGTGTGCGCCGTAAGGTGAGGTAAGCTCGAGTGTAGTATCCGCCCGGGGTCCTGTTTGAAGATCGCCTGATTAAGCAACCGCCTGGGATCGAATCCTTTGCTCCCTGGGACCCGGTCTGATCCAGCCCTTTTTAGGGCTTCTGACACCAAAACTCTGCAATCAACAGCCTTATTTCTAGGCCCCTTGGAAACCGCTCCGGAGCCTTAAAGGCTCCAGTTGTGTGCGGTTTCTTTTTTTTAGCCTGGAAGGGATTTAAACCCCTACCGCGGTTTTTCTGCCGGCCCCGCCCAGGCACGTCCTTTGAGACTGCCTATTGGCGGAGGCTCTTCTGTTGCCTTAAAGCAACAGCTGCTCTTTCCTTTTGCTGCACTGGATCCTCTGCTATCGGCTGTGGATCTGCTCCGTTGGATCTGGATCTGGATCTGGATCTGGACATTTGCTCTGCGTCTGCCTGGTCTACTGGCCCCCTGCCGCCCCCCCCCCCCCCCCTGCTGCCCCCCCAGCAGACCAGGGAGACTCCGAGCAATGCTGCAGGGAGCAAAGCCACTCCGCGTCTCCCTGGTCCGCTGGGGGGAACCCCCAGCGGACCAGGGAGACGCGGAGCGTACTTTCTCGCTGCGGCATTGCTCTGCCTCTCCCTGGTCTCCTGGGGGAGGTTTTTCCAAAGGCAGCATTGGCAAGCCGCCGCTTTTTTTTCATTTTCATTTTCCTTTATTTATTTATTTTTTTTTTTTAAATCAGGAACGGGAGTGAGGGCTCGGAAGAGCAGAGGCAAAGACAAAAAGACTGTGGGGAGAGGGGGCGGAGCCTGTCTGCAGATGAGCCCCGGGGGCTGCCGGGAAGGGAGGAAGGCAGGAGGGAGGGAGGGAGGAGAGCTGGGCGCCGCCCAGAGGGACCCCGGCGCCCCACCACCACCTGGGCCTCCCTGGGGCGAGGGAGGGTAGGCCGGAAGAGGCACGCGGGGTGGGTGAGTCGGTCGGTCTTGCTCCGGTCGCCGTGAGCCAGGAGAGGGTGGCGGACGGTGAGCGAGCGGGCGGGACTTAGAAAATTTCTATTCCCCCGCGCTGGGGGGTGTCTTGGGAGGGGGAGAGTACGTCTGTGTGCGCCGTAAGGTGAGGTAAGCTCGAGTGTAGTATCCGCCCGGGGTCCTGTTTGAAGATCGCCTGATTAAGCAACCGCCTGGGATCGAATCCTTTGCTCCCTGGGACCCGGTCTGATCCAGCCCTTTTTAGGGCTTCTGACACCAAAACTCTGCAATCAACAGCCTTATTTCTAGGCCCCTTGGAAACCGCTCCGGAGCCTTAAAGGCTCCAGTTGTGTGCGGTTTCTTTTTTTTTTTAGCCTGGAAGGGATTTAAACCCCTACCGCGGTTTTTCTGCCGGCCGCTCTACAGCTGATCTGCAATCAGCTGTTCAGGCCCCGCCCAGGCACGTCCTTTGAGACTGCCTATTGGCGGAGGCTCTTCTGTTGCCTTAAAGCAACAGCTGCTCTTTCCTTTTTGCTGCACTGGATCCTCTGCTATCGGCTGTGGATCTGCTCCGTTGGATCTGGATCTGGATCTGGATCTGGACATTTGCTCTGCGTCTGCCTGGTCTACTGGCCCCCTGCCGCCCCCCCCCCCGTCTGCTGCCCCCCCAGCAGACCAGGGAGACTCCGAGCAATGCTGCAGGGAGCAAAGCCACTCCGCGTCTCCCTGGTCCGCTGGGGGGAACCCCCAGCGGACCAGGGAGACGCGGAGCGTACTTTCTCGCTGCGGCATTGCTCTGCCTCTCCCTGGTCTCCTGGGGGAGGTTTTTCCAAAGGCAGCATTGGCAAGCCGCCGCTTTTTTTCATTTTCATTTTCCTTTTTTTTTTTTTTTTTTTTTTTTTTAAATCAGGAACGGGAGTGAGGGCTCGGAAGAGCAGAGGCAAAGACAAAAAGACTGTGGGGAGAGGGGGCGGAGCCTGTCTGCAGATGAGCCCCGGGGGCTGCCGGGAAGGGAGGAAGGCAGGAGGGAGGGAGGGAGGAGAGCTGGGCGCCGCCCAGAGGGACCCCGGCGCCCCACCACCACCTGGGCCTCCCTGGGGCGAGGGAGGGTAGGCCGGAAGAGGCACGCGGGGTGGGTGAGTCGGTCGGTCTTGCTCCGGTCGCCGTGAGCCAGGAGAGGGTGGCGGACGGTGAGCGAGCGGGCGGGACTTAGAAAATTTCTATTCCCCCGCGCTGGGGGGTGTCTTGGGAGGGGGAGAGTACGTCTGTGTGCGCCGTAAGGTGAGGTAAGCTCGAGTGTAGTATCCGCCCGGGGTCCTGTTTGAAGATCGCCTGATTAAGCAACCGCCTGGGATCGAATCCTTTGCTCCCTGGGACCCGGTCTGATCCAGCCCTTTTTAGGGCTTCTGACACCAAAACTCTGCAATCAACAGCCTTATTTCTAGGCCCCTTGGAAACCGCTCCGGAGCCTTAAAGGCTCCAGTTGTGTGCGGTTTCTTTTTTTTTAGCCTGGAAGGGATTTAAACCCCTACCGCGGTTTTTCTGCCGGCCGCTCTACAGCTGATCTGCAATCAGCTGTTCAGGCCCCGCCCAGGCACGTCCTTTGAGACTGCCTATTGGCGGAGGCTCTTCTGTTGCCTTAAAGCAACAGCTGCTCTTTCCTTTTTGCTGCACTGGATCCTCTGCTATCGGCTGTGGATCTGCTCCGTTGGATCTGGATCTGGATCTGGATCTGGACATTTGCTCTGCGTCTGCCTGGTCTACTGGCCCCCTGCCGCCCCCCCCCCCCCGTCTGCTGCCCCCCCAGCAGACCAGGGAGACTCCGAGCAATGCTGCAGGGAGCAAAGCCACTCCGCGTCTCCCTGGTCCGCTGGGGGGAACCCCCAGCGGACCAGGGAGACGCGGAGTGTACTTTCTCGCTGCGGCATTGCTCTGCCTCTCCCTGGTCTCCTGGGGGAGGTTTTTCCAAAGGCAGCATTGGCAAGCCGCCGCTTTTTTTCATTTTCATTTTCATTTTCCTTTTTTTTTTTTTTTTTTTAAATCAGGAACGGGAGTGAGGGCTCGGAAGAGCAGAGGCAAAGACAAAAAGACTGTGGGGAGAGGGGGCGGAGCCTGTCTGCAGATGAGCCCCGGGGGCTGCCGGGAAGGGAGGAAGGCAGGAGGGAGGGAGGGAGGAGAGCTGGGCGCCGCCCAGAGGGACCCCGGCGCCCCACCACCACCTGGGCCTCCCTGGGGCGAGGGAGGGTAGGCCGGAAGAGGCACGCGGGGTGGGTGAGTCGGTCGGTCTCGCTCCGGTCGCCGTGAGCCAGGAGAGGGTGGCGGACGGTGAGCGAGCGGGCG
Source organism: Pelodiscus sinensis (assembly GCF_052426305.1). Lineage (NCBI taxonomy): Eukaryota > Metazoa > Chordata > Testudines > Trionychidae > Pelodiscus > Pelodiscus sinensis. Next base: position 85,909,785 of record NC_143056.1, on the reverse strand, counting down.
GGACTTAGAAAATTTCTATTCCCCCGCGCTGGGGGGTGTCTTGGGAGGGGGAGAGTACGTCTGTGTGCGCCGTAAGGTGAGGTAAGCTCGAGTGTAGTATCCGCCCGGGGTCCTGTTTGAAGATCGCCTGATTAAGCAACCGCCTGGGATCGAATCCTTTGCTCCCTGGGACCCGGTCTGATCCAGCCCTTTTTAGGGCTTCTGACACCAAAACTCTGCAATCAACAGCCTTATTTCTAGGCCCCTTGGAAACCGCTCCGGAGCCTTAAAGGCTCCAGTTGTGTGCGGTTTCTTTTTTTTAGCCTGGAAGGGATTTAAACCCCTACCGCGGTTTTTCTGCCGGCCGCTCTACAGCTGATCTGCAATCAGCTGTTCAGGCCCCGCCCAGGCACGTCCTTTGAGACTGCCTATTGGCGGAGGCTCTTCTGTTGCCTTAAAGCAACAGCTGCTCTTTCCTTTTTGCTGCACTGGATCCTCTGCTATCGGCTGTGGATCTGCTCCGTTGGATCTGGATCTGGATCTGGATCTGGACATTTGCTCTGCGTCTGCCTGGTCTACTGGCCCCCTGCCGCCCCCCCCCCCCCGTCTGCTGCCCCCCCAGCAGACCAGGGAGACTCCGAGCAATGCTGCAGGGAGCAAAGCCACTCCGCGTCTCCCTGGTCCGCTGGGGGGAACCCCCAGCGGACCAGGGAGACGCGGAGCGTACTTTCTCGCTGCGGCATTGCTCTGCCTCTCCCTGGTCTCCTGGGGGAGGTTTTTCCAAAGGCAGCATTGGCAAGCCGCCGCTTTTTTTCATTTTCATTTTCCTTTTTTTTTTTTTTTTTTTAAATCAGGAACGGGAGTGAGGGCTCGGAAGAGCAGAGGCAAAGACAAAAAGACTGTGGGGAGAGGGGGCGGAGCCTGTCTGCAGATGAGCCCCGGGGGCTGCCGGGAAGGGAGGAAGGCAGGAGGGAGGGAGGGAGGAGAGCTGGGCGCCGCCCAGAGGGACCCCGGCGCCCCACCACCACCTGGGCCTCCCTGGGGCGAGGGAGGGTAGGCCGGAAGAGGCACGCGGGGTGGGTGAGTCGGTCGGTCTTGCTCCGGTCGCCGTGAGCCAGGAGAGGGTGGCGGACGGTGAGCGAGCGGGCGGGACTTAGAAAATTTCTATTCCCCCGCGCTGGGGGGTGTCTTGGGAGGGGGAGAGTACGTCTGTGTGCGCCGTAAGGTGAGGTAAGCTCGAGTGTAGTATCCGCCCGGGGTCCTGTTTGAAGATCGCCTGATTAAGCGACCGCCTGGGATCGAATCCTTTGCTCCCTGGGACCCGGTCTGATCCAGCCCTTTTTAGGGCTTCTGACACCAAAACTCTGCAATCAACAGCCTTATTTCTAGGCCCCTTGGAAACCGCTCCGGAGCCTTAAAGGCTCCAGTTGTGTGCGGTTTCTTTTTTTTAGCCTGGAAGGGATTTAAACCCCTACCGCGGTTTTTCTGCCGGCCGCTCTACAGCTGATCTGCAATCAGCTGTTCAGGCCCCGCCCAGGCACGTCCTTTGAGACTGCCTATTGGCGGAGGCTCTTCTGTTGCCTTAAAGCAACAGCTGCTCTTTCCTTTTTGCTGCACTGGATCCTCTGCTATCGGCTGTGGATCTGCTCCGTTGGATCTGGATCTGGATCTGGATCTGGACATTTGCTCTGCGTCTGCCTGGTCTACTGGCCCCCTGCCGGCCCCCCCCCGTCTGCTGCCCCCCCAGCAGACCAGGGAGACTCCGAGCAATGCTGCAGGGAGCAAAGCCACTCCGCGCCTCCCTGGTCCGCTGGGGGGAACCCCCAGCGGACCAGGGAGACGCGGAGCGTACTTTCTCGCTGCGGCATTGCTCTGCCTCTCCCTGGTCTCCTGGGGGAGGTTTTTCCAAAGGCAGCATTGGCAAGCCGCCGCTTTTTTTCATTTTCATTTTCATTTTCCTTTTTTTTTTTTTTTTTTAAATCAGGAACGGGAGTGAGGGCTCGGAAGAGCAGAGGCAAAGACAAAAAGACTGTGGGGAGAGGGGGCGGAGCCTGTCTGCAGATGAGCCCCGGGGGCTGCCGGGAAGGGAGGAAGGCAGGAGGGAGGGAGGGAGGAGAGCTGGGCGCCGCCCAGAGGGACCCCGGCGCCCCACCACCACCTGGGCCTCCCTGGGGCGAGGGAGGGTAGGCCGGAAGAGGCACGCGGGGTGGGTGAGTCGGTCGGTCTTGCTCCGGTCGCCGTGAGCCAGGAGAGGGTGGCGGACGGTGAGCGAGCGGGCGGGACTTAGAAAATTTCTATTCCCCCGCGCTGGGGGGTGTCTTGGGAGGGGGAGAGTACGTCTGTGTGCGCCGTAAGGTGAGGTAAGCTCGAGTGTAGTATCCGCCCGGGGTCCTGTTTGAAGATCGCCTGATTAAGCGACCGCCTGGGATCGAATCCTTTGCTCCCTGGGACCCGGTCTGATCCAGCCCTTTTTAGGGCTTCTGACACCAAAACTCTGCAATCAACAGCCTTATTTCTAGGCCCCTTGGAAACCGCTCCGGAGCCTTAAAGGCTCCAGTTGTGTGCGGTTTCTTTTTTTTAGCCTGGAAGGGATTTAAACCCCTACCGCGGTTTTTCTGCCGGCCGCTCTACAGCTGATCTGCAATCAGCTGTTCAGGCCCCGCCCAGGCACGTCCTTTGAGACTGCCTATTGGCGGAGGCTCTTCTGTTGCCTTAAAGCAACAGCTGCTCTTTCCTTTTTGCTGCACTGGATCCTCTGCTATCGGCTGTGGATCTGCTCCGTTGGATCTGGATCTGGATCTGGATCTGGACATTTGCTCTGCGTCTGCCTGGTCTACTGGCCCCCTGCCGCCCCTCCCCCCGTCTGCTGCCCCCCCAGCAGAGCAGGGAGACTCCGAGCAATGCTGCAGGGAGCAAAGCCACTCCGCGTCTCCCTGGTCCGCTGGGGGGAACCCCCAGCGGACCAGGGAGACGCGGAGCGTACTTTCTCGCTGCGGCATTGCTCTGCCTCTCCCTGGTCTCCTGGGGGAGGTTTTTCCAAAGGCAGCATTGGCAAGCCGCCGCTTTTTTTCATTTTCATTTTCCTTTTTTTTTTTTTTTTTTTTTTTAAATCAGGAACGGGAGTGAGGGCTCGGAAGAGCAGAGGCAAAGACAAAAAGACTGTGGGGAGAGGGGGCGGAGCCTGTCTGCAGATGAGCCCCGGGGGCTGCCGGGAAGGGAGGAAGGCAGGAGGGAGGGAGGGAGGAGAGCTGGGCGCCGCCCAGAGGGACCCCGGCGCCCCACCACCACCTGGGCCTCCCTGGGGCGAGGGAGGGTAGGCCGGAAGAGGCACGCGGGGTGGGTGAGTCGGTCGGTCTTGCTCCGGTCGCCGTGAGCCAGGAGAGGGTGGCGGACGGTGAGCGAGCGGGCCGGACTTAGAAAATTTCTATTCCCCCGCGCTGGGGGGTGTCTTGGGAGGGGGAGAGTACGTCTGTGTGCGCCGTAAGGTGAGGTAAGCTCGAGTGTAGTATCCGCCCGGGGTCCTGTTTGAAGATCGCCTGATTAAGCAACCGCCTGGGATCGAATCCTTTGCTCCCTGGGACCCGGTCTGATCCAGCCCTTTTTAGGGCTTCTGACACCAAAACTCTGCAATCAACAGCCTTATTTCTAGGCCCCTTGGAAACCGCTCCGGAGCCTTAAAGGCTCCAGTTGTGTGCGGTTTCTTTTTTTTAGCCTGGAAGGGATTTAAACCCCTACCGCGGTTTTTCTGCCGGCCGCTCTACAGCTGATCTGCAATCAGCTGTTCAGGCCCCGCCCAGGCACGTCCTTTGAGACTGCCTATTGGCGGAGGCTCTTCTGTTGCCTTAAAGCAACAGCTGCTCTTTCCTTTTTGCTGCACTGGATCCTCTGCTATCGGCTGTGGATCTGCTCCGTTGGATCTGGATCTGGATCTGGATCTGGATCTGGACATTTGCTCTGCGTCTGCCTGGTCTACTGGCCCCCTGCCGCCCCCCCCCCCCCCCGTCTGCTGCCCCCCCAACAGACCAGGGAGACTCCGAGCAATGCTGCAGGGAGCAAAGCCACTCCGCGTCTCCCTGGTCCGCTGGGGGGAACCCCCAGCGGACCAGGGAGACGCGGAGCGTACTTTCTCGCTGCGGCATTGCTCTGCCTCTCCCTGGTCTCCTGGGGGAGGTTTTTCCAAAGGCAGCATTGGCAAGCCGCCGCTTTTTTTTCATTTTCATTTTCCTTTTTTTTTTTTTTTTTTAAAATCAGGAACGGGAGTGAGGGCTCGGAAGAGCAGAGGCAAAGACAAAAAGACTGTGGGGAGAGGGGGCGGAGCCTGTCTGCAGATGAGCCCCGGGGGCTGCCGGGAAGGGAGGAAGGCAGGAGGGAGGGAGGAAGGAGAGCTGGGCGCCGCCCAGAGGGACCCCGGCGCCCCACCACCACCTGGGCCTCCCTGGGGCGAGGGAGGGTAGGCCGGAAGAGGCACGCGGGGTGGGTGAGTCGGTCGGTCTCGCTCCGGTCGCCGTGAGCCAGGAGAGGGTGGCGGACGGTGAGCGAGCGGGCGGGACTTAGAAAATTTCTATTCCCCCGCGCTGGGGGGTGTCTTGGGAGGGGGAGAGTACGTCTGTGTGCGCCGTAAGGTGAGGTAAGCTCGAGTGTAGTATCTGCCCGGGGTCCTGTTTGAAGATCGCCTGATTAAGCAACCGCCTGGGATCGAATCCTTTGCTCCCTGGGACCCGGTCTGATCCAGCCCTTTTTAGGGCTTCTGACACCAAAACTCTGCAATCAACAGCCTTATTTCTAGGCCCCTTGGAAACCGCTCCGGAGCCTTAAAGGCTCCAGTTGTGTGCGGTTTCTTTTTTTTAGCCTGGAAGGGATTTAAACCCCTACCGCGGTTTTTCTGCCGGCCGCTCTACAGCTGATCTGCAATCAGCTGTTCAGGCCCCGCCCAGGCACGTCCTTTGAGACTGCCTATTGGCGGAGGCTCTTCTGTTGCCTTAAAGCAACAGCTGCTCTTTCCTTTTTGCTGCACTGGATCCTCTGCTATCGGCTGTGGATCTGCTCCGTTGGATCTGGATCTGGATCTGGATCTGGACATTTGCTCTGCGTCTGCCTGGTCTACTGGCCCCCTGCCGCCCCCCCCCGTCTGCTGCCCCCCCAGCAGACCAGGGAGACTCCGAGCAATGCTGCAGGGAGCAAAGCCACTCCGCGTCTCCCTGGTCCGCTGGGGGGAACCCCCAGCGGACCAGGGAGACGCGGAGCGTACTTTCTCGCTGCGGCATTGCTCTGCCTCTCCCTGGTCTCCTGGGGGAGGTTTTTCCAAAGGCAGCATTGGCAAGCCGCCGCTTTTTTTCATTTTCATTTTCCTTTTTTTTTTTTTTTTTTTAAATCAGGAACGGGAGTGAGGGCTCGGAAGAGCAGAGGCAAAGACAAAAAGACTGTGGGGAGAGGGGGCGGAGCCTGTCTGCAGATGAGCCCCGGGGGCTGCCGGGAAGGGAGGAAGGCAGGAGGGAGGGAGGGAGGAGAGCTGGGCGCCGCCCAGAGGGACCCCGGCGCCCCACCACCACCTGGGCCTCCCTGGGGCGAGGGAGGGTAGGCCGGAAGAGGCACGCGGGGTGGGTGAGTCGGTCGGTCTTGCTCCGGTCGCCGTGAGCCAGGAGAGGGTGGCGGACGGTGAGCGAGCGGGCGGGATTTAGAAAATTTCTATTCCCCCGCGCTGGGGGATGTCTTGGGAGGGGGAGAGTACGTCTGTGTGCGCCGTAAGGTGAGGTAAGCTCGAGTGTAGTATCCGCCCGGGGTCCTGTTTGAAGATCGCCTGATTAAGCGACCGCCTGGGATCGAATCCTTTGCTCCCTGGGACCCGGTCTGATCCAGCCCTTTTTAGGGCTTCTGACACCAAAACTCTGCAATCAACAGCCTTATTTCTAGGCCCCTTGGAAACCGCTCCGGAGCCTTAAAGGCTCCAGTTGTGTGCGGTTTCTTTTTTTTAGCCTGAAAGGGATTTAAACCCCTACCGCGGTTTTTCTGCCGGCCGCTCTACAGCTGATCTGCAATCAGCTGTTCAGGCCCCGCCCAGGCACGTCCTTTGAGACTGCCTATTGGCGGAGGCTCTTCTGTTGCCTTAAAGCAACAGCTGCTCTTTCCTTTTTGCTGCACTGGATCCTCTGCTATCGGCTGTGGATCTGCTCCGTTGGATCTGGATCTGGATCTGGACATTTGCTCTGCGTCTGCCTGGTCTACTGGCCCCCTGCCGCCCCCCCCCCCGTCTGCTGCCCCCCAGCAGACCAGGGAGACTCCGAGCAATGCTGCAGGGAGCAAAGCCACTCCGCGTCTCCCTGGTCCGCTGGGGGGAACCCCCAGCGAACCAGGGAGACGCGGAGCGTACTTTCTCGCTGCGGCATTGCTCTGCCTCTCCCTGGTCTCCTGGGGGAGGTTTCTCCAAAGGCAGCATTGGCAAGCCGCTGCTTTTTTTCATTTTCATTTTCCTTTTTTTTTTTTTTTTTTTTTTAAATCAGGAACGGGAGTGAGGGCTCGGAAGAGCAGAGGCAAAGACAAAAAGACTGTGGGGAGAGGGGGCGGAGCCTGTCTGCAGATGAGCCCCGGGGGCTGCCGGGAAGGGAGGAAGGCAGGAGGGAGGGAGGGAGGAGAGCTGGGCGCCGCCCAGAGGGACCCCAGCGCCCCACCACCACCTGGGGCGAGGGAGGGTAGGCCGGAAGAGGCACGCGGGGTAGGTGAGTCGGTCGGTCTCGCTCCGGTCGCCGTGAGCGAGGAGAGGGTGGCGGACGGTGAGCGAGCGGGCGGGATTTAGAAAATTTCTATTCCCCCGCGCTGGGGGATGTCTTGGGAGGGGGAGAGTACGTCTGTGTGCGCCGTAAGGTGAGGTAAGCTCGAGTGTAGTATCCGCCCGGGGTCCTGTTTGAAGATCGCCTGATTAAGCGACCGCCTGGGATCGAATCCTTTGCTCCCTGGGACCCGGTCTGATCCAGCCCTTTTTAGGGCTTCTGACACCAAAACTCTGCAATCAACAGCCTTATTTCTAGACCCCTTGGAAACCGCTCCGGAGCCTTAAAGGCTCCAGTTGTGTGCGGTTTCTTTTTTTTAGCCTGGAAGGGATTTAAACCCCTACCGCGGTTTTTCTGCCGGCCGCTCTACAGCTGATCTGCAATCAGCTGTTCAGGCCCCGCCCAGGCACGTCCTTTGAGACTGCCTATTGGCGGAGGCTCTTCTGTTGCCTTAAAGCAACAGCTGCTCTTTCCTTTTTGCTGCACTGGATCCTCTGCTATCGGCTGTGGATCTGCTCCGTTGGATCTGGATCTGGATCTGGATCTGGACATTTGCTCCGCGTCTGCCTGGTCTACTGGCCCCCTGCCACCCCCCCCCGTCTGCTGCCCCCCCAGCAGACCAGGGAGACTCCGAGCAATGCTGCAGGGAGCAAAGCCACTCCGCGTCTCCCTGGTCCGCTGGGGGGAACCCCCAGCGGACCAGGGAGACGCGGAGCGTACTTTCTCGCTGTGGCATTGCTCTGCCTCTCCCTGGTCTCCTGGGGGAGGTTTTTCCAAAGGCAGCATTGGCAAGCCGCCGCTTTTTTTCATTTTCATTTTCCTTTTTTTTTTTTTTTTTTTTTTTAAATCAGGAACGGGAGTGAGGGCTCGGAAGAGCAGAGGCAAAGACAAAAAGACTGTGGGGAGAGGGGGCGGAGCCTGTCTGCAGATGAGCCCCGGGGGCTGCCGGGAAGGGAGGAAGGCAGGAGGGAGGGAGGGAGGAGAGCTGGGCGCCGCCCAGAGGGACCCCGGCGCCCCACCACCACCTGGGCCTCCCTGGGGCGAGGGAGGGTAGGCCGGAAGAGGCACGCGGGGTGGGTGAGTCGGTCGGTCTTGCTCCGGTCGCCGTGAGCCAGGAGAGGGTGGCGGACGGTGAGCGAGCGGGCGGGACTTAGAAAATTTCTATTCCCCCGCGCTGGGGGATGTCTTGGGAGGGGGAGAGTACGTCTGTGTGCGCCGTAAGGTGAGGTAAGCTCGAGTGTAGTATCCGCCCGGGGTCCTGTTTGAAGATCGCCTGATTAAGCGACCGCCTGGGATCGAATCCTTTGCTCCCTGGGACCCGGTCTGATCCAGCCCTTTTTAGGGCTTCTGACACCAAAAGTCTGCAATCAACAGCCTTATTTCTAGGCCCCTTGGAAACCGCTCCGGAGCCTTAAAGGCTCCAGTTGTGTGCGGTTTCTTTTTTTTAGCCTGGAAGGGATTTAAACCCCTACCGCGGTTTTTCTGCCGGCCGCTCTACAGCTGATCTGCAATCAGCTGTTCAGGCCCCGCCCAGGCACGTCCTTTGAGACTGCCTATTGGCGGAGGCTCTTCTGTTGCCTTAAAGCAACAGCTGCTCTTTCCTTTTTGCTGCACTGGATCCTCTGCTATCGGCTGTGGATCTGCTCCGTTGGATCTGGATCTGGATCTGGATCTGGACATTTGCTCCGCGTCTGCCTGGTCTACTGGCCCCCTGCCGCCCCCCCCCCCCCGTCTGCTGCCCCCCCAGCAGACCAGGGAGACTCCGAGCAATGCTGCAGGGAGCAAAGCCACTCCGCGTCTCCCTGGTCCGCTGGGGGAAACCCCCAGCGGACCAGGGAGACGCGGAGCGTACTTTCTCGCTGCGGCATTGCTCTGCCTCTCCCTGGTCTCCTGGTGGAGGTTTTTCCAAAGGCAGCATTGGCAAGCCGCCGCTTTTTTTCATTTTCATTTTCCTTTTTTTTTTTTTTTTTTTTAAATCAGGAACGGGAGTGAGCGCTCGGAAGAGCAGAGGCAAAGACAAAAAGACTGTGGGGAGAGGGGGCGGAGCCTGTCTGCAGATGAGCCCCGGGGGCTGCCGGGAAGGGAGGAAGGCAGGAGGGAGGGAGGGAGGAGAGCTGGGCGCCGCCCAGAGGGACCCCGGCGCCCCACCACCACCTGGGCCTCCCTGGGGCGAGGGAGGGTAGGCCGGAAGAGGCACGCGGGTGGGTGAGTCGGTCGGTCTTGCTCCGGTCGCCGTGAGCCAGGAGAGGGTGGCGGACGGTGAGCGAGCGGGCAGGACTTAGAAAATTTCTATTCCCCCGCGCTGGGGCGTGTCTTGGGAGGGGGAGAGTGCGTCTGTGTGCGCCGTAAGGTGAGGTAAGCTCGAGTGTAGTATCCGCCCGGGGTCCTGTTTGAAGATCGCCTGATTAAGCAACCGCCTGGGATCGAATCCTTTGCTCCCTGGGACCCGGTCTGATCCAGCCCTTTTTAGGGCTTCTGACACCAAAACTCTGCAATCAACAGCCTTATTTCTAGGCCCCTTGGAAACCGCTCCGGAGCCTTAAAGGCTCCAGTTGTGTGCGGTTTCTTTTTTTTAGCCTGGAAGGGATTTAAAGCCCTACCGCGGTTTTTCTGCCGGCCGCTCTACAGCTGATCTGCAATCAGCTGTTCAGGCCCCGCCCAGGCACGTCCTTTGAGACTGCCTATTGGCGGAGGCTCTTCTGTTGCCTTAAAGCAACAGCTGCTCTTTCCTTTTTGCTGCACTGGATCCTCTGCTATCGGCTGTGGATCTGCTCCGTTGGATCTGGATCTGGATCTGGATCTGGACATTTGCTCTGCGTCTGCCTGGTCTACTGGCCCCCTGCCGCCCCCCCCCCCCCCCCGTCCGCTGCCCCCCCAGCAGACCAGGGAGACTCCGAGCAATGCTGCAGGGAGCAAAGCCACTCCGCGTCTCCCTGGTCCGCTGGGGGGAACCCCCAGCGGACCAGGGAGACGCGGAGCGTACTTTCTCGCTGCGGCATTGCTCTGCCTCTCCCTGGTCTCCTGGGGGAGGTTTTTCCAAAGGCAGCATTGGCAAGCCGCCGCTTTTTTTCCTTTTCATTTTCCTTTTTTTTTTTTTTTTTTTTTTAAAATCAGGAACGGGAGTGAGGGCTCGGAAGAGCAGAGGCAAAGACAAAAAGACTGTGGGGAGAGGGGGCGGAGCCTGTCTGCAGATGAGCCCCGGGGGCTGCCGGGAAGGGAGGAAGGCAGGAGGGAGGGAGGGAGGAGAGCTGGGCGCCGCCCAGAGGGACCCCGGCGCCCCACCACCACCTGGGCCTCCCTGGGGCGAGGGAGGGTAGGCCGGAAGAGGCACGCGGGGTGGGTGAGTCGGTCGGTCTTGCTCCGGTCGCCGTGAGCCAGGAGAGGGTGGCGGACGGTGAGCGAGCGGGCGGGACTTAGAAAATTTCTATTCCCCCGCGCTGGGGGGTGTCTTGGGAGGGGGAGAGTACGTCTGTGTGCGCCGTAAGGTGAGGTAAGCTCGAGTGTAGTATCCGCCCGGGGTCCTGTTTGAAGATCGCCTGATTAAGCGACCGCCTGGGATCGAATCCTTTGCTCCCTGGGACCCGGTCTGATCCAGCCCTTTTTAGGGCTTCTGACACCAAAACTCTGCAATCAACAGCCTTATTTCTAGGCCCCTTGGAAACCGCTCCGGAGCCTTAAAGGCTCCAGTTGTGTGCGGTTTCTTTTTTTTAGCCTAGAAGGGATTTAAACCCCTACCGCGGTTTTTCTGCCGGCCGCTCTACAGCTGATCTGCAATCAGCTGTTCAGGCCCCGCCCAGGCACGTCCTTTGAGACTGCCTATTGGCGGAGGCTCTTCTGTTGCCTTAAAGCAACAGCTGCTCTTTCCTTTTTGCTGCACTGGATCCTCTGCTATCGGCTGTGGATCTGCTCCGTTGGATCTGGATCTGGATCTGGATCTGGACATTTGCTCTGCGTCTGCCTGGTCTACTGGCCCCCTGCCGCCCCCCCCCCCCGTCTGCTGCCCCCCCAGCAGACCAGGGAGACTCCGAGCAATGCTGCAGGGAGCAAAGCCACTCCGCGTCTCCCTGGTCCGCTGGGGGGAACCCCCAGCGGACCAGGGAGACGCGGAGCGTACTTTCTCGCTGCGGCATTGCTCTGCCTCTCCCTGGTCTCCTGGGGGAGGTTTTTCCAAAGGCAGCATTGGCAAGCCGCCGCTTTTTTTCATTTTCATTTTCCTTTTTTTTTTTTTTTTTTTTTTAAATCAGGAACGGGAGTGAGGGCTCGGAAGAGCAGAGGCAAAGACAAAAAGACTGTGGGGAGAGGGGGCGGAGCCTGTCTGCAGATGAGCCCCGGGGGCTGCCGGGAAGGGAGGAAGGCAGGAGGGAGGGAGGGAGGAGAGCTGGGCGCCGCCCAGAGGGACCCCGGCGCCCCACCACCACCTGGGCCTCCCTGGGGCGAGGGAGGGTAGGCCGGAAGAGGCACGCGGGGTGGGTGAGTCGGTCGGTCTTGCTCCGGTCGCCGTGAGCCAGGAGAGGGTGGCGGACGGTGAGCGAGCGGGCGGGACTTAGAAAATTTCTATTCCCCCGCGCTGGGGGGTGTCTTGGGAGGGGGAGAGTACGTCTGTGTGCGCCGTAAGGTGAGGTAAGCTCGAGTGTAGTATCCGCCCGGGGTCCTGTTTGAAGATCGCCTGATTAAGCAACCGCCTGGGATCGAATCCTTTGCTCCCTGGGACCCGGTCTGATCCAGCCCTTTTTAGGGCTTCTGACACCAAAACTCTGCAATCAACAGCCTTATTTCTAGGCCCCTTGGAAACCGCTCCGGAGCCTTAAAGGCTCCAGTTGTGTGCGGTTTCTTTTTTTTAGCCTGGAAGGGATTTAAACCCCTACCGCGGTTTTTCTGCCGGCCGCTCTACAGCTGATCTGCAATCAGCTGTTCAGGCCCCGCCCAGGCACGTCCTTTGAGACTGCCTATTGGCGGAGGCTCTTCTGTTGCCTTAAAGCAACAGCTGCTCTTTCCTTTTTGCTGCACTGGATCCTCTGCTATCGGCTGTGGATCTGCTCCGTTGGATCTGGATCTGGATCTGGATCTGGACATTTGCTCTGCGTCTGCCTGGTCTACTGGCCCCCTGCCGCCCCCCCCCCCCCGTCTGCTGCCCCCCCAGCAGACCAGGGAGACTCCGAGCAATGCTGCAGGGAGCAAAGCCACTCCGCGTCTCCCTGGTCCGCTGGGGGGAACCCCCAGCGGACCAGGGAGACGCGGAGCGTACTTTCTCGCTGCGGCATTGCTCTGCCTCTCCCTGGTCTCCTGGGGGAGGTTTTTCCAAAGGCAGCATTGGCAAGCCGCCGCTTTTTTTCATTTTCATTTTCCTTTTTTTTTTTTTTTTTTTTTTAAATCAGGAACGGGAGTGAGGGCTCGGAAGAGCAGAGGCAAAGACAAAAAGACTGTGGGGAGAGGGGGCGGAGCCTGTCTGCAGATGAGCCCCGGGGGCTGCCGGGAAGGGAGGAAGGCAGGAGGGCGGGAGGGAGGGAGGAGAGCTGGGCGCCGCCCAGAGGGACCCCGGCGCCCCACCACCACCTGGGCCTCCCTGGGGCGAGGGAGGGTAGGCCGGAAGAGGCACGCGGGGTGGGTGAGTCGGTCGGTCTTGCTCCGGTCGCCGTGAGCCAGGAGAGGGTGGCGGACGGTGAGCGAGCGGGCGGGACTTAGAAAATTTCTATTCCCCCGCGCTGGGGGGTGTCTTGGGAGGGGGAGAGTACGTCTGTGTGCGCCGTAAGGTGAGGTAAGCTCGAGTGTAGTATCCGCCCGGGGTCCTGTTTGAAGATCGCCTGATTAAGCAACCGCCTGGGATCGAATCCTTTGCTCCCTGGGACCCGGTCTGATCCAGCCCTTTTTAGGGCTTCTGACACCAAAACTCTGCAATCAACAGCCTTATTTCTAGGCCCCTTGGAAACCGCTCCGGAGCCTTAAAGGCTCCAGTTGTGTGCGGTTTCTTTTTTTTAGCCTGGAAGGGATTTAAACCCCTACCGCGGTTTTTCTGCCGGCCGCTCTACAGCTGATCTGCAATCAGCTGTTCAGGCCCCGCCCAGGCACGTCCTTTGAGACTGCCTATTGGCGGAGGCTCTTCTGTTGCCTTAAAGCAACAGCTGCTCTTTCCTTTTTGCTGCACTGGATCCTCTGCTATCGGCTGTGGATCTGCTCCGTTGGATCTGGATCTGGATCTGGATCTGGACATTTGCTCTGCGTCTGCCTGGTCTACTGGCCCCCTGCCGCCCCCCCCCCGTCTGCTGCCCCCCCCAGCAGACCAGGGAGACTCCGAGCAATGCTGCAGGGAGCAAAGCCACTCCGCGTCTCCCTGGTCCGCTGGGGGGAACCCCCAGCGGACCAGGGAGACGCGGAGCGTACTTTCTCGCTGCGGCATTGCTCTGCCTCTCCCTGGTCTCCTGGGGGAGGTTTTTCCAAAGGCAGCATTGGCAAGCCGCCGCTTTTTTTCATTTTCATTTTCCTTTTTTTTTTTTTTTTTTTTTTTAAATCAGGAACGGGAGTGAGGGCTCGGAAGAGCAGAGGCAAAGACAAAAAGACTGTGGGGAGAGGGGGCGGAGCCTGTCTGCAGATGAGCCCCGGGGGCTGCCGGGAAGGGAGGAAGGCAGGAGGAAGGGAGGGAGGAGAGCTGGGCGCCGCCCAGAGGGACCCCGGCGCCCCACCACCACCTGGGCCTCCCTGGGGCGAGGGAGGGTAGGCCGGAAGAGGCACGCGGGGTGGGTGAGTCGGTCGGTCTTGCTCCGGTCGCCGTGAGCCAGGAGAGGGTGGCGGACGGTGAGCGAGCGGGCGGGACTTAGAAAATTTCTATTCCCCCGCGCTGGGGGGTGTCTTGGGAGGGGGAGAGTACGTCTGTGTGCGCCGTAAGGTGAGGTAAGCTCGAGTGTAGTATCCGCCCGGGGTCCTGTTTGAAGATCGCCTGATTAAGCAACCGCCTGGGATCGAATCCTTTGCTCCCTGGGACCCGGTCTGATCCAGCCCTTTTTAGGGCTTCTGACACCAAAACTCTGCAATCAACAGCCTTATTTCTAGGCCCCTTGGAAACCGCTCCGGAGCCTTAAAGGCTCCAGTTGTGTGCGGTTTCTTTTTTTTAGCCTGGAAGGGATTTAAACCCCTACCGCGGTTTTTCTGCCGGCCCCGCCCAGGCACGTCCTTTGAGACTGCCTATTGGCGGAGGCTCTTCTGTTGCCTTAAAGCAACAGCTGCTCTTTCCTTTTTGCTGCACTGGATCCTCTGCTATCGGCTGTGGATCTGCTCCGTTGGATCTGGATCTGGATCTGGATCTGGACATTTGCTCTGCGTCTGCCTGGTCTACTGGCCCCCTGCCGCCCCCCCCCCCGTCTGCTGCCCCCCCAGCAGACCAGGGAGACTCCGAGCAATGCTGCAGGGAGCAAAGCCACTCCGCGTCTCCCTGGTCCGCTGGGGGGAACCCCCAGCGGACCAGGGAGACGCGGAGCGTACTTTCTCGCTGCGGCATTGCTCTGCCTCTCCCTGGTCTCCTGGGGGAGGTTTTTCCAAAGGAAGCATTGGCAAGCCGCCGCTTTTTTTCATTTTCATTTTCATTTTTTTTTTTTTTTTTTTTTTTAAATCAGGAACGGGAGTGAGGGCTCGGAAGAGCAGAGGCAAAGACAAAAAGACTGTGGTGAGAGGGGGCGGAGCCTGTCTGGAGATGAGCCCCGGGGGCTGCCGGGAAGGGAGGAAGGCAGGAGGGAGGGAGGGAGGAGAGCTGGGCGCCGCCCAGAGGGACCCCGGCGCCCCACCACCACCTGGGCCTCCCTGGGGCGAGGGAGGGTAGGCCGGAAGAGGCACGCGGGGTGGGTGAGTCGGTCGGTCTTGCTCCGGTCGCCGTGAGCCAGGAGAGGGTGGCGGACGGTGAGCGAGCGGGCGGGACTTAGAAAATTTCTATTCCCCCGCGCTGGGGGGTGTCTTGGGAGGGGGAGAGTACGTCTGTGTGCGCCGTAAGGTGAGGTAAGCTCGAGTGTAGTATCCGCCCGGGGTCCTGTTTGAAGATCGCCTGATTAAGCAACCGCCTGGGATCGAATCCTTTGCTCCCTGGGACCCGGTCTGATCCAGCCCTTTTTAGGGCTTCTGACACCAAAACTCTGCAATCAACAGCCTTATTTCTAGGCCCCTTGGAAACCGCTCCGGAGCCTTAAAGGCTCCAGTTGTGTGCGGTTTCTTTTTTTTAGCCTGGAAGGGATTTAAACCCCTACCGCGGTTTTTCTGCCGGCCGCTCTACAGCTGATCTGCAATCAGCTGTTCAGGCCCCGCCCAGGCACGTCCTTTGAGACTGCCTATTGGCGGAGGCTCTTCTGTTGCCTTAAAGCAACAGCTGCTCTTTCCTTTTTGCTGCACTGGATCCTCTGCTATCGGCTGTGGATCTGCTCCGTTGGATCTGGATCTGGATCTGGATCTGGACATTTGCTCTGCGTCTGCCTGGTCTACTGGCCCCCTGCCGCCCCCCCCCCCCGTCTGCTGCCCCCCCAGCAGACCAGGGAGACTCCGAGCAATGCTGCAGGGAGCAAAGCCACTCCGCGTCTCCCTGGTCCGCTGGGGGGAACCCCCAGCGGACCAGGGAGACGCGGAGCGTACTTTCTCCCTGCGGCATTGCTCTGCCTCTCCCTGGTCTCCTGGGGGAGGTTTTTCCAAAGGCAGCATTGGCAAGCCGCCGCTTTTTTTCATTTTCATTTTCCTTTTTTTTTTTTTTTTTTTTTTTTTTAAATCAGGAACGGGAGTGAGGGCTCGGAAGAGCAGAGGCAAAGACAAAAAGACTGTGGGGAGAGGGGGCGGAGCCTGTCTGCAGATGAGCCCCGGGGGCTGCCGGGAAGGGAGGAAGGCAGGAGGAAGGGAGGGAGGAGAGCTGGGCGCCGCCCAGAGGGACCCCGGCGCCCCACCACCACCTGGGCCTCCCTGGGGCGAGGGAGGGTAGGCCGGAAGAGGCACGCGGGGTGGGTGAGTCGGTCGGTCTTGCTCCGGTCGCCGTGAGCCAGGAGAGGGTGGCGGACGGTGAGCGAGCGGGCGGGACTTAGAAAATTTCTATTCCCCCGCGCTGGGGGGTGTCTTGGGAGGGGGAGAGTACGTCTGTGTGCGCCGTAAGGTGAGGTAAGCTCGAGTGTAGTATCCGCCCGGGGTCCTGTTTGAAGATCGCCTGATTAAGCAACCGCCTGGGATCGAATCCTTTGCTCCCTGGGACCCGGTCTGATCCAGCCCTTTTTAGGGCTTCTGACACCAAAACTCTGCAATCAACAGCCTTATTTCTAGGCCCCTTGGAAACCGCTCCGGAGCCTTAAAGGCTCCAGTTGTGTGCGGTTTCTTTTTTTTAGCCTGGAAGGGATTTAAACCCCTACCGCGGTTTTTCTGCCGGCCGCTCTACAGCTGATCTGCAATCAGCTGTTCAGGCCCCGCCCAGGCACGTCCTTTGAGACTGCCTATTGGCGGAGGCTCTTCTGTTGCCTTAAAGCAACAGCTGCTCTTTCCTTTTTGCTGCACTGGATCCTCTGCTATCGGCTGTGGATCTGCTCCGTTGGATCTGGATCTGGATCTGGATCTGGACATTTGCTCTGCGTCTGCCTGGTCTACTGGCCCCCTGCCACCCCCCCCCCGTCTGCTGCCCCCCCAGCAGACCAGGGAGACTCCGAGCAATGCTGCAGGGAGCAAAGCCACTCCGCGTCTCCCTGGTCCGCTGGGGGGAACCCCCAGCGGACCAGGGAGACGCGGAGCGTACTTTCTCGCTGCGGCATTGCTCTGCCTCTCCCTGGTCTCCTGGGGGAGGTTTTTCCAAAGGCAGCATTGGCAAGCCGCCGCTTTTTTTCATTTTCATTTTCCTTTTTTTTTTTTTTTTTTTTTTTTTTTTAAATCAGGAACGGGAGTGAGGGCTCGGAAGAGCAGAGGCAAAGACAAAAAGACTCTGGGGAGAGGGGGCGGAGCCTGTCTGCAGATGAGCCCCGGGGGCTGCCGGGAAGGGAAGAAGGCAGGAGGGAGGGAGGGAGGAGAGCTGGGCGCCGCCCAGAGGGACCCCGGCGCCCCACCACCACCTGGGCCTCCCTGGGGCGAGGGAGGGTAGGCCGGAAGAGGCACGCGGGGTGGGTGAGTCGGTTGGTCTTGCTCCGGTCGCCGTGAGCCAGGAGAGGGTGGCGGACGGTGAGCGAGCGGGCGGGACTTAGAAAATTTCTATTCCCCCGCGCTGGGGGGTGTCTTGGGAGGGGGAGAGTACGTCTGTGTGCGCCGTAAGGTGAGGTAAGCTCGAGTGTAGTATCCGCCCGGGGTCCTGTTTGAAGATCGCCTGATTAAGCAACTGCCTGGGATCGAATCCTTTGCTCCCTGGGACCTGGTCTGATCCAGCCCTTTTTAGGGCTTCTGACACCAAAACTCTGCAATCAACAGCCTTATTTCTAGGCCCCTTGGAAACCGCTCCGGAGCCTTAAAGGCTCCAGTTGTGTGCGGTTTCTTTTTTTTAGCCTGGAAGGGATTTAAACCCCTACCGCGGTTTTTCTGCCGGCCACTCTACAGCTTATCTGCAATCAGCTGTTCAGGCCCCACCCAGGCACGTCCTTTGAGACTGCCTATTGGCGGAGGCTCTTCTGTTGCCTTAAAGCAACAGCTGCTCTTTCCTTTTTGCTGCACTGGATCCTCTGCTATCGGCTGTGGATCTGCTCCGTTGGATCTGGATCTGGATCTGGATCTGGACATTTGCTCTGCGTCTGCCTGGTCTACTGGCCCCCTGCCGCCCCCCCCCCCCGTCTGCTGCCCCCCCAGCAGACCAGGGAGACTCCGAGCAATGCTGCAGGGAGCAAAGCCACTCCGCGTCTCCCTGGTCCGCTGGGGGGAACCCAGCGGACCAGGGAGACGCGGAGCGTACTTTCTCGCTGCGGCATTGCTCTGCCTCTCCCTGGTCTCCTGGGGGAGGTTTTTCCAAAGGCAGCATTGGCAAGCCGCCGCTTTTTTTCATTTTCATTTTTTTTTTTTTTTTTTTAAATCAGGAACGGGAGTGAGGGCTCGGAAGAGCAGAGGCAAAGACAAAAAGACTGTGGGGAGAGGGGGCGGAGCCTGTCTGCAGATGAGCCCCGGGGGCTGCCGGGAAGGGAGGAAGGCAGGAGGGAGGGAGGGAGGAGAGCTGGGCGCCGCCCAGAGGGACCCCGGCGCCCCACCACCACCTGGGCCTCCCTGGGGCGAGGGAGGGTAGGCCGGAAGAGGCACGCGGGGTGGGTGAGTCGGTCGGTCTTGCTCCGGTCGCCGTGAGCCAGGAGAGGGTGGCGGACGGTGAGCGAGCGGGCGGGACTTAGAAAATTTCTATTCCCCCGCGCTGGGGGGTGTCTTGGGAGGGGGAGAGTACGTCTGTGTGCGCCGTAAGGTGAGGTAAGCTCGAGTGTAGTATCCGCCCGGGGTCCTGTTTGAAGATCGCCTGATTAAGCAACCGCCTGGGATCGAATCCTTTGCTCCCTGGGACCCGGTCTGATCCAGCCCTTTTTAGGGCTTCTGACACCAAAACTCTGCAATCAACAGCCTTATTTCTAGGCCCCTTGGAAACCGCTCCGGAGCCTTAAAGGCTCCAGTTGTGTGCGGTTTCTTTTTTTTAGCCTGGAAGGGATTTAAACCCCTACCGCGGTTTTTCTGCCGGCCGCTCTACAGCTGATCTGCAATCAGCTGTTCAGGCCCCGCCCAGGCACGTCCTTTGAGACTGCCTATTGGCGGAGGCTCTTCTGTTGCCTTAAAGCAACAGCTGCTCTTTCCTTTTTGCTGCACTGGATCCTCTGCTATCGGCTGTGGATCTGCTCCGTTGGATCTGGATCTGGATCTGGATCTGGACATTTGCTCTGCGTCTGCCTGGTCTACTGGCCCCCTGCCGCCCCCCCCCCGTCTGCTGCCCCCCCAGCAGACCAGGGAGACTCCGAGCAATGCTGCAGGGAGCAAAGCCACTCCGCGTCTCCCTGGTCCGCTGGGGGGAACCCCCAGCGGACCAGGGAGACGCGGAGCGTACTTTCTCGCTGCGGCATTGCTCTGCCTCTCCCTGGTCTCCTGGGGGAGGTTTTTCCAAAGGCAGCATTGGCAAGCCGCCGCTTTTTTTCATTTTCATTTTCCTTTTTTTTTTTTTTTTTTTTTTTAAATCAGGAACGGGAGTGAGGGCTCGGAAGAGCAGAGGCAAAGACAAAAAGACTGTGGGGAGAGGGGGCGGAGCCTGTCTGCAGATGAGCCCCAGGGGCTGCCGGGAAGGGAGGAAGGCAGGAGGGAGGGAGGGAGGAGAGCTGGGCGCCGCCCAGAGGGACCCCGGCGCCCCACCACCACCTGGGCCTCCCTGGGGCGAGGGAGGGTAGGCCGGAAGAGGCACGCGGGGTGGGTGAGTCGGTCGGTCTTGCTCCGGTCGCCGTGAGCCAGGAGAGGGTGGCGGACGGTGAGCGAGCGGGCGGGACTTAGAAAATTTCTATTCCCCCGCGCTGGGGGGTGTCTTGGGAGGGGGAGAGTACGTCTGTGTGCGCCGTAAGGTGAGGTAAGCTCGAGTGTAGTATCCGCCCGGGGTCCTGTTTGAAGATCGCCTGATTAAGCAACTGCCTGGGATCGAATCCTTTGCTCCCTGGGACCCGGTCTGATCCAGCCCTTTTTAGGGCTTCTGACACCAAAACTCTGCAATCAACAGCCTTATTTCTAGGCCCCTTGGAAACCGCTCCGGAGCCTTAAAGGCTCCAGTTGTGTGCGGTTTCTTTTTTTTAGCCTGGAAGGGATTTAAACCCCTACCGCGGTTTTTCTGCCGGCCACTCTACAGCTGATCTGCAATCAGCTGTTCAGGCCCCACCCAGGCACGTCCTTTGAGACTGCCTATTGGCGGAGGCTCTTCTGTTGCCTTAAAGCAACAGCTGCTCTTTCCTTTTTGCTGCACTGGATCCTCTGCTATCGGCTGTGGATCTGCTCCGTTGGATCTGGATCTGGATCTGGATCTGGACATTTGCTCTGCGTCTGCCTGGTCTACTGGCCCCCTGCCGCCCCCCCCCCCCGTCTGCTGCCCCCCCAGCAGACCAGGGAGACTCCGAGCAATGCTGCAGGGAGCAAAGCCACTCCGCGTCTCCCTGGTCCGCTGGGGGGAACCCAGCGGACCAGGGAGACGCGGAGCGTACTTTCTCGCTGCGGCATTGCTCTGCCTCTCCCTGGTCTCCTGGGGGAGGTTTTTCCAAAGGCAGCATTGGCAAGCCGCCGCTTTTTTTCATTTTCATTTTTTTTTTTTTTTTTTTAAATAAGGAACGGGAGTGAGGGCTCGGAAGAGCAGAGGCAAAGACAAAAAGACTGTGGGGAGAGGGGGCGGAGCCTGTCTGCAGATGAGCCCCGGGGGCTGCCGGGAAGGGAGGAAGGCAGGAGGGAGGGAGGGAGGAGAGCTGGGCGCCGCCCAGAGGGACCCCGGCGCCCCACCACCACCTGGGCCTCCCTGGGGCGAGGGAGGGTAGGCCGGAAGAGGCACGCGGGGTGGGTGAGTCGGTCGGTCTTGCTCCGGTCGCCGTGAGCCAGGAGAGGGTGGCGGACGGTGAGCGAGCGGGCGGGACTTAGAAAATTTCTATTCCCCCGCGCTGGGGGGTGTCTTGGGAGGGGGAGAGTACGTCTGTGTGCGCCGTAAGGTGAGGTAAGCTCGAGTGTAGTATCCGCCCGGGGTCCTGTTTGAAGATCGCCTGATTAAGCAACCGCCTGGGATCGAATCCTTTGCTCCCTGGGACCCGGTCTGATCCAGCCCTTTTTAGGGCTTCTGACACCAAAACTCTGCAATCAACAGCCTTATTTCTAGGCCCCTTGGAAACCGCTCCGGAGCCTTAAAGGCTCCAGTTGTGTGCGGTTTCTTTTTTTTAGCCTGGAAGGGATTTAAACCCCTACCGCGGTTTTTCTGCCGGCCGCTCTACAGCTGATCTGCAATCAGCTGTTCAGGCCCCGCCCAGGCACGTCCTTTGAGACTGCCTATTGGCGGAGGCTCTTCTGTTGCCTTAAAGCAACAGCTGCTCTTTCCTTTTTGCTGCACTGGATCCTCTGCTATCGGCTGTGGATCTGCTCCGTTGGATCTGGATCTGGATCTGGATCTGGACATTTGCTCTGCGTCTGCCTGGTCTACTGGCCCCCCCGCCCCCCCCCCGTCTGCTGCCCCCCCAGCAGACCAGGGAGACTCCGAGCAATGCTGCAGGGAGCAAAGCCACTCCGCGTCTCCCTGGTCCGCTGGGGGGAACCCCCAGCAGACCAGGGAGACGCGGAGCGTACTTTCTCGCTGCGGCATTGCTCTGCCTCTCCCTGGTCTCCTGGGGGAGGTTTTTCCAAAGGCAGCATTGGCAAGCCGCCGCTTTTTTTTCATTTTCATTTTCCTTTTTTTTTTTTTTTTTTTTTTTTAAATCAGGAACGGGAGTGAGGGCTCGGAAGAGCAGAGGCAAAGACAAAAAGACTGTGGGGAGAGGGGGCGGAGCCTGTCTGCAGATGAGCCCCGGGGGCTGCCGGGAAGGGAGGAAGGCAGGAGGGAGGGAGGGAGGAGAGCTGGGCGCCGCCCAGAGGGACCCCGGCGCCCCACCACCACCTGGGCCTCCCTGGGGCGAGGGAGGGTAGGCCGGAAGAGGCACGCGGGGTGGGTGAGTCGGTCGGTCTTGCTCCGGTCGCCGTGAGCCAGGAGAGGGTGGCGGACGGTGAGCGAGCGGGCGGGACTTAGAAAATTTCTATTCCCCCGCGCTGGGGGGTGTCTTGGGAGGGGGAGAGTACGTCTGTGTGCGCCGTAAGGTGAGGTAAGCTCGAGTGTAGTATCCGCCCGGGGTCCTGTTTGAAGATCGCCTGATTAAGCAACCGCCTGGGATCGAATCCTTTGCTTCCTGGGACCCGGTCTGATCCAGCCCTTTTTAGGGCTTCTGACACCAAAACTCTGCAATCAACAGCCTTATTTCTAGGCCCCTTGGAAACCGCTCCGGAGCCTTAAAGGCTCCAGTTGTGTGCGGTTTCTTTTTTTTAGCCTGGAAGGGATTTAAACCCCTACCGCGGTTTTTCTGCCGGCCGCTCTACAGCTGATCTGCAATCAGCTGTTCAGGCCCCGCCCAGGCACGTCCTTTGAGACTGCCTATTGGCGGAGGCTCTTCTGTTGCCTTAAAGCAACAGCTGCTCTTTCCTTTTTGCTGCACTGGATCCTCTGCTATCGGCTGTGGATCTGCTCCGTTGGATCTGGATCTGGATCTGGATCTGGACATTTGCTCTGCGTCTGCCTGGTCTACTGGCCCCCTGCCGCCCCCCCCCCCGTCTGCTGCCCCCCCAGCAGACCAGGGAGACTCCGAGCAATGCTGCAGGGAGCAAAGCCACTCCGCGTCTCCCTGGTCCGCTGGGGGGAACCCCCAGCGGACCAGGGAGACGCGGAGCGTACTTTCTCGCTGCGGCATTGCTCTGCCTCTCCCTGGTCTCCTGGGGGAGGTTTTTCCAAAGGCAGCATTGGCAAGCCGCCGCTTTTTTTCATTTTCATTTTCCTTTTTTTTTTTTTTTTTTTTTTTTTTTTTTTAAATCAGGAACGGGAGTGAGGGCTCGGAAGAGCAGAGGCAAAGACAAAAAGACTGTGGGGAGAGGGGGCGGAGCCTGTCTGCAGATGAGCCCCGGGGGCTGCCGGGAAGGGAGGAAGGCAGGAGGGAGGGAGGGAGGAGAGCTGGGCACCGCCCAGAGGGACCCCGGCGCCCCACCACCACCTGGGCCTCCCTGGGGCGAGGGAGGGTAGGCCGGAAGAGGCACGCGGGGTGGGTGAGTCGGTCGGTCTTGCTCCGGTCGCCGTGAGCCAGGAGAGGGTGGCGGACGGTGAGCGAGCGGGCGGGACTTAGAAAATTTCTATTCCCCCGCGCTGGGGGGTGTCTTGGGAGGGGGAGAGTACGTCTGTGTGCGCCGTAAGGTGAGGTAAGCTCGAGTGTAGTATCCGCCCGGGGTCCTGTTTGAAGATCGCCTGATTAAGCAACCGCCTGGGATCGAATCCTTTGCTCCCTGGGACCCGGTCTGATCCAGCCCTTTTTAGGGCTTCTGACACCAAAACTCTGCAATCAACAGCCTTATTTCTAGGCCCCTTGGAAACCGCTCCGGAGCCTTAAAGGCTCCAGTTGTGTGCGGTTTCTTTTTTTTAGCCTGGAAGGGATTTAAACCCCTACCGCGGTTTTTCTGCCGGCCGCTCTACAGCTGATCTGCAATCAGCTGTTCAGGCCCCGCCCAGGCACGTCCTTTGAGACTGCCTATTGGCGGAGGCTCTTCTGTTGCCTTAAAGCAACAGCTGCTCTTTCCTTTTGCTGCACTGGATCCTCTGCTATCGGCTGTGGATCTGCTCCGTTGGATCTGGATCTGGATCTGGATCTGGACATTTGCTCTGCGTCTGCCTGGTCTACTGGCCCCCTGCCGCCCCCCCCCCCGTCTGCTGCCCCCCCCAGCAGACCAGGGAGACTCCGAGCAATGCTGCAGGGAGCAAAGCCACTCCGCGTCTCCCTGGTCCGCTGGGGGGAACCCCCAGCGGACCAGGGAGACGCGGAGCGTACTTTCTCACTGCGGCATTGCTCTGCCTCTCCCTGGTCTCCTGGGGGAGGTTTTTCCAAAGGCAGCATTGGCAAGCCGCCGCTTTTTTTCATTTTCATTTTCCTTTTTTTTTTTTTTTTTTTTTTTTTTAAATCAGGAACGGGAGTGAGGGCTCGGAAGAGCAGAGGCAAAGACAAAAAGACTGTGGGGAGAGGGGGCGGAGCCTGTCTGCAGATGAGCCCCGGGGGCTGCCGGGAAGGGAGGAAGGCAGGAGGGAGGGAGGGAGGAGAGCTGGGCGCCGCCCAGAGGGACCCCGGCGCCCCACCACCACCTGGGCCTCCCTGGGGCGAGGGAGGGTAGGCCGGAAGAGGCACGCGGGGTGGGTGAGTCGGTCGGTCTTGCTCCGGTCGCCGTGAGCCAGGAGAGGGTGGCGGACGGTGAGCGAGCGGGCGGGACTTAGAAAATTTCTATTCCCCCGCGCTGGGGGGTGTCTTGGGAGGGGGAGAGTACGTCTGTGTGCGCCGTAAGGTGAGGTAAGCTCGAGTGTAGTATCCGCCCGGGGTCCTGTTTGAAGATCGCCTGATTAAGCGACCGCCTGGGATCGAATCCTTTGCTCCCTGGGACCCGGTCTGATCCAGCCCTTTTTAGGGCTTCTGACACCAAAACTCTGCAATCAACAGCCTTATTTCTAGGCCCCTTGGAAACCGCTCCGGAGCCTTAAAGGCTCCAGTTGTGTGCGGTTTCTTTTTTTTAGCCTGGAAGGGATTTAAACCCCTACCGCGGTTTTTCTGCCGGCCGCTCTACAGCTGATCTGCAATCAGCTGTTCAGGCCCCGCCCAGGCACGTCCTTTGAGACTGCCTATTGGCGGAGGCTCTTCTGTTGCCTTAAAGCAACAGCTGCTCTTTCCTTTTTGCTGCACTGGATCCTCTGCTATCGGCTGTGGATCTGCTCCGTTGGATCTGGATCTGGATCTGGATCTGGACATTTGCTCTGCGTCTGCCTGGTCTACTGGCCCCCTGCCGCCCCCCCCCCCGTCTGCTGCCCCCCCAGCAGACCAGGGAGACTCCGAGCAATGCTGCAGGGAGCAAAGCCACTCCGCGTCTCCCTGGTCCGCTGGGGGGAACCCCCAGCGGACCAGGGAGACGCGGAGCGTACTTTCTCGCTGCGGCATTGCTCTGCCTCTCCCTGGTCTCCTGGGGGAGGTTTTTCCAAAGGCAGCATTGGCAAGCCGCCGCTTTTTTTCATTTTCATTTTCCTTTTTTTTTTTTTTTTTTAAAATCAGGAACGGGAGTGAGGGCTCGGAAGAGCAGAGGCAAAGACAAAAAGACTGTGGGGAGAGGGGGCGGAGCCTGTCTGCAGATGAGCCCCGGGGGCTGCCGGGAAGGGAGGAAGGCAGGAGGGAGGGAGGGAGGAGAGCTGGGCGCCGCCCAGAGGGACCCCGGCGCCCCACCACCACCTGGGCCTCCCTGGGGCGAGGGAGGGTAGGCCGGAAGAGGCACGCGGGGTGGGTGAGTCGGTCGGTCTTGCTCCGGTCGCCGTGAGCCAGGAGAGGGTGGCGGACGGTGAGCGAGCGGGCGGGACTTAGAAAATTTCTATTCCCCCGCGCTGGGGGGTGTCTTGGGAGGGGGAGAGTACGTCTGTGTGCGCCGTAAGGTGAGGTAAGCTCGAGTGTAGTATCCGCCCGGGGTCCTGTTTGAAGATCGCCTGATTAAGCAACCGCCTGGGATCGAATCCTTTGCTCCCTGGGACCCGGTCTGATCCAGCCCTTTTTAGGGCTTCTGACACCAAAACTCTGCAATCAACAGCCTTATTTCTAGGCCCCTTGGAAACCGCTCCGGAGCCTTAAAGGCTCCAGTTGTGTGCGGTTTCTTTTTTTTAGCCTGGAAGGGATTTAAACCCCTACCGCGGTTTTTCTGCCGGCCGCTCTACAGCTGATCTGCAATCAGCTGTTCAGGCCCCGCCCAGGCACGTCCTTTGAGACTGCCTATTGGCGGAGGCTCTTCTGTTGCCTTAAAGCAACAGCTGCTCTTTCCTTTTGCTGCACTGGATCCTCTGCTATCGGCTGTGGATCTGCTCCGTTGGATCTGGATCTGGATCTGGATCTGGACATTTGCTCTGCGTCTGCCTGGTCTACTGGCCCCCTGCCGCCCCCCCCCCGTCTGCTGCCCCCCCAGCAGACCAGGGAGACTCCGAGCAATGCTGCAGGGAGCAAAGCCACTCCGCGTCTCCCTGGTCCGCTGGGGGGAACCCCCAGCGGACCAGGGAGACGCGGAGCGTACTTTCTCGCTGCGGCATTGCTCTGCCTCTCCCTGGTCTCCTGGGGGAGGTTTTTCCAAAGGCAGCATTGGCAAGCCGCCGCTTTTTTTCATTTTCATTTTCCTTTTTTTTTTTTTTTTTTAAATCAGGAACGGGAGTGAGGGCTCGGAAGAGCAGAGGCAAAGACAAAAAGACTGTGGGGAGAGGGGGCGGAGCCTGTCTGCAGATGAGCCCCGGGGGCTGCCGGGAAGGGAGGAAGGCAGGAGGGAGGGAGGGAGGAGAGCTGGGCGCCGCCCAGAGGGACCCCGGCGCCCCACCACCACCTGGGCCTCCCTGGGGCGAGGGAGGGTAGGCCGGAAGAGGCACGCGGGGTGGGTGAGTCGGTCGGTCTTGCTCCGGTCGCCGTGAGCCAGGAGAGGGTGGCGGACGGTGAGCGAGCGGGCGGGACTTAGAAAATTTCTATTCCCCCGCGCTGGGGGGTGTCTTGGGAGGGGGAGAGTACGTCTGTGTGTGCCGTAAGGTGAGGTAAGCTCGAGTGTAGTATCCGCCCGGGGTCCTGTTTGAAGATCGCCTGATTAAGCAACCGCCTGGGATCGAATCCTTTGCTCCCTGGGACCCGGTCTGATCCAGCCCTTTTTAGGGCTTCTGACACCAAAACTCTGCAATCAACAGCCTTATTTCTAGGCCCCTTGGAAACCGCTCCGGAGCCTTAAAGGCTCCAGTTGTGTGCGGTTTCTTTTTTTTAGCCTGGAAGGGATTTAAACCCCTACCGCGGTTTTTCTGCCGGCCGCTCTACAGCTGATCTGCAATCAGCTGTTCAGGCCCCGCCCAGGCACGTCCTTTGAGACTGCCTATTGGCGGAGGCTCTTCTGTTGCCTTAAAGCAACAGCTGCTCTTTCCTTTTTGCTGCACTGGATCCTCTGCTATCGGCTGTGGATCTGCTCCGTTGGATCTGGATCTGGATCTGGATCTGGACATTTGCTCTGCGTCTGCCTGGTCTACTGGCCCCCTGCCGCCCCCCCCCCCCCGTCTGCTGCCCCCCCAGCAGACCAGGGAGACTCCGAGCAATGCTGCAGGGAGCAAAGCCACTCCGCGTCTCCCTGGTCCGCTGGGGGTTCCCCCCAGCGGACCAGGGAGACGCGGAGCGTACTTTCTCGCTGCGGCATTGCTCTGCCTCTCCCTGGTCTCCTGGGGGAGGTTTTTCCAAAGGCAGCATTGGCAAGCCGCCGCTTTTTTTCATTTTCATTTTCCTTTTTTTTTTTTTTTTTTTTTTTTTAAATCAGGAACGGGAGTGAGGGCTCGGAAGAGCAGAGGCAAAGACAAAAAGACTGTGGGGAGAGGGGGCGGAGCCTGTCTGCAGATGAGCCCCGGGGGCTGCCGGGAAGGGAGGAAGGCAGGAGGGAGGGAGGGAGGAGAGCTGGGCGCCGCCCAGAGGGACCCCGGCGCCCCACCACCACCTGGGCCTCCCTGGGGCGAGGGAGGGTAGGCCGGAAGAGGCACGCGGGGTGGGTGAGTCGGTCGGTCTTGCTCTGGTCGCCGTGAGCCAGGAGAGGGTGGCGGACGGTGAGCGAGCGGGCGGGACTTAGAAAATTTCTATTCCCCCGCGCTGGGGGGTGTCTTGGGAGGGGGAGAGTACGTCTGTGTGCGCCGTAAGGTGAGGTAAGCTCGAGTGTAGTATCCGCCCGGGGTCCTGTTTGAAGATCGCCTGATTAAGCAACTGACTGGGATCGAATCCTTTGCTCCCTGGGACCCGGTCTGATCCAGCCCTTTTTAGGGCTTCTGACACCAAAACTCTGCAATCAACAGCCTTATTTCTAGTCCCCTTGGAAACCGCTCCGGAGCCTTAAAGGCTCCAGTTGTGTGCGGTTTCTTTTTTTTAGCCTGGAAGGGATTTAAACCCCTACCGCGGTTTTTCTGCCGGCCGCTCTACAGCTGATCTGCAATCAGCTGTTCAGGCCCCGCCCAGGCACGTCCTTTGAGACTGCCTATTGGCGGAGGCTCTTCTGTTGCCTTAAAGCAACAGCTGCTCTTTCCTTTTTGCTGCACTGGATCCTCTGCTATCGGCTGTGGATCTGCTCCGTTGGATCTGGATCTGGATCTGGACATTTGCTCTGCGTCTGCCTGGTCTACTGGCCCCCTGCCGCCCCCCCCCCCGTCTGCTGCCCCCCCCAGCAGACCAGGGAGACTCTGAGCAATGCTGCAGGGAGCAAAGCCACTCCGCGTCTCCCTGGTCCGCTGGGGGGAACCCCCAGCGGACCAGGGAGACGCGGAGCGTACTTTCTCGCTGCGGCATTGCTCTGCCTCTCCCTGGTCTCCTGGGGGAGGTTTTTCCAAAGGCAGCATTGGCAAGCCGCCGCTTTTTTTCATTTTCATTTTCATTTTCCTTTTTTTTTTTTTTTTTTAAAATCAGGAACGGGAGTGAGGGCTCGGAAGAGCAGAGGCAAAGACAAAAAGACTGTGGGGAGAGGGGGCGGAGCCTGTCTGCAGATGAGCCCCGGGGGCTGCCGGGAAGGGAGGAAGGCAGGAGGGAGGGAGGGAGGAGAGCTGGGCGCCGCCCAGAGGGACCCCGGCGCCCCACCACCACCTGGGCCTCCCTGGGGCGAGGGAGGGTAGGCCGGAAGAGGCACGCGGGGTGGGTGAGTCGGTCGGTCTTGCTCTGGTCGCCGTGAGCCAGGAGAGGGTGGCGGACGGTGAGCGAGCGGGCGGGACTTAGAAAATTTCTATTCCCCCGCGCTGGGGGGTGTCTTGGGAGGGGGAGAGTACGTCTGTGTGCGCCGTAAGGTGAGGTAAGCTCGAGTGTAGTATCCGCCCGGGGTCCTGTTTGAAGATCGCCTGATTAAGCAACTGACTGGGATCGAATCCTTTGCTCCCTGGGACCCGGTCTGATCCAGCCCTTTTTAGGGCTTCTGACACCAAAACTCTGCAATCAACAGCCTTATTTCTAGTCCCCTTGGAAACCGCTCCGGAGCCTTAAAGGCTCCAGTTGTGTGCGGTTTCTTTTTTTTAGCCTGGAAGGGATTTAAACCCCTACCGCGGTTTTTCTGCCGGCCGCTCTACAGCTGATCTGCAATCAGCTGTTCAGGCCCCGCCCAGGCACGTCCTTTGAGACTGCCTATTGGCGGAGGCTCTTCTGTTGCCTTAAAGCAACAGCTGCTCTTTCCTTTTTGCTGCACTGGATCCTCTGCTATCGGCTGTGGATCTGCTCCGTTGGATCTGGATCTGGATCTGGATCTGGACATTTGCTCTGCGTCTGCCTGGTCTACTGGCCCCCTGCCGCCCCCCCCCCCCGTCTGCTGCCCCCCCAGCAGACCAGGGAGACTCCGAGCAATGCTGCAGGGAGCAAAGCCACTCCGCGTCTCCCTGGTCCGCTGGGGGGAACCCCCAGCGGACCAGGGAGACGCGGAGCGTACTTTCTCGCTGCGGCATTGCTCTGCCTCTCCCTGGTCTCCTGGGGGAGGTTTTTCCAAAGGCAGCATTGGCAAGCCGCCGCTTTTTTTCATTTTCATTTTCATTTTCCTTTTTTTTTTTTTTTTTAAAAATCAGGAACGGGAGTGAGGGCTCGGAAGAGCAGAGGCAAAGACAAAAAGACTGTGGGGAGAGGGGGCGGAGCCTGTCTGCAGATGAGCCCCGGGGGCTGCCGGGAAGGGAGGAAGGCAGGAGGGAGGGAGGGAGGAGAGCTGGGCGCCGCCCAGAGGGACCCCGGCGCCCCACCACCACCTGGGCCTCCCTGGGGCGAGGGAGGGTAGGCCGGAAGAGGCACGCGGGGTGGGTGAGTCGGTCGGTCTTGCTCTGGTCGCCGTGAGCCAGGAGAGGGTGGCGGACGGTGAGCGAGCGGGCGGGACTTAGAAAATTTCTATTCCCCCGCGCTGGGGGGTGTCTTGGGAGGGGGAGAGTACGTCTGTGTGCGCCGTAAGGTGAGGTAAGCTCGAGTGTAGTATCCGCCCGGGGTCCTGTTTGAAGATCGCCTGATTAAGCAACCGCCTGGGATCGAATCCTTTGCTCCCTGGGACCCGGTCTGATCCAGCCCTTTTTAGGGCTTCTGACACCAAAACTCTGCAATCAACAGCCTTATTTCTAGGCCCCTTGGAAACCGCTCCGGAGCCTTAAAGGCTCCAGTTGTGTGCGGTTTCTTTTTTTTAGCCTGGAAGGGATTTAAACCCCTACCGCGGTTTTTCTGCCGGCCGCTCTACAGCTGATCTGCAATCAGCTGTTCAGGCCCCGCCCAGGCACGTCCTTTGAGACTGCCTATTGGCGGAGGCTCTTCTGTTGCCTTAAAGCAACAGCTGCTCTTTCCTTTTTGCTGCACTGGATCCTCTGCTATCGGCTGTGGATCTGCTCCGTTGGATCTGGATCTGGATCTGGATCTGGACATTTGCTCTGCGTCTGCCTGGTCTACTGGCCCCCTGCCGCCCCCCCCCGTCTGCTGCCCCCCCAGCAGACCAGGGAGACTCCGAGCAATGCTGCAGGGAGCAAAGCCACTCCGCGTCTCCCTGGTCCGCTGGGGGGAACCCCCAGCGGACCAGGGAGACGCGGAGCGTACTTTCTCGCTGCGGCATTGCTCTGCCTCTCCCTGGTCTCCTGGGGGAGGTTTTTCCAAAGGCAGCATTGGCAAGCCGCCGCTTTTTTTCATTTTCATTTTCATTTTCCTTTTTTTTTTTTTTTTTTAAAATCAGGAACGGGAGTGAGGGCTCGGAAGAGCAGAGGCAAAGACAAAAAGACTGTGGGGAGAGGGGGCGGAGCCTGTCTGCAGATGAGCCCCGGGGGCTGCCGGGAAGGGAGGAAGGCAGGAGGGAGGGAGGGAGGAGAGCTGGGCGCCGCCCAGAGGGACCCCGGCGCCCCACCACCACCTGGGCCTCCCTGGGGCGAGGGAGGGTAGGCCGGAAGAGGCACGCGGGGTGGGTGAGTCGGTCGGTCTTGCTCTGGTCGCCGTGAGCCAGGAGAGGGTGGCGGACGGTGAGCGAGCGGGCGGGACTTAGAAAATTTCTATTCCCCCGCGCTGGGGGGTGTCTTGGGAGGGGGAGAGTACGTCTGTGTGCGCCGTAAGGTGAGGTAAGCTCGAGTGTAGTATCCGCCCGGGGTCCTGTTTGAAGATCGCCTGATTAAGCAACTGACTGGGATCGAATCCTTTGCTCCCTGGGACCCGGTCTGATCCAGCCCTTTTTAGGGCTTCTGACACCAAAACTCTGCAATCAACAGCCTTATTTCTAGGCCCCTTGGAAACCGCTCCGGAGCCTTAAAGGCTCCAGTTGTGTGCGGTTTCTTTTTTTTAGCCTGGAAGGGATTTAAACCCCTACCGCGGTTTTTCTGCCGGCCGCTCTACAGCTGATCTGCAATCAGCTGTTCAGGCCCCGCCCAGGCACGTCCTTTGAGACTGCCTATTGGCGGAGGCTCTTCTGTTGCCTTAAAGCAACAGCTGCTCTTTCCTTTTTGCTGCACTGGATCCTCTGCTATCGGCTGTGGATCTGCTCCGTTGGATCTGGATCTGGATCTGGATCTGGACATTTGCTCTGCGTCTGCCTGGTCTACTGGCCCCCTGCCGCCCCCCCCCCCGTCTGCTGCCCCCCCAGCAGACCAGGGAGACTCCGAGCAATGCTGCAGGGAGCAAAGCCACTCCGCGTCTCCCTGGTCCGCTGGGGGGAACCCCCAGCGGACCAGGGAGACGCGGAGCGTACTTTCTCGCTGCGGCATTGCTCTGCCTCTCCCTGGTCTCCTGGGGGAGGTTTTTCCAAAGGCAGCATTGGCAAGCCGCCGCTTTTTTTCATTTTCATTTTCCTTTTTTTTTTTTTTTTTTAAAATCAGGAACGGGAGTGAGGGCTCGGAAGAGCAGAGGCAAAGACAAAAAGACTGTGGGGAGAGGGGGCGGAGCCTGTCTGCAGATGAGCCCCGGGGGCTGCCGGGAAGGGAGGAAGGCAGGAGGGAGGGAGGGAGGAGAGCTGGGCGCCGCCCAGAGGGACCCCGGCGCCCCACCACCACCTGGGCCTCCCTGGGGCGAGGGAGGGTAGGCCGGAAGAGGCACGCGGGGTGGGTGAGTCGGTCGGTCTTGCTCCGGTCGCCGTGAGCCAGGAGAGGGTGGCGGACGGTGAGCGAGCGGGCGGGACTTAGAAAATTTCTATTCCCCCGCGCTGGGGGGTGTCTTGGGAGGGGGAGAGTACGTCTGTGTGCGCCGTAAGGTGAGGTAAGCTCGAGTGTAGTATCCGCCCGGGGTCCTGTTTGAAGATCGCCTGATTAAGCAACTGCCTGGGATCGAATCCTTTGCTCCCTGGGACCCGGTCTGATCCAGCCCTTTTTAGGGCTTCTGACACCAAAACTCTGCAATCAACAGCCTTATTTCTAGGCCCCTTGGAAACCGCTCCGGAGCCTTAAAGGCTCCAGTTGTGTGCGGTTTCTTTTTTTTAGCCTGGAAGGGATTTAAACCCCTACCGCGGTTTTTCTGCCGGCCGCTCTACAGCTGATCTGCAATCAGCTGTTCAGGCCCCGCCCAGGCACGTCCTTTGAGACTGCCTATTGGCGGAGGCTCTTCTGTTGCCTTAAAGCAACAGCTGCTCTTTCCTTTTTGCTGCACTGGATCCTCTGCTATCGGCTGTGGATCTGCTCCATTGGATCTGGATCTGGATCTGGATCTGGACATTTGCTCTGCGTCTGCCTGGTCTACTGGCCCCCTGCCGCCCCCCCCCCCCCGTCTGCTGCCCCCCCAGCAGACCAGGGAGACTCCGAGCAATGCTGCAGGGAGCAAAGCCACTCCGCGTCTCCCTGGTCCGCTGGGGGTTCCCCCCAGCGGACCAGGGAGACGCGGAGCGTACTTTCTCGCTGCGGCATTGCTCTGCCTCTCCCTGGTCTCCTGGGGGAGGTTTTTCCAAAGGCAGCATTGGCAAGCCGCCGCTTTTTTTCATTTTCATTTTCCTTTTTTTTTTTTTTTTTTTTTTTTTTAAATCAGGAACGGGAGTGAGGGCTCGGAAGAGCAGAGGCAAAGACAAAAAGACTGTGGGGAGAGGGGGCGGAGCCTGTCTGCAGATGAGCCCCGGGGGCTGCCGGGAAGGGAGGAAGGCAGGAGGGAGGGAGGGAGGAGAGCTGGGCGCCGCCCAGAGGGACCCCGGCGCCCCACCACCACCTGGGCCTCCCTGGGGCGAGGGAGGGTAGGCCGGAAGAGGCACGCGGGGTGGGTGAGTCGGTCGGTCTTGCTCCGGTCGCCGTGAGCCAGGAGAGGGTGGCGGACGGTGAGCGAGCGGGCGGGACTTAGAAAATTTCTATTCCCCCGCGCTGGGGGGTGTCTTGGGAGGGGGAGAGTACGTCTGTGTGCGCCGTAAGGTGAGGTAAGCTCGAGTGTAGTATCCGCCCGGGGTCCTGTTTGAAGATCGCCTGATTAAGCAACCGCCTGGGATCGAATCCTTTGCTCCCTGGGACCCGGTCTGATCCAGCCCTTTTTAGGGCTTCTGACACCAAAACTCTGCAATCAACAGCCTTATTTCTAGGCCCCTTGGAAACCGCTCCGGAGCCTTAAAGGCTCCAGTTGTGTGCGGTTTCTTTTTTTTAGCCTGGAAGGGATTTAAACCCCTACCGCGCTTTTTCTGCCGGCCGCTCTACAGCTGATCTGCAATCAGCTGTTCAGGCCCCGCCCAGGCACGTCCTTTGAGACTGCCTATTGGCGGAGGCTCTTCTGTTGCCTTAAAGCAACAGCTGCTCTTTCCTTTTTGCTGCACTGGATCCTCTGCTATCGGCTGTGGATCTGCTCCGTTGGATCTGGATCTGGATCTGGATCTGGACATTTGCTCTGCGTCTGCCTGGTCTACTGGCCCCCTGCCGCCCCCCCCCCCCGTCTGCTGCCCCCCCAGCAGACCAGGGAGACTCCGAGCAATGCTGCAGGGAGCAAAGCCACTCCGCGTCTCCCTGGTCCGCTGGGGGGAACCCCCAGCGGACCAGGGAGACGCGGAGCGTACTTTCTCGCTGCGGCATTGCTCTGCCTCTCCCTGGTCTCCTGGGGGAGGTTTTTCCAAAGGCAGCATTGGCAAGCCGCCGCTTTTTTTCATTTTCATTTTCATTTTCCTTTTTTTTTTTTTTTTTTTTTTTTTAAATCAGGAACGGGAGTGAGGGCTCGGAAGAGCAGAGGCAAAGACAAAAAGACTGTGGGGAGAGGGGGCGGAGCCTGTCTGCAGATGAGCCCCGGGGGCTGCCGGGAAGGGAGGAAGGCAGGAGGGAGGGAGGGAGGAGAGCTGGGCGCCGCCCAGAGGGACCCCGGCGCCCCACCACCACCTGGGCCTCCCTGGGGCGAGGGAGGGTAGGCCGGAAGAGGCACGCGGGGTGGGTGAGTCGGTCGGTCTTGCTCCGGTCGCCGTGAGCCAGGAGAGGGTGGCGGACGGTGAGCGAGCGGGCGGGACTTAGAAAATTTCTATTCCCCCGCGCTGGGGGGTGTCTTGGGAGGGGGAGAGTACGTCTGTGTGCGCCGTAAGGTGAGGTAAGCTCGAGTGTAGTATCCGCCCGGGGTCCTGTTTGAAGATCGCCTGATTAAGCAACCGCCTGGGATCGAATCCTTTGCTCCCTGGGACCCGGTCTGATCCAGCCCTTTTTAGGGCTTCTGACACCAAAACTCTGCAATCAACAGCCTTATTTCTAGGCCCCTTGGAAACCGCTCCGGAGCCTTAAAGGCTCCAGTTGTGTGCGGTTTCTTTTTTTTAGCCTGGAAGGGATTTAAACCCCTACCGCGGTTTTTCTGCCGGCCGCTCTACAGCTGATCTGCAATCAGCTGTTCAGGCCCCGCCCAGGCACGTCCTTTGAGACTGCCTATTGGCGGAGGCTCTTCTGTTGCCTTAAAGCAACAGCTGCTCTTTCCTTTTTGCTGCACTGGATCCTCTGCTATCGGCTGTGGATCTGCTCCGTTGGATCTGGATCTGGATCTGGATCTGGACATTTGCTCTGCGTCTGCCTGGTCTACTGGCCCCCTGCCGCCCCCCCCCCCGTCTGCTGCCCCCCCAGCAGACCAGGGAGACTCCGAGCAATGCTGCAGGGAGCAAAGCCACTCCGCGTCTCCCTGGTCCGCTGGGGGGAACCCCCAGCGGACCAGGGAGACGCGGAGCGTACTTTCTCGCTGCGGCATTGCTCTGCCTCTCCTTGGTCTCCTGGGGGAGGTTTTTCCAAAGGCAGCATTGGCAAGCCGCCGCTTTTTTTCATTTTCATTTTCCTTTTTTTTTTTTTTTTTTTTTTTTTAAAATCAGGAACGGGAGTGAGGGCTCGGAAGAGCAGAGGCAAAGACAAAAAGACTGTGGGGAGAGGGGGCGGAGCCTGTCTGCAGATGAGCCCCGGGGGCTGCCGGGAAGGGAGGAAGGCAGGAGGGAGGGAGGGAGGAGAGCTGGGCGCCGCCCAGAGGGACCCCGGCGCCCCACCACCACCTGGGCCTCCCTGGGGCGAGGGAGGGTAGGCCGGAAGAGGCACGCGGGGTGGGTGAGTCGGTCGGTCTTGCTCCGGTCGCCGTGAGCCAGGAGAGGGTGGCGGACGGTGAGCGAGCGGGCGGGACTTAGAAAATTTCTATTCCCCCGCGCTGGGGGGTGTCTTGGGAGGGGGAGAGTACGTCTGTGTGCGCCGTAAGGTGAGGTAAGCTCGAGTGTAGTATCCGCCCGGGGTCCTGTTTGAAGATCGCCTGATTAAGCAACCGCCTGGGATCGAATCCTTTGCTCCCTGGGACCCGGTCTGATCCAGCCCTTTTTAGGGCTTCTGACACCAAAACTCTGCAATCAACAGCCTTATTTCTAGGCCCCTTGGAAACCGCTCCGGAGCCTTAAAGGCTCCAGTTGTGTGCGGTTTCTTTTTTTTAGCCTGGAAGGGATTTAAACCCCTACCGCGGTTTTTCTGCCGGCCGCTCTACAGCTGATCTGCAATCAGCTGTTCAGGCCCCGCCCAGGCACGTCCTTTGAGACTGCCTATTGGCGGAGGCTCTTCTGTTGCCTTAAAGCAACAGCTGCTCTTTCCTTTTTGCTGCACTGGATCCTCTGCTATCGGCTGTGGATCTGCTCCGTTGGATCTGGATCTGGATCTGGATCTGGACATTTGCTCTGCGTCTGCCTGGTCTACTGGCCCCCTGCCGCCCCCCCCCCCGTCTGCTGCCCCCCCAGCAGACCAGGGAGACTCCGAGCAATGCTGCAGGGAGCAAAGCCACTCCGCGTCTCCCTGGTCCGCTGGGGGGAACCCCCAGCGGACCAGGGAGACGCGGAGCGTACTTTCTCGCTGCGGCATTGCTCTGCCTCTCCCTGGTCTCCTGGGGGAGGTTTTTCCAAAGGCAGCATTGGCAAGCCGCCGCTTTTTTTCATTTTCATTTTCATTTTCCTTTTTTTTTTTTTTTTTTTTTTTTTAAATCAGGAACGGGAGTGAGGGCTCGGAAGAGCAGAGGCAAAGACAAAAAGACTGTGGGGAGAGGGGGCGGAGCCTGTCTGCAGATGAGCCCCGGGGGCTGCCGGGAAGGGAGGAAGGCAGGAGGGAGGGAGGGAGGAGAGCTGGGCGCCGCCCAGAGGGACCCCGGCGCCCCACCACCACCTGGGCCTCCCTGGGGCGAGGGAGGGTAGGCCGGAAGAGGCACGCGGGGTGGGTGAGTCGGTCGGTCTTGCTCCGGTCGCCGTGAGCCAGGAGAGGGTGGCGGACGGTGAGCGAGCGGGCGGGACTTAGAAAATTTCTATTCCCCCGCGCTGGGGGGTGTCTTGGGAGGGGGAGAGTACGTCTGTGTGCGCCGTAAGGTGAGGTAAGCTCGAGTGTAGTATCCGCCCGGGGTCCTGTTTGAAGATCGCCTGATTAAGCAACCGCCTGGGATCGAATCCTTTGCTCCCTGGGACCCGGTCTGATCCAGCCCTTTTTAGGGCTTCTGACACCAAAACTCTGCAATCAACAGCCTTATTTCTAGGCCCCTTGGAAACCGCTCCGGAGCCTTAAAGGCTCCAGTTGTGTGCGGTTTCTTTTTTTTAGCCTGGAAGGGATTTAAACCCCTACCGCGGTTTTTCTGCCGGCCGCTCTACAGCTGATCTGCAATCAGCTGTTCAGGCCCCGCCCAGGCACGTCCTTTGAGACTGCCTATTGGCGGAGGCTCTTCTGTTGCCTTAAAGCAACAGCTGCTCTTTCCTTTTTGCTGCACTGGATCCTCTGCTATCGGCTGTGGATCTGCTCCGTTGGATCTGGATCTGGATCTGGATCTGGACATTTGCTCTGCGTCTGCCTGGTCTACTGGCCCCCTGCCGCCCCCCCCCCCCCGTCTGCTGCCCCCCCAGCAGACCAGGGAGACTCCGAGCAATGCTGCAGGGAGCAAAGCCACTCCGCGTCTCCCTGGTCCGCTGGGGGGAACCCCCAGCGGACCAGGGAGACGCGGAGCGTACTTTCTCGCTGCGGCATTGCTCTGCCTCTCCCTGGTCTCCTGGGGGAGGTTTTTCCAAAGGCAGCATTGGCAAGCCGCCGCTTTTTTTTCATTTTCATTTTCTTTTTTTTTTTTTTTTTTTTTTTTTTAAATCAGGAACGGGAGTGAGGGCTCGGAAGAGCAGAGGCAAAGACAAAAAGACTGTGGGGAGAGGGGGCGGAGCCTGTCTGCAGATGAGCCCCGGGGGCTGCCGGGAAGGGAGGAAGGCAGGAGGGAGGGAGGGAGGAGAGCTGGGCGCCGCCCAGAGGGACCCCGGCGCCCCACCACCACCTGGGCCTCCCTGGGGCGAGGGAGGGTAGGCCGGAAGAGGCACGCGGGGTGGGTGAGTCGGTCGGTCTTGCTCCGGTCGCCGTGAGCCAGGAGAGGGTGGCGGACGGTGAGCGAGCGGGCAGGACTTAGAAAATTTCTATTCCCCCGCGCTGGGGGGTGTCTTGGGAGGGGGAGAGTACGTCTGTGTGCGCCGTAAGGTGAGGTAAGCTCGAGTGTAGTATCCGCCCGGGGTCCTGTTTGAAGATCGCCTGATTAAGCAACCGCCTGGGATCGAATCCTTTGCTCCCTGGGACCCGGTCTGATCCAGCCCTTTTTAGGGCTTCTGACACCAAAACTCTGCAATCAACAGCCTTATTTCTAGGCCCCTTGGAAACCGCTCCGGAGCCTTAAAGGCTCCAGTTGTGTGCGGTTTCTTTTTTTTAGCCTGGAAGGGATTTAAACCCCTACCGCGGTTTTTCTGCCGGCCGCTCTACAGCTGATCTGCAATCAGCTGTTCAGGCCCCGCCCAGGCACGTCCTTTGAGACTGCCTATTGGCGGAGGCTCTTCTGTTGCCTTAAAGCAACAGCTGCTCTTTCCTTTTTGCTGCACTGGATCCTCTGCTATCGGCTGTGGATCTGCTCCGTTGGATCTGGATCTGGATCTGGATCTGGACATTTGCTCTGCGTCTGCCTGGTCTACTGGCCCCCTGCCGCCCCCCCCCCCCCGTCTGCTGCCCCCCCAGCAGACCAGGGAGACTCCGAGCAATGCTGCAGGGAGCAAAGCCACTCCGCGTCTCCCTGGTCCGCTGGGGGGAACCCCCAGCGGACCAGGGAGACGCGGAGCGTACTTTCTCGCTGCGGCATTGCTCTGCCTCTCCCTGGTCTCCTGGGGGAGGTTTTTCCAAAGGCAGCATTGGCAAGCCGCCGCTTTTTTTCATTTTCATTTTTTTTTTTTTTTTTTTTTTTTTTTTTTAAATCAGGAACGGGAGTGAGGGCTCGGAAGAGCAGAGGCAAAGACAAAAAGACTGTGGGGAGAGGGGGCGGAGCCTGTCTGCAGATGAGCCCCGGGGGCTGCCGGGAAGGGAGGAAGGCAGGAGGGAGGGAGGGAGGAGAGCTGGGCGCCGCCCAGAGGGACCCCGGCGCCCCACCACCACCTGGGCCTCCCTGGGGCGAGGGAGGGTAGGCCGGAAGAGGCACGCGGGGTGGGTGAGTCGGTCGGTCTTGCTCCGGTCGCCGTGAGCCAGGAGAGGGTGGCGGACGGTGAGCGAGCGGGCAGGACTTAGAAAATTTCTATTCCCCCGCGCTGGGGGGTGTCTTGGGAGGGGGAGAGTACGTCTGTGTGCGCCGTAAGGTGAGGTAAGCTCGAGTGTAGTATCCGCCCGGGGTCCTGTTTGAAGATCGCCTGATTAAGCAACCGCCTGGGATCGAATCCTTTGCTCCCTGGGACCCGGTCTGATCCAGCCCTTTTTAGGGCTTCTGACACCAAAACTCTGCAATCAACAGCCTTATTTCTAGGCCCCTTGGAAACCGCTCCGGAGCCTTAAAGGCTCCAGTTGTGTGCGGTTTCTTTTTTTTAGCCTGGAAGGGATTTAAACCCCTACCGCGGTTTTTCTGCCGGCCGCTCTACAGCTGATCTGCAATCAGCTGTTCAGGCCCCGCCCAGGCACGTCCTTTGAGACTGCCTATTGGCGGAGGCTCTTCTGTTGCCTTAAAGCAACAGCTGCTCTTTCCTTTTTGCTGCACTGGATCCTCTGCTATCGGCTGTGGATCTGCTCCGTTGGATCTGGATCTGGATCTGGATCTGGACATTTGCTCTGCGTCTGCCTGGTCTACTGGCCCCCTGCCGCCCCCCCCCCGTCTGCTGCCCCCCCAGCAGACCAGGGAGACTCCGAGCAATGCTGCAGGGAGCAAAGCCACTCCGCGTCTCCCTGGTCCGCTGGGGGGAACCCCCAGCGGACCAGGGAGACGCGGAGCGTACTTTCTCGCTGCGGCATTGCTCTGCCTCTCCCTGGTCTCCTGGGGGAGGTTTTTCCAAAGGCAGCATTGGCAAGCCGCCGCTTTTTTTCATTTTCATTTTCCTTTTTTTTTTTTTTTTTTTTTTTTTTAAATCAGGAACGGGAGTGAGGGCTCGGAAGAGCAGAGGCAAAGACAAAAAGACTGTGGGGAGAGGGGGCGGAGCCTGTCTGCAGATGAGCCCCGGGGGCTGCCGGGAAGGGAGGAAGGCAGGAGGGAGGGAGGGAGGAGAGCTGGGCGCCGCCCAGAGGGACCCCGGCGCCCCACCACCACCTGGGCCT
Source organism: Pelodiscus sinensis (assembly GCF_052426305.1). Lineage (NCBI taxonomy): Eukaryota > Metazoa > Chordata > Testudines > Trionychidae > Pelodiscus > Pelodiscus sinensis. The sequence goes on along the minus strand of NC_143056.1, from coordinate 85,870,377 downwards.
CCCTGGGGCGAGGGAGGGTAGGCCGGAAGAGGCACGCGGGGTGGGTGAGTCGGTCGGTCTTGCTCCGGTCGCCGTGAGCCAGGAGAGGGTGGCGGACGGTGAGCGAGCGGGCGGGACTTAGAAAATTTCTATTCCCCCGCGCTGGGGGGTGTCTTGGGAGGGGGAGAGTACGTCTGTGTGCGCCGTAAGGTGAGGTAAGCTCGAGTGTAGTATCCGCCCGGGGTCCTGTTTGAAGATCGCCTGATTAAGCAACCGCCTGGGATCGAATCCTTTGCTCCCTGGGACCCGGTCTGATCCAGCCCTTTTTAGGGCTTCTGACACCAAAACTCTGCAATCAACAGCCTTATTTCTAGGCCCCTTGGAAACCGCTCCGGAGCCTTAAAGGCTCCAGTTGTGTGCGGTTTCTTTTTTTTAGCCTGGAAGGGATTTAAACCCCTACCGCGGTTTTTCTGCCGGCCGCTCTACAGCTGATCTGCAATCAGCTGTTCAGGCCCCGCCCAGGCACGTCCTTTGAGACTGCCTATTGGAGGAGGCTCTTCTGTTGCCTTAAAGCAACAGCTGCTCTTTCCTTTTTGCTGCACTGGATCCTCTGCTATCGGCTGTGGATCTGCTCCGTTGGATCTGGATCTGGATCTGGATCTGGACATTTGCTCTGCGTCTGCCTGGTCTACTGGCCCCCTGCCGCCCCCCCCCCCCCGTCTGCTGCCCCCCCAGCAGACCAGGGAGACTCCGAGCAATGCTGCAGGGAGCAAAGCCACTCCGCGTCTCCCTGGTCCGCTGGGGGGAACCCCCAGCGGACCAGGGAGACGCGGAGCGTACTTTCTCGCTGCGGCATTGCTCTGCCTCTCCCTGGTCTCCTGGGGGAGGTTTTTCCAAAGGCAGCATTGGCAAGCCGCCGCTTTTTTTCATTTTCATTTTCCTTTTTTTTTTTTTTTTTTTTTTTTTAAATCAGGAACGGGAGTGAGGGCTCGGAAGAGCAGAGGCAAAGACAAAAAGACTGTGGGGAGAGGGGGCGGAGCCTGTCTGCAGATGAGCCCCGGGGGCTGCCGGGAAGGGAGGAAGGCAGGAGGGAGGGAGGGAGGAGAGCTGGGCGCCGCCCAGAGGGACCCCGGCGCCCCACCACCACCTGGGCCTCCCTGGGGCGAGGGAGGGTAGGCCGGAAGAGGCACGCGGGGTGGGTGAGTCGGTCGGTCTTGCTCCGGTCGCCGTGAGCCAGGAGAGGGTGGCGGACGGTGAGCGAGCGGGCGGGACTTAGAAAATTTCTATTCCCCCGCGCTGGGGGGTGTCTTGGGAGGGGGAGAGTACGTCTGTGTGCGCCGTAAGGTGAGGTAAGCTCGAGTGTAGTATCCGCCCGGGGTCCTGTTTGAAGATCGCCTGATTAAGCAACCGCCTGGGATCGAATCCTTTGCTCCCTGGGACCCGGTCTGATCCAGCCCTTTTTAGGGCTTCTGACACCAAAACTCTGCAATCAACAGCCTTATTTCTAGGCCCCTTGGAAACCGCTCCGGAGCCTTAAAGGCTCCAGTTGTGTGCGGTTTCTTTTTTTTAGCCTGGAAGGGATTTAAACCCCTACCGCGGTTTTTCTGCCGGCCGCTCTACAGCTGATCTGCAATCAGCTGTTCAAGCCCCGCCCAGGCACGTCCTTTGAGACTGCCTATTGGCGGAGGCTCTTCTGTTGCCTTAAAGCAACAGCTGCTCTTTCCTTTTTGCTGCACTGGATCCTCTGCTATCGGCTGTGGATCTGCTCCGTTGGATCTGGATCTGGATCTGGATCTGGACATTTGCTCTGCGTCTGCCTGGTCTACTGGCCTCCTGCCGCCCCCCCCCCCCCCGTCTGCTGCCCCCCCAGCAGACCAGGGAGACTCCGAGCAATGCTGCAGGGAGCAAAGCCACTCCGCGTCTCCCTGGTCCGCTGGGGGGAACCCCCAGCGGACCAGGGAGACGCGGAGCGTACTTTCTCGCTGCGGCATTGCTCTGCCTCTCCCTGGTCTCCTGGGGGAGGTTTTTCCAAAGGCAGCATTGGCAAGCCGCCGCTTTTTTTCATTTTCATTTTCCTTTTTTTTTTTTTTTTTTTTTTTTAAATCAGGAACGGGAGTGAGGGCTCGGAAGAGCAGAGGCAAAGACAAAAAGACTGTGGGGAGAGGGGGCGGAGCCTGTCTGCAGATGAGCCCCGGGGGCTGCCGGGAAGGGAGGAAGGCAGGAGGGAGGGAGGGAGGAGAGCTGGGCGCCGCCCAGAGGGACCCCGGCGCCCCACCACCACCTGGGCCTCCCTGGGGCGAGGGAGGGTAGGCCGGAAGAGGCACGCGGGGTGGGTGAGTCGGTCGGTCTTGCTCCGGTCGCCGTGAGCCAGGAGAGGGTGGCGGACGGTGAGCGAGCGGGCGGGACTTAGAAAATTTCTATTCCCCCGCGCTGGGGGGTGTCTTGGGAGGGGGAGAGTACGTCTGTGTGCGCCGTAAGGTGAGGTAAGCTCGAGTGTAGTATCCGCCCGGGGTCCTGTTTGAAGATCGCCTGATTAAGCAACCGCCTGGGATCGAATCCTTTGCTCCCTGGGACCCGGTCTGATCCAGCCCTTTTTAGGGCTTCTGACACCAAAACTCTGCAATCAACAGCCTTATTTCTAGGCCCCTTGGAAACCGCTCCGGAGCCTTAAAGGCTCCAGTTGTGTGCGGTTTCTTTTTTTTAGCCTGGAAGGGATTTAAACCCCTACCGCGGTTTTTCTGCCGGCCGCTCTACAGCTGATCTGCAATCAGCTGTTCAGGCCCCGCCCAGGCACGTCCTTTGAGACTGCCTATTGGCGGAGGCTCTTCTGTTGCCTTAAAGCAACAGCTGCTCTTTCCTTTTTGCTGCACTGGATCCTCTGCTATCGGCTGTGGATCTGCTCCGTTGGATCTGGATCTGGATCTGGATCTGGACATTTGCTCTGCGTCTGCCTGGTCTACTGGCCCCCTGCCGCCCCCCCCCCCGTCTGCTGCCCCCCCAGCAGACCAGGGAGACTCCGAGCAATGCTGCAGGGAGCAAAGCCACTCCGCGTCTCCCTGGTCCGCTGGGGGTTCCCCCCAGCGGACCAGGGAGACGCGGAGCGTACTTTCTCGCTGCGGCATTGCTCTGCCTCTCCCTGGTCTCCTGGGGGAGGTTTTTCCAAAGGCAGCATTGGCAAACCGCCGCTTTTTTTCATTTTCATTTTCCTTTTTTTTTTTTTTTTTTTTTTTTTTAAATCAGGAACGGGAGTGAGGGCTCGGAAGAGCAGAGGCAAAGACAAAAAGACTGTGGGGAGAGGGGGCGGAGCCTGTCTGCAGATGAGCCCCGGGGGCTGCCGGGAAGGGAGGAAGGCAGGAGGGAGGGAGGGAGGAGAGCTGGGCGCCGCCCAGAGGGACCCCGGCGCCCCACCACCACCTGGGCCTCCCTGGGGCGAGGGAGGGTAGGCCGGAAGAGGCACGCGGGGTGGGTGAGTCGGTCGGTCTTGCTCCGGTCGCCGTGAGCCAGGAGAGGGTGGCGGACGGTGAGCGAGCGGGCGGGACTTAGAAAATTTCTATTCCCCCGCGCTGGGGGGTGTCTTGGGAGGGGGAGAGTACGTCTGTGTGCGCCGTAAGGTGAGGTAAGCTCGAGTGTAGTATCCGCCCGGGGTCCTGTTTGAAGATCGCCTGATTAAGCAACCGCCTGGGATCGAATCCTTTGCTCCCTGGGACCCGGTCTGATCCAGCCCTTTTTAGGGCTTCTGACACCAAAACTCTGCAATCAACAGCCTTATTTCTAGGCCCCTTGGAAACCGCTCCGGAGCCTTAAAGGCTCCAGTTGTGTGCGGTTTCTTTTTTTTAGCCTGGAAGGGATTTAAACCCCTACCGCGGTTTTTCTGCCGGCCGCTCTACAGCTGATCTGCAATCAGCTGTTCAGGCCCCGCCCAGGCACGTCCTTTGAGACTGCCTATTGGCGGAGGCTCTTCTGTTGCCTTAAAGCAACAGCTGCTCTTTCCTTTTTGCTGCACTGGATCCTCTGCTATCGGCTGTGGATCTGCTCCGTTGGATCTGGATCTGGATCTGGATCTGGACATTTGCTCTGCGTCTGCCTGGTCTACTGGCCCCCTGCCGCCCCCCCCGTCTGCTGCCCCCCCAGCAGACCAGGGAGACTCCGAGCAATGCTGCAGGGAGCAAAGCCACTCCGCGTCTCCCTGGTCCGCTGGGGGGAACCCCCAGCGGACCAGGGAGACGCGGAGCGTACTTTCTCGCTGCGGCATTGCTCTGCCTCTCCCTGGTCTCCTGGGGGAGGTTTTTCCAAAGGCAGCATTGGCAAGCCGCCGCTTTTTTTCATTTTCATTTTCCTTTTTTTTTTTTTTTTTTTTTTTTTTTAAATCAGGAACGGGAGTGAGGGCTCGGAAGAGCAGAGGCAAAGACAAAAAGACTGTGGGGAGAGGGGGCGGAGCCTGTCTGCAGATGAGCCCCGGGGGCTGCCGGGAAGGGAGGAAGGCAGGAGGGAGGGAGGGAGGAGAGCTGGGCGCCGCCCAGAGGGACCCCGGCGCCCCACCACCACCTGGGCCTCCCTGGGGCGAGGGAGGGTAGGCCGGAAGAGGCACGCGGGGTGGGTGAGTCGGTCGGTCTTGCTCCGGTCGCCGTGAGCCAGGAGAGGGTGGCGGACGGTGAGCGAGCGGGCGGGACTTAGAAAATTTCTATTCCCCCGCGCTGGGGGGTGTCTTGGGAGGGGGAGAGTACGTCTGTGTGTGCCGTAAGGTGAGGTAAGCTCGAGTGTAGTATCCGCCCGGGGTCCTGTTTGAAGATCGCCTGATTAAGCAACCGCCTGGGATCGAATCCTTTGCTCCCTGGGACCCGGTCTGATCCAGCCCTTTTTAGGGCTTCTGACACCAAAACTCTGCAATCAACAGCCTTATTTCTAGGCCCCTTGGAAACCGCTCCGGAGCCTTAAAGGCTCCAGTTGTGTGCGGTTTCTTTTTTTTAGCCTGGAAGGGATTTAAACCCCTACCGCGGTTTTTCTGCCGGCCGCTCTACAGCTGATCTGCAATCAGCTGTTCAGGCCCCGCCCAGGCACGTCCTTTGAGACTGCCTATTGGCGGAGGCTCTTCTGTTGCCTTAAAGCAACAGCTGCTCTTTCCTTTTTGCTGCACTGGATCCTCTGCTATCGGCTGTGGATCTGCTCCGTTGGATCTGGATCTGGATCTGGATCTGGACATTTGCTCTGCGTCTGCCTGGTCTACTGGCCCCCTGCCGCCCCCCCCCCGTCTGCTGCCCCCCCAGCAGACCAGGGAGACTCCGAGCAATGCTGCAGGGAGCAAAGCCACTCCGCGTCTCCCTGGTCCGCTGGGGGGAACCCCCAGCGGACCAGGGAGACGCGGAGCGTACTTTCTCGCTGCGGCATTGCTCTGCCTCTCCCTGGTCTCCTGGGGGAGGTTTTTCCAAAGGCAGCATTGGCAAGCCGCCGCTTTTTTTCATTTTCATTTTCCTTTTTTTTTTTTTTTTTTTTTTTTTAAATCAGGAACGGGAGTGAGGGCTCGGAAGAGCAGAGGCAAAGACAAAAAGACTGTGGGGAGAGGGGGCGGAGCCTGTCTGCAGATGAGCCCCGGGGGCTGCCGGGAAGGGAGGAAGGCAGGAGGGAGGGAGGGAGGAGAGCTGGGCGCCGCCCAGAGGGACCCCGGCGCCCCACCACCACCTGGGCCTCCCTGGGGCGAGGGAGGGTAGGCCGGAAGAGGCACGCGGGGTGGGTGAGTCGGTCGGTCTTGCTCCGGTCGCCGTGAGCCAGGAGAGGGTGGCGGACGGTGAGCGAGCGGGCGGGACTTAGAAAATTTCTATTCCCCCGCGCTGGGGGGTGTCTTGGGAGGGGGAGAGTACGTCTGTGTGCGCCGTAAGGTGAGGTAAGCTCGAGTGTAGTATCCGCCCGGGGTCCTGTTTGAAGATCGCCTGATTAAGCAACCGCCTGGGATCGAATCCTTTGCTCCCTGGGACCCGGTCTGATCCAGCCCTTTTTAGGGCTTCTGACACCAAAACTCTGCAATCAACAGCCTTATTTCTAGGCCCCTTGGAAACCGCTCCGGAGCCTTAAAGGCTCCAGTTGTGTGCGGTTTCTTTTTTTTAGCCTGGAAGGGATTTAAACCCCTACCGCGGTTTTTCTGCCGGCCGCTCTACAGCTGATCTGCAATCAGCTGTTCAGGCCCCGCCCAGGCACGTCCTTTGAGACTGCCTATTGGCGGAGGCTCTTCTGTTGCCTTAAAGCAACAGCTGCTCTTTCCTTTTTGCTGCACTGGATCCTCTGCTATCGGCTGTGGATCTGCTCCGTTGGATCTGGATCTGGATCTGGATCTGGACATTTGCTCTGCGTCTGCCTGGTCTACTGGCCCCCTGCCGCCCCCCCCCCCCCCCCCCCCCCCCCCCCCCCCCCCCGTCTGCTGCCCCCCCAGCAGACCAGGGAGACTCCGAGCAATGCTGCAGGGAGCAAAGCCACTCCGCGTCTCCCTGGTCCGCTGGGGGGAACCCCCAGCGGACCAGGGAGACGCGGAGCGTACTTTCTCGCTGCGGCATTGCTCTGCCTCTCCCTGGTCTCCTGGGGGAGGTTTTTCCAAAGGCAGCATTGGCAAGCCGCCGCTTTTTTTCATTTTCATTTTCATTTTCCTTTTTTTTTTTTTTTTTTTTTTTTTTATAAATCAGGAACGGGAGTGAGGGCTCGGAAGAGCAGAGGCAAAGACAAAAAGACTGTGGGGAGAGGGGGCGGAGCCTGTCTGCAGATGAGCCCCGGGGGCTGCCGGGAAGGGAGGAAGGCAGGAGGGAGGGAGGGAGGAGAGCTGGGCGCCGCCCAGAGGGACCCCGGCGCCCCACCACCACCTGGGCCTCCCTGGGGCGAGGGAGGGTAGGCCGGAAGAGGCACGCGGGGTGGGTGAGTCGGTCGGTCTTGCTCCGGTCGCCGTGAGCCAGGAGAGGGTGGTGGACGGTGAGCGAGCGGGCGGGACTTAGAAAATTTCTATTCCCCCGCGCTGGGGGGTGTCTTGGGAGGGGGAGAGTACGTCTGTGTGCGCCGTAAGGTGAGGTAAGCTCGAGTGTAGTATCCGCCCGGGGTCCTGTTTGAAGATCGCCTGATTAAGCAACCGCCTGGGATCGAATCCTTTGCTCCCTGGGACCCGGTCTGATCCAGCCCTTTTTAGGGCTTCTGACACCAAAACTCTGCAATCAACAGCCTTATTTCTAGGCCCCTTGGAAACCGCTCCGGAGCCTTAAAGGCTCCAGTTGTGTGCGGTTTCTTTTTTTTAGCCTGGAAGGGATTTAAACCCCTACCGCGGTTTTTCTGCCGGCCGCTCTACAGCTGATCTGCAATCAGCTGTTCAGGCCCCGCCCAGGCACGTCCTTTGAGACTGCCTATTGGCGGAGGCTCTTCTGTTGCCTTAAAGCAACAGCTGCTCTTTCCTTTTTGCTGCACTGGATCCTCTGCTATCGGCTGTGGATCTGCTCCGTTGGATCTGGATCTGGATCTGGATCTGGACATTTGCTCTGCGTCTGCCTGGTCTACTGGCCCCCTGCCGCCCCCCCCGTCTGCTGCCCCCCCAGCAGACCAGGGAGACTCCGAGCAATGCTGCAGGGAGCAAAGCCACTCCGCGTCTCCCTGGTCCGCTGGGGGGAACCCCCAGCGGACCAGGGAGACGCGGAGCGTACTTTCTCGCTGCGGCATTGCTCTGCCTCTCCCTGGTCTCCTGGGGGAGGTTTTTCCAAAGGCAGCATTGGCAAGCCGCCGCTTTTTTTCATTTTCATTTTCATTTTCCTTTTTTTTTTTTTTTTTTTTTTTTAAATCAGGAACGGGAGTGAGGGCTCGGAAGAGCAGAGGCAAAGACAAAAAGACTGTGGGGAGAGGGGGCGGAGCCTGTCTGCAGATGAGCCCCGGGGGCTGCCGGGAAGGGAGGAAGGCAGGAGGGAGGGAGGGAGGAGAGCTGGGCGCCGCCCAGAGGGACCCCGGCGCCCCACCACCACCTGGGCCTCCCTGGGGCGAGGGAGGGTAGGCCGGAAGAGGCACGCGGGGTGGGTGAGTCGGTCGGTCTTGCTCCGGTCGCCGTGAGCCAGGAGAGGGTGGCGGACGGTGAGCGAGCGGGCGGGACTTAGAAAATTTCTATTCCCCCGCGCTGGGGGGTGTCTTGGGAGGGGGAGAGTACGTCTGTGTGTGCCGTAAGGTGAGGTAAGCTCGAGTGTAGTATCCGCCCGGGGTCCTGTTTGAAGATCGCCTGATTAAGCAACCGCCTGGGATCGAATCCTTTGCTCCCTGGGACCCGGTCTGATCCAGCCCTTTTTAGGGCTTCTGACACCAAAACTCTGCAATCAACAGCCTTATTTCTAGGCCCCTTGGAAACCGCTCCGGAGCCTTAAAGGCTCCAGTTGTGTGCGGTTTCTTTTTTTTAGCCTGGAAGGGATTTAAACCCCTACCGCGGTTTTTCTGCCGGCCGCTCTACAGCTGATCTGCAATCAGCTGTTCAGGCCCCGCCCAGGCACGTCCTTTGAGACTGCCTATTGGCGGAGGCTCTTCTGTTGCCTTAAAGCAACAGCTGCTCTTTCCTTTTTGCTGCACTGGATCCTCTGCTATCGGCTGTGGATCTGCTCCGTTGGATCTGGATCTGGATCTGGATCTGGACATTTGCTCTGCGTCTGCCTGGTCTACTGGCCCCCTGCCGCCCCCCCCCCCCCGTCTGCTGCCCCCCCAGCAGACCAGGGAGACTCCGAGCAATGCTGCAGGGAGCAAAGCCACTCCGCGTCTCCCTGGTCCGCTGGGGGGAACCCCCAGCGGACCAGGGAGACGCGGAGCGTACTTTCTCGCTGCGGCATTGCTCTGCCTCTCCCTGGTCTCCTGGGGGAGGTTTTTCCAAAGGCAGCATTGGCAAGCCGCCGCTTTTTTTCATTTTCATTTTCCTTTTTTTTTTTTTTTTTTTTTTTAAAAATCAGGAACGGGAGTGAGGGCTCGGAAGAGCAGAGGCAAAGACAAAAAGACTGTGGGGAGAGGGGGCGGAGCCTGTCTGCAGATGAGCCCCGGGGGCTGCCGGGAAGGGAGGAAGGCAGGAGGGAGGGAGGGAGGAGAGCTGGGCGCCGCCCAGAGGGACCCCGGCGCCCCACCACCACCTGGGCCTCCCTGGGGCGAGGGAGGGTAGGCCGGAAGAGGCACGCGGGGTGGGTGAGTCGGTCGGTCTTGCTCTGGTCGCCGTGAGCCAGGAGAGGGTGGCGGACGGTGAGCGAGCGGGCGGGACTTAGAAAATTTCTATTCCCCCGCGCTGGGGGGTGTCTTGGGAGGGGGAGAGTACGTCTGTGTGCGCCGTAAGGTGAGGTAAGCTCGAGTGTAGTATCCGCCCGGGGTCCTGTTTGAAGATCGCCTGATTAAGCAACCGCCTGGGATCGAATCCTTTGCTCCCTGGGACCCGGTCTGATCCAGCCCTTTTTAGGGCTTCTGACACCAAAACTCTGCAATCAACAGCCTTATTTCTAGGCCCCTTGGAAACCGCTCCGGAGCCTTAAAGGCTCCAGTTGTGTGCGGTTTCTTTTTTTTAGCCTGGAAGGGATTTAAACCCCTACCGCGGTTTTTCTGCCGGCCGCTCTACAGCTGATCTGCAATCAGCTGTTCAGGCCCCGCCCAGGCACGTCCTTTGAGACTGCCTATTGGCGGAGGCTCTTCTGTTGCCTTAAAGCAACAGCTGCTCTTTCCTTTTTGCTGCACTGGATCCTCTGCTATCGGCTGTGGATCTGCTCCGTTGGATCTGGATCTGGATCTGGATCTGGACATTTGCTCTGCGTCTGCCTGGTCTACTGGCCCCCTGCCGCCCCCCCCCCGTCTGCTGCCCCCCCAGCAGACCAGGGAGACTCCGAGCAATGCTGCAGGGAGCAAAGCCACTCCGCGTCTCCCTGGTCCGCTGGGGGGAACCCCCAGCGGACCAGGGAGACGCGGAGCGTACTTTCTCGCTGCGGCATTGCTCTGCCTCTCCCTGGTCTCCTGGGGGAGGTTTTTCCAAAGGCAGCATTGGCAAGCCGCCGCTTTTTTTCATTTTCATTTTCCTTTTTTTTTTTTTTTTTAAAATCAGGAACGGGAGTGAGGGCTCGGAAGAGCAGAGGCAAAGACAAAAAGACTGTGGGGAGAGGGGGCGGAGCCTGTCTGCAGATGAGCCCCGGGGGCTGCCGGGAAGGGAGGAAGGCAGGAGGGAGGGAGGGAGGAGAGCTGGGCGCCGCCCAGAGGGACCCCGGCGCCCCACCACCACCTGGGCCTCCCTGGGGCGAGGGAGGGTAGGCCGGAAGAGGCACGCGGGGTGGGTGAGTCGGTCGGTCTTGCTCCGGTCGCCGTGAGCCAGGAGAGGGTGGCGGACGGTGAGCGAGCGGGCGGGACTTAGAAAATTTCTATTCCCCCCGCGCTGGGGGGTGTCTTGGGAGGGGGAGAGTACGTCTGTGTGCGCCGTAAGGTGAGGTAAGCTCGAGTGTAGTATCCGCCCGGGGTCCTGTTTGAAGATCGCCTGATTAAGCAACCGCCTGGGATCGAATCCTTTGCTCCCTGGAATCCGGTCTGATCCAGCCCTTTTTAGGGCTTCTGACACCAAAACTCTGCAATCAACAGCCTTATTTCTAGGCCCCTTGGAAACCGCTCCGGAGCCTTAAAGGCTCCAGTTGTGTGCGGTTTCTTTTTTTTAGCCTGGAAGGGATTTAAACCCCTACCGCGGTTTTTCTGCCGGCCGCTCTACAGCTGATCTGCAATCAGCTGTTCAGGCCCCGCCCAGGCACGTCCTTTGAGACTGCCTATTGGCGGAGGCTCTTCTGTTGCCTTAAAGCAACAGCTGCTCTTTCCTTTTTGCTGCACTGGATCCTCTGCTATCGGCTGTGGATCTGCTCCGTTGGATCTGGATCTGGATCTGGATCTGGACATTTGCTCTGCGTCTGCCTGGTCTACTGGCCCCCTGCCGCCCCCCCCCCCCCCCCCTGCTGCCCCCCCAGCAGACCAGGGAGACTCCGAGCAATGCTGCAGGGAGCAAAGCCACTCCGCGTCTCCCTGGTCCGCTGGGGGGAACCCCCAGCGGACCAGGGAGACGCGGAGCGTACTTTCTCGCTGCGGCATTGCTCTGCCTCTCCCTGGTCTCCTGGGGGAGGTTTTTCCAAAGGCAGCATTGGCAAGCCGCCGCTTTTTTTTCATTTTCATTTTCCTTTTTTTTTTTTTTTTTTAAATCAGGAACGGGAGTGAGGGCTCGGAAGAGCAGAGGCAAAGACAAAAAGACTGTGGGGAGAGGGGGCGGAGCCTGTCTGCAGATGAGCCCCGGGGGCTGCCGGGAAGGGAGGAAGGCAGGAGGGAGGGAGGGAGGAGAGCTGGGCGCCGCCCAGAGGGACCCCGGCGCCCCACCACCACCTGGGCCTCCCTGGGGCGAGGGAGGGTAGGCCGGAAGAGGCACGCGGGGTGGGTGAGTCGGTCGGTCTTGCTCCGGTCGCCGTGAGCCAGGAGAGGGTGGCGGACGGTGAGCGAGCGGGCGGGACTTAGAAAATTTCTATTCCCCCGCGCTGGGGGGGTGTCTTGGGAGGGGGAGAGTACGTCTGTGTGCGCCGTAAGGTGAGGTAAGCTCGAGTGTAGTATCCGCCCGGGGTCCTGTTTGAAGATCGCCTGATTAAGCAACCGCCTGGGATCGAATCCTTTGCTCCCTGGAATCCGGTCTGATCCAGCCCTTTTTAGGGCTTCTGACACCAAAACTCTGCAATCAACAGCCTTATTTCTAGGCCCCTTGGAAACCGCTCCGGAGCCTTAAAGGCTCCAGTTGTGTGCGGTTTCTTTTTTTTAGCCTGGAAGGGATTTAAACCCCTACCGCGGTTTTTCTGCCGGCCGCTCTACAGCTGATCTGCAATCAGCTGTTCAGGCCCCGCCCAGGCACGTCCTTTGAGACTGCCTATTGGCGGAGGCTCTTCTGTTGCCTTAAAGCAACAGCTGCTCTTTCCTTTTTGCTGCACTGGATCCTCTGCTATCGGCTGTGGATCTGCTCCGTTGGATCTGGATCTGGATCTGGACATTTGCTCTGCGTCTGCCTGGTCTACTGGCCCCCTGCCGCCCCCGCCCCCCCCCGTCTGCTGCCCCCCAGCAGACCAGGGAGACTCCGAGCAATGCTGCAGGGAGCAAAGCCACTCCGCGTCTCCCTGGTCCGCTGGGGGGAACCCCCAGCGGACCAGGGAGACGCGGAGCGTACTTTCTCGCTGCGGCATTGCTCTGCCTCTCCCTGGTCTCCTGGGGGAGGTTTTTCCAAAGGCAGCATTGGCAAGCCGCCGCTTTTTTTCATTTTCCTTTTTTTTTTTTTTTTTTAAATCAGGAACGGGAGTGAGGGCTCGGAAGAGCAGAGGCAAAGACAAAAAGACTGTGGGGAGAGGGGGCGGAGCCTGTCTGCAGATGAGCCCCGGGGGCTGCCGGGAAGGGAGGAAGGCAGGAGGGAGGGAGGGAGGAGAGCTGGGCGCCGCCCAGAGGGACCCCGGCGCCCCACCACCACCTGGGCCTCCCTGGGGCGAGGGAGGGTAGGCCGGAAGAGGCACGCGGGGTGGGTGAGTCGGTCGGTCTTGCTCCGGTCGCCGTGAGCCAGGAGAGGGTGGCGGACGGTGAGCGAGCGGGCGGGACTTAGAAAATTTCTATTCCCCCGCGCTGGGGGGTGTCTTGGGAGGGGGAGAGTACGTCTGTGTGCGCCGTAAGGTGAGGTAAGCTCGAGTGTAGTATCCGCCCGGGGTCCTGTTTGAAGATCGCCTGATTAAGCAACCGCCTGGGATCGAATCCTTTGCTCCCTGGGACCCGGTCTGATCCAGCCCTTTTTAGGGCTTCTGACACCAAAACTCTGCAATCAACAGCCTTATTTCTAGGCCCCTTGGAAACCGCTCCGGAGCCTTAAAGGCTCCAGTTGTGTGCGGTTTCTTTTTTTTAGCCTGGAAGGGATTTAAACCCCTACCGCGGTTTTCTGCCGGCCGCTCTACAGCTGATCTGCAATCAGCTGTTCAGGCCCCGCCCAGGCACGTCCTTTGAGACTGCCTATTGGCGGAGGCTCTTCTGTTGCCTTAAAGCAACAGCTGCTCTTTCCTTTTTGCTGCACTGGATCCTCTGCTATCGGCTGTGGATCTGCTCCGTTGGATCTGGATCTGGATCTGGATCTGGACATTTGCTCTGCGTCTGCCTGGTCTACTGGCCCCCTGCCGCCCCCCCCCCCGTCTGCTGCCCCCCCAGCAGACCAGGGAGACTCCGAGCAATGCTGCAGGGAGCAAAGCCACTCCGCGTCTCCCTGGTCCGCTGGGGGGAACCCCCAGCGGACCAGGGAGACGCGGAGCGTACTTTCTCGCTGCGGCATTGCTCTGCCTCTCCCTGGTCTCCTGGGGGAGGTTTTTCCAAAGGCAGCATTGGCAAGCCGCCGCTTTTTTTCATTTTCATTTTCATTTTCATTTTCCTTTTTTTTTTTTTTTTTTTTTTTAAAATCAGGAACGGGAGTGAGGGCTCGGAAGAGCAGAGGCAAAGACAAAAAGACTGTGGGGAGAGGGGGCGGAGCCTGTCTGCAGATGAGCCCCGGGGGCTGCCGGGAAGGGAGGAAGGCAGGAGGGAGGGAGGGAGGAGAGCTGGGCGCCGCCCAGAGGGACCCCGGCGCCCCACCACCACCTGGGCCTCCCTGGGGCGAGGGAGGGTAGGCCGGAAGAGGCACGCGGGGTGGGTGAGTCGGTCGGTCTTGCTCCGGTCGCCGTGAGCCAGGAGAGGGTGGCGGACGGTGAGCGAGCGGGCGGGACTTAGAAAATTTCTATTCCCCCGCGCTGGGGGGTGTCTTGGGAGGGGGAGAGTACGTCTGTGTGCGCCGTAAGGTGAGGTAAGCTCGAGTGTAGTATCCGCCCGGGGTCCTGTTTGAAGATCGCCTGATTAAGCAACCGCCTGGGATCGAATCCTTTGCTCCCTGGGACCCGGTCTGATCCAGCCCTTTTTAGGGCTTCTGACACCAAAACTCTGCAATCAACAGCCTTATTTCTAGGCCCCTTGGAAACCGCTCCGGAGCCTTAAAGGCTCCAGTTGTGTGCGGTTTCTTTTTTTTAGCCTGGAAGGGATTTAAACCCCTACCGCGGTTTTTCTGCCGGCCGCTCTACAGCTGATCTGCAATCAGCTGTTCAGGCCCCGCCCAGGCACGTCCTTTGAGACTGCCTATTGGCGGAGGCTCTTCTGTTGCCTTAAAGCAACAGCTGCTCTTTCCTTTTTGCTGCACTGGATCCTCTGCTATCGGCTGTGGATCTGCTCCGTTGGATCTGGATCTGGATCTGGATCTGGACATTTGCTCTGCGTCTGCCTGGTCTACTGGCCCCCTGCCGTCCCCCCCCCCCGTCTGCTGCCCCCCCAGCAGACCAGGGAGACTCCGAGCAATGCTGCAGGGAGCAAAGCCACTCCGCGTCTCCCTGGTCCGCTGGGGGGAACCCCCAGCGGACCAGGGAGACGCGGAGCGTACTTTCTCGCTGCGGCATTGCTCTGCCTCTCCCTGGTCTCCTGGGGGAGGTTTTTCCAAAGGCAGCATTGGCAAGCCGCCGCTTTTTTTCATTTTCCTTTTCCTTTTTTTTTTTTTTTTTTTTTTTTTAAATCAGGAACGGGAGTGAGGGCTCGGAAGAGCAGAGGCAAAGACAAAAAGACTGTGGGGAGAGGGGGCGGAGCCTGTCTGCAGATGAGCCCCGGGGGCTGCCGGGAAGGGAGGAAGGCAGGAGGGAGGGAGGGAGGAGAGCTGGGCGCCGCCCAGAGGGACCCCGGCGCCCCACCACCACCTGGGCCTCCCTGGGGCGAGGGAGGGTAGGCCGGAAGAGGCACGCGGGGTGGGTGAGTCGGTCGGTCTTGCTCCGGTCGCCGTGAGCCAGGAGAGGGTGGCGGACGGTGAGCGAGCGGCCGGGACTTAGAAAATTTCTATTCCCCCGCGCTGGGGGGTGTCTTGGGAGGGGGAGAGTACGTCTGTGTGCGCCGTAAGGTGAGGTAAGCTCGAGTGTAGTATCCGCCCGGGGTCCTGTTTGAAGATCGCCTGATTAAGCGACCGCCTGGGATCGAATCTTTTGCTCCCTGGGACCCGGTCTGATCCAGCCCTTTTTAGGGCTTCTGACACCAAAACTCTGCAATCAACAGCCTTATTTCTAGGCCCCTTGGAAACCGCTCCGGAGCCTTAAAGGCTCCAGTTGTGTGCGGTTTCTTTTTTTTAGCCTGGAAGGGATTTAAACCCCTACCGCGGTTTTTCTGCCGGCCGCTCTACAGCTGATCTGCAATCAGCTGTTCAGGCCCCGCCCAGGCACGTCCTTTGAGACTGCCTATTGGCGGAGGCTCTTCTGTTGCCTTAAAGCAACAGCTGCTCTTTCCTTTTTGCTGCACTGGATCCTCTGCTATCGGCTGTGGATCTGCTCCGTTGGATCTGGATCTGGATCTGGATCTGGACATTTGCTCTGCGTCTGCCTGGTCTACTGGCCCCCTGCCGCTCCCCCCCCCCGTCTGCTGCCCCCCCAGCAGACCAGGGAGACTCCGAGCAATGCTGCAGGGAGCAAAGCCACTCCGCGTCTCCCTGGTCCGCTGGGGGGAACCCCCAGCGGACCAGGGAGACGCGGAGCGTACTTTCTCGCTGCGGCATTGCTCTGCCTCTCCCTGGTCTCCTGGGGGAGGTTTTTCCAAAGGCAGCATTGGCAAGCCGCCGCTCTTTTTCATTTTCATTTTCATTTTCCTTTTTTTTTTTTTTTTTTTAAATCAGGAACGGGAGTGAGGGCTCGGAAGAGCAGAGGCAAAGACAAAAAGACTGTGGGGGAGAGGGGGCGGAGCCTGTCTGCAGATAAGCCCCGGGGGCTGCCGGGAAGGGAGGAAGGCAGGAGGGAGGGAGGGAGGAGAGCTGGGCGCCGCCCAGAGGGACCCCGGCGCCCCACCACCACCTGGGCCTCCCTGGGGCGAGGGAGGGTAGGCCGGAAGAGGCACGCGGGGTGGGTGAGTCGGTCGGTCTTGCTCCGGTCGCCGTGAGCCAGGAGAGGGTGGCGGACGGTGAGCGAGCGGGCGGGACTTAGAAAATTTCTATTCCCCCGCGCTGGGGGGTGTCTTGGGAGGGGGAGAGTACGTCTGTGTGCGCCGTAAGGTGAGGTAAGCTCGAGTGTAGTATCCGCCCGGGGTCCTGTTTGAAGATCGCCTGATTAAGCGACCGCCTGGGATCGAATCCTTTGCTCCCTGGGACCCGGTCTGATCCAGCCCTTTTTAGGGCTTCTGACACCAAAACTCTGCAATCAACAGCCTTATTTCTAGGCCCCTTGGAAACCGCTCCGGAGCCTTAAAGGCTCCAGTTGGGTGCGGTTTCTTTTTTTTTAGCCTGGAAGAGATTTAAACCCCTACCGGGGTTTTTCTGCCGGCCGCTCTACAGCTGATCTGCAATCAGCTGTTCAGGCCCCGCCCAGGCACGTCCTTTGAGACTGCCTATTGGCGGAGGCTCTTCTGTTGCCTTAAAGCAACAGCTGCTCTTTCCTTTTGCTGCACTGGATCCTCTGCTATCGGCTGTGGATCTGCTCCGTTGGATCTGGATCTGGATCTGGATCTGGACATTTGCTCTGCGTCTGCCTGGTCTACTGGCCCCCTGCCGCCCCCCCCCCCGTCTGCTGCCCCCTCCAGCAGACCAGGGAGACTCCGAGCAATGCTGCAGGGAGCAAAGCCACTCCGCGTCTCCCTGGTCCGCTGGGGGGAACCCCCAGCGGACCAGGGAGACGCGGAGCGTACTTTCTCGCTGCGGCATTGCTCTGCCTCTCCCTGGTCTCCTGGGGGAGGTTTTTCCAAAGGCAGCATTGGCAAGCCGCCGCTTTTTTTCATTTTCATTTTCATTTTCCTTTTCCTTTTTTTTTTTTTTTTTTAAATCAGGAACGGGAGTGAGGGCTCGGAAGAGCAGAGGCAAAGACAAAAAGACTGTGGGGAGAGGGGGCGGAGCCTGTCTGCAGATGAGCCCCGGGGGCTGCCGGGAAGGGAGGAAGGCAGGAGGGAGGGAGGGAGGAGAGCTGGGCGCCGCCCAGAGGGACCCCGGCGCCCCACCACCACCTGGGCCTCCCTGGGGCGAGGGAGGGTAGGCCGGAAGAGGCACGCGGGGTGGGTGAGTCGGTCGGTCTTGCTCCGGTCGCCGTGAGCCAGGAGAGGGTGGCGGACGGTGAGCGAGCGGGCGGGACTTAGAAAATTTCTATTCCCCCACGCTGGGGGGTGTCTTGGGAGGGGGAGAGTACGTCTGTGTGCGCCGTAAGGTGAGGTAAGCTCGAGTGTAGTATCCGCCCGGGGTCCTGTTTGAAGATCGCCTGATTAAGCAACCGCCTGGGATCGAATCCTTTGCTCCCTGGGACCCGGTCTGATCCAGCCCTTTTTAGGGCTTCTGACACCAAAACTCTGCAATCAACAGCCTTATTTCTAGGCCCCTTGGAAACCGCTCCGGAGCCTTAAAGGCTCCAGTTGGGTGCGGTTTCTTTTTTTTAGCCTGGAAGAGATTTAAACCCCTACCGCGGCTTTTCTGCCGGCCGCTCTACAGCTGATCTGCAATCAGCTGTTCAGGCCCCGCCCAGGCACGTCCTTTGAGACTGCCTATTGGCGGAGGCTCTTCTGTTGCCTTAAAGCAACAGCTGCTCTTTCCTTTTTGCTGCACTGGATCCTCTGCTATCGGCTGTGGATCTGCTCCGTTGGATCTGGATCTGGATCTGGATCTGGACATTTGCTCTGCGTCTGCCTGGTCTACTGGCCCCCTGCCGCCCCCCCCCCCGTCTGCTGCCCCCTCCAGCAGACCAGGGAGACTCCGAGCAATGCTGCAGGGAGCAAAGCCACTCCGCGTCTCCCTGGTCCGCTGGGGGGAACCCCCAGCGGACCAGGGAGACGCGGAGCGTACTTTCTCGCTGCGGCATTGCTCTGCCTCTCCCTGGTCTCCTGGGGGAGGTTTTTCCAAAGGCAGCATTGGCAAGCCGCCGCTTTTTTTCATTTTCATTTTCATTTTCCTTTTCCTTTTTTTTTTTTTTTTTTAAATCAGGAACGGGAGTGAGGGCTCGGAAGAGCAGAGGCAAAGACAAAAAGACTGTGGGGAGAGGGGGCGGAGCCTGTCTGCAGATGAGCCCCGGGGGCTGCCGGGAAGGGAGGAAGGCAGGAGGGAGGGAGGGAGGAGAGCTGGGCGCCGCCCAGAGGGACCCCGGCGCCCCACCACCACCTGGGCCTCCCTGGGGCGAGGGAGGGTAGGCCGGAAGAGGCACGCGGGGTGGGTGAGTCGGTCGGTCTTGCTCCGGTCGCCGTGAGCCAGGAGAGGGTGGCGGACGGTGAGCGAGCGGGCGGGACTTAGAAAATTTCTATTCCCCCGCGCTGGAGGGTGTCTTGGGAGGGGGAGAGTACGTCTGTGTGCGCCGTAAGGTGAGGTAAGCTCGAGTGTAGTATCCGCCCGGGGTCCTGTTTGAAGATCGCCTGATTAAGCGACCGCCTGGGATCGAATCCTTTGATCCCTGGGACCCGGTCTGATCCAGCCCTTTTTAGGGCTTCTGACACCAAAACTCTGCAATCAACAGCCTTATTTCTAGGCCCCTTGGAAACCGCTCCGGAGCCTTAAAGGCTCCAGTTGGGTGCGGTTTCTTTTTTTTAGCCTGGAAGAGATTTAAACCCCTACCGCGGTTTTTCTGCCGGCCGCTCTACAGCTGATCTGCAATCAGCTGTTCAGGCCCCGCCCAGGCACGTCCTTTGAGACTGCCTATTGGCGGAGGCTCTTCTGTTGCCTTAAAGCAACAGCTGCTCTTTCCTTTTTGCTGCACTGGATCCTCTGCTATCGGCTGTGGATCTGCTCCGTTGGATCTGGATCTGGATCTGGATCTGGACATTTGCTCTGCGTCTGCCTGGTCTACTGGCCCCCTGCCGCCCCCCCCCCCGTCTGCTGCCCCCCCCAGCAGACCAGGGAGACTCCGAGCAATGCTGCAGGGAGCAAAGCCACTCCGCGTCTCCCTGGTCCGCTGGGGGGAACCCCCAGCGGACCAGGGAGACGCGGAGCGTACTTTCTCGCTGCGGCATTGCTCTGCCTCTCCCTGGTCTCCTGGGGGAGGTTTTTCCAAAGGCAGCATTGGCAAGCCGCCGCTTTTTTTCATTTTCATTTTCATTTTCCTTTTCCTTTTTTTTTTTTTTTTTTAAATCAGGAACGGGAGTGAGGGCTCGGAAGAGCAGAGGCAAAGACAAAAAGACTGTGGGGAGAGGGGGCGGAGCCTGTCTGCAGATGAGCCCCGGGGGCTGCCGGGAAGGGAGGAAGGCAGGAGGGAGGGAGGGAGGAGAGCTGGGCGCCGCCCAGAGGGACCCCGGCGCCCCACCACCACCTGGGCCTCCCTGGGGCGAGGGAGGGTAGGCCGGAAGAGGCACGCGGGGTGGGTGAGTCGGTCGGTCTTGCTCCGGTCGCCGTGAGCCAGGAGAGGGTGGCGGACGGTGAGCGAGCGGGCGGGACTTAGAAAATTTCTATTCCCCCGCGCTGGAGGGTGTCTTGGGAGGGGGAGAGTACGTCTGTGTGCGCCGTAAGGTGAGGTAAGCTCGAGTGTAGTATCCGCCCGGGGTCCTGTTTGAAGATCGCCTGATTAAGCGACCGCCTGGGATCGAATCCTTTGCTCCCTGGGACCCGGTCTGATCCAGCCCTTTTTAGGGCTTCTGACACCAAAACTCTGCAATCAACAGCCTTATTTCTAGGCCCCTTGGAAACCGCTCCGGAGCCTTAAAGGCTCCAGTTGGGTGCGGTTTCTTTTTTTTTAGCCTGGAAGAGATTTAAACCCCTACCTGGGTTTTTCTGCCGGCCGCTCTACAGCTGATCTGCAATCAGCTGTTCAGGCCCCGCCGAGGCACGTCCTTTGAGACTGCCTATTGGCGGAGGCTCTTCTGTTGCCTTAAAGCAACAGCTGCTCTTTCCTTTTTGCTGCACTGGATCCTCTGCTATCGGCTGTGGATCTGCTCCGTTGGATCTGGATCTGGATCTGGATCTGGACATTTGCTCTGCGTCTGCCTGGTCTACTGGCCCCCTGCCGCCCCCCCCCCCCGTCTGCTGCCCCCCCAGCAGACCAGGGAGACTCCGAGCAATGCTGCAGGGAGCAAAGCCACTCCGCGTCTCCCTGGTCCGCTGGGGGGAACCCCCAGCGGACCAGGGAGACGCGGAGCGTACTTTCTCGCTGCGGCATTGCTCTGCCTCTCCCTGGTCTCCTGGGGGAGGTTTTTCCAAAGGCAGCATTGGCAAGCTGCCGCTTTTTTTCATTTTCATTTTCATTTTCATTTTCCTTTTTTTTTTTTTTTTTTAAATCAGGAACGGGAGTGAGGGCTCGGAAGAGCAGAGGCAAAGACAAAAAGACTGTGGGGAGAGGGGGCGGAGCCTGTCTGCAGATGAGCCCCGGGGGCTGCCGGGAAGGGAGGAAGGCAGGAGGGAGGGAGGGAGGAGAGCTGGGCGCCGCCCAGAGGGACCCCGGCGCCCCACCACCACCTGGGCCTCCCTGGGGCGAGGGAGGGTAGGCCGGAAGAGGCACGCGGGGTGGGTGAGTCGGTCGGTCTTGCTCCGGTCGCCGTGAGCCAGGAGAGGGTGGCGGACGGTGAGCGAGCGGGCGGGACTTAGAAAATTTCTATTCCCCCGCGCTGGGGGGTGTCTTGGGAGGGGGAGAGTACGTCTGTGTGCGCCGTAAGGTGAGGTAAGCTCGAGTGTAGTATCCGCCCGGGGTCCTGTTTGAAGATCGCCTGATTAAGCGACCGCCTGGGATCGAATCCTTTGCTCCCTGGGACCCGGTCTGATCCAGCCCTTTTTAGGGCTTCTGACACCAAAACTCTGCAATCAACAGCCTTATTTCTAGGCCCCTTGGAAACCGCTCCGGAGCCTTAAAGGCTCCAGTTGTGTGCGGTTTCTTTTTTTTAGCCTGGAAGGGATTTAAACCCCTACCGCGGTTTTTCTGCCGGCCGCTCTACAGCTGATCTGCAATCAGCTGTTCAGGCCCCGCCCAGGCACGTCCTTTGAGACTGCCTATTGGCGGAGGCTCTTCTGTTGCCTTAAAGCAACAGCTGCTCTTTCCTTTTTGCTGCACTGGATCCTCTGCTATCGGCTGTGGATCTGCTCCGTTGGATCTGGATCTGGATCTGGATCTGGACATTTGCTCTGCGTCTGCCTGGTCTACTGGCCCCCTGCCGCCCCCCCCCCCCCGTCTGCTGCCCCCCCAGCAGACCAGGGAGACTCCGAGCAATGCTGCAGGGAGCAAAGCCACTCCGCGTCTCCCTGGTCCGCTGGGGGGCACCCCCAGCGGACCAGGGAGACGCGGAGCGTACTTTCTCGCTGCGGCATTGCTCTGCCTCTCCCTGGTCTCCTGGGGGAGGTTTTTCCAAAGGCAGCATTGGCAAGCCGCCGCTTTTTTTCATTTTCCATTTTTTTTTTTTAAATCAGGAACGGGAGTGAGGGCTCGGAAGAGCAGAGGCAAAGACAAAAAGACTGTGGGGAGAGGGGGCGGAGCCTGTCTGCAGATGAGCCCCGGGGGCTGCCGGGAAGGGAGGAAGGCAGGAGGGAGGGAGGGAGGAGAGCTGGGCGCCGCCCAGAGGGACCCCGGCGCCCCACCACCACCTGGGCCTCCCTGGGGCGAGGGAGGGTAGGCCGGAAGAGGCACGCGGGGTGGGTGAGTCGGTCGGTCTTGCTCCGGTCGCCGTGAGCCAGGAGAGGGTGGCGGACGGTGAGCGAGCGGGCGGGACTTAGAAAATTTCTATTCCCCCGCGCTGGAGGGTGTCTTGGGAGGGGGAGAGTACGTCTGTGTGCGCCGTAAGGTGAGGTAAGCTCGAGTGTAGTATCCGCCCGGGGTCCTGTTTGAAGATCGCCTGATTAAGCGACCGCCTGGGATCGAATCCTTTGCTCCCTGGGACCCGGTCTGATCCAGCCCTTTTTAGGGCTTCTGACACCAAAACTCTGCAATCAACAGCCTTATTTCTAGGCCCCTTGGAAACCGCTCCGGAGCCTTAAAGGCTCCAGTTGGGTGCGGTTTCTTTTTTTTTAGCCTGGAAGAGATTTAAACCCCTACCTGGGTTTTTCTGCCGGCCGCTCTACAGCTGATCTGCAATCAGCTGTTCAGGCCCCGCCTAGGCACGTCCTTTGAGACTGCCTATTGGCGGAGGCTCTTCTGTTGCCTTAAAGCAACAGCTGCTCTTTCCTTTTTGCTGCACTGGATCCTCTGCTATCGGCTGTGGATCTGCTCCGTTGGATCTGGATCTGGATCTGGATCTGGACATTTGCTCTGCGTCTGCCTGGTCTACTGGCCCCCTGCCGCCCCCCCCCCCCCGTCTGCTGCCCCCCCAGCAGACCAGGGAGACTCCGAGCAATGCTGCAGGGAGCAAAGCCACTCCGCGTCTCCCTGGTCCGCTGGGGGGAACCCCCAGCGGACCAGGGAGACGCGGAGCGTACTTTCTCGCTGCGGCATTGCTCTGCCTCTCCCTGGTCTCCTGGGGGAGGTTTTTCCAAAGGCAGCATTGGCAAGCCGCCGCTTTTTTTCATTTTCATTTTCCTTTTTTTTTTAAATCAGGAACGGGAGTGAGGGCTCGGAAGAGCAGAGGCAAAGACAAAAAGACTGTGGGGAGAGGGGGCGGAGCCTGTCTGCAGATGAGCCCCGGGGGCTGCCGGGAAGGGAGGAAGGCAGGAGGGAGGGAGGGAGGAGAGCTGGGCGCCGCCCAGAGGGACCCCGGCGCCCCACCACCACCTGGGCCTCCCTGGGGCGAGGGAGGGTAGGCCGGAAGAGGCACGCGGGGTGGGTGAGTCGGTCGGTCTTGCTCCGGTCGCCGTGAGCCAGGAGAGGGTGGCGGACGGTGAGCGAGCGGGCGGGACTTAGAAAATTTCTATTCCCCCGCGCTGGGGGGTGTCTTGGGAGGGGGAGAGTACGTCTGTGTGCGCCGTAAGGTGAGGTAAGCTCGAGTGTAGTATCCGCCCGGGGTCCTGTTTGAAGATCGCCTGATTAAGCGACCGCCTGGGATCGAATCCTTTGCTCCCTGGGACCCGGTCTGATCCAGCCCTTTTTAGGGCTTCTGACACCAAAACTCTGCAATCAACAGCCTTATTTCTAGGCCCCTTGGAAACCGCTCCGGAGCCTTAAAGGCTCCAGTTGTGTGCGGTTTCTTTTTTTTAGCCTGGAAGGGATTTAAACCCCTACCGCGGTTTTTCTGCCGGCCGCTCTACAGCTGATCTGCAATCAGCTGTTCAGGCCCCGCCCAGGCACGTCCTTTGAGACTGCCTATTGGCGGAGGCTCTTCTGTTGCCTTAAAGCAACAGCTGCTCTTTCCTTTTTGCTGCACTGGATCCTCTGCTATCGGCTGTGGATCTGCTCCGTTGGATCTGGATCTGGATCTGGATCTGGATCTGGACATTTGCTCTGCGTCTGCCTGGTCTACTGGCCCCCTGCCACCCCCCCCCCCCGTCTGCTGCCCCCCCCCAGCAGACCAGGGAGACTCCGAGCAATGCTGCAGGGAGCAAAGCCACTCCGCGTCTCCCTGGTCCGCTGGGGGGAACCCCCAGCGGACCAGGGAGACGCGGAGCGTACTTTCTCGCTGCGGCATTGCTCTGCCTCTCCCTGGTCTCCTGGGGGAGGTTTTTCCAAAGGCAGCATTGGCAAGCCGCCGCTTTTTTTCATTTTCATTTTCCTTTTTTTTTTTTTTTTTTTTAAAATCAGGAACGGGAGTGAGGGCTCGGAAGAGCAGAGGCAAAGACAAAAAGACTGTGGGGAGAGGGGGCGGAGCCTGTCGGCAGATGAGCCCCGGGGGCTGCCGGGAAGGGAGGAAGGCAGGAGGGAGGGAGGGAGGAGAGCTGGGCACCGCCCAGAGGGACCCCGGCGCCCCACCACCACCTGGGCCTCCCTGGGGCGAGGGAGGGTAGGCCGGAAGAGGCACGCGGGGTGGGTGAGTCGGTCGGTCTTGCTCCGGTCGCCGTGAGCCAGGAGAGGGTGGCGGACGGTGAGCGAGCGGGCGGGACTTAGAAAATTTCTATTCCCCCGCGCTGGGGGATGTCTTGGGAGGGGGAGAGTACGTCTGTGTGCGCCGTCTGTGTGCGCCGTAAGGTGAGGTAAGCTCGAGTGTAGTATCCGCCCGGGGTCCTGTTTGAAGATCGCCTGATTAAGCGACCGCCTGGGATCGAATCCTTTGCTCCCTGGGACCCGGTCTGATCCAGCCCTTTTTAGGGCTTCTGACACCACAACTCTGCAATCAACAGCCTTATTTCTAGGCCCCTTGGAAACCGCTCCGGAGCCTTAAAGGCTCCAGTTGTGTGCGGTTTCTTTTTTTTAGCCTGGAAGGGATTTAAACCCCTACCGCGGTTTTTCTGCCGGCCGCTCTACAGCTGATCTGCAATCAGCTGTTCAGGCCCCGCCCAGGCACGTCCTTTGAGACTGCCTATTGGCGGAGGCTCTTCTGTTGCCTTAAAGCAACAGCTGCTCTTTCCTTTTTGCTGCACTGGATCCTCTGCTATCGGCTGTGGATCTGCTCCGTTGGATCTGGATCTGGATCTGGATCTGGACATTTGCTCTGCGTCTGCCTGGTCTACTGGCCCCCTGCCGCCCCCCCCCCCGTCTGCTGCCCCCCCCAGCAGACCAGGGAGACTCCGAGCAATGCTGCAGGGAGCAAAGCCACTCCGCGTCTCCCTGGTCCGCTGGGGGGAACCCCCAGCGGACCAGGGAGACGCGGAGCGTACTTTCTCGCTGCGGCATTGCTCTGCCTCTCCCTGGTCTCCTGGGGGAGGTTTTTCCAAAGGCAGCATTGGCAAGCCGCCGCTTTTTTTCATTTTCCATTTTTTTTTTTAAAATCAGGAACGGGAGTGAGGGCTCGGAAGAGCAGAGGCAAAGACAAAAAGACTGTGGGGAGAGGGGGCGGAGCCTGTCTGCAGATGAGCCCCGGGGGCTGCCGGGAAGGGAGGAAGGCAGGAGGGAGGGAGGGAGGAGAGCTGGGCGCCGCCCAGAGGGACCCCGGCGCCCCACCACCACCTGGGCCTCCCTGGGGCGAGGGAGGGTAGGCCGGAAGAGGCACGCGGGGTGGGTGAGTCGGTCGGTCTTGCTCCGGTCGCCGTGAGCCAGGAGAGGGTGGCGGACGGTGAGCGAGCGGGCGGGACTTAGAAAATTTCTATTCCCCCGCGCTGGGGGGTGTCTTGGGAGGGGGAGAGTACGTCTGTGTGCGCCGTAAGGTGAGGTAAGCTCGAGTGTAGTATCCGCCCGGGGTCCTGTTTGAAGATCGCCTGATTAAGCGACCGCCTGGGATCGAATCCTTTGCTCCCTGGGACCCGGTCTGATCCAGCCCTTTTTAGGGCTTCTGACACCAAAACTCTGCAATCAACAGCCTTATTTCTAGGCCCCTTGGAAACCGCTCCGGAGCCTTAAAGGCTCCAGTTGTGTGCGGTTTCTTTTTTTTAGCCTGGAAGGGATTTAAACCCCTACCGCGGTTTTTCTGCCGGCCGCTCTACAGCTGATCTGCAATCAGCTGTTCAGGCCCCGCCCAGGCACGTCCTTTGAGACTGCCTATTGGCGGAGGCTCTTCTGTTGCCTTAAAGCAACAGCTGCTCTTTCCTTTTTGCTGCACTGGATCCTCTGCTATCGGCTGTGGATCTGCTCCGTTGGATCTGGATCTGGATCTGGATCTGGACATTTGCTCTGCGTCTGCCTGGTCTACTGGCCCCCTGCCGCCCCCCCCCCCCGTCTGCTGCCCCCCCAGCAGAGCAGGGAGACTCCGAGCAATGCTGCAGGGAGCAAAGCCACTCCGCGTCTCCCTGGTCCGCTGGGGGGAACCCCCAGCGGACCAGGGAGACGCGGAGCGTACTTTCTCGCTGCGGCATTGCTCTGCCTCTCCCTGGTCTCCTGGGGGAGGTTTTTCCAAAGGCAGCATTGGCAAGCCGCCGCTTTTTTTCATTTTCATTTTCATTTTCCTTTTTTTTTTTTTTTTTTTTTTAAATCAGGAACGGGAGTGAGGGCTCGGAAGAGCAGAGGCAAAGACAAAAAGACTGTGGGGAGAGGGGGCGGAGCCTGTCTGCAGATGAGCCCCGGGGGCTGCCGGGAAGGGAGGAAGGCAGGAGGGAGGGAGGGAGGAGAGCTGGGCGCCGCCCAGAGGGACCCCGGCGCCCCACCACCACCTGGGCCTCCCTGGGGCGAGGGAGGGTAGGCCGGAAGAGGCACGCGGGGTGGGTGAGTCGGTCGGTCTTGCTCCGGTCGCCGTGAGCCAGGAGAGGGTGGCGGACGGTGAGCGAGCGGGCGGGACTTAGAAAATTTCTATTCCCCCGCGCTGGGGGGTGTCTTGGGAGGGGGAGAGTACGTCTGTGTGCGCCGTAAGGTGAGGTAAGCTCGAGTGTAGTATCCGCCCGGGGTCCTGTTTGAAGATCGCCTGATTAAGCAACCGCCTGGGATCGAATCCTTTGCTCCCTGGGACCCGGTCTGATCCAGCCCTTTTTAGGGCTTCTGACACCAAAACTCTGCAATCAACAGCCTTATTTCTAGGCCCCTTGGAAACCGCTCCGGAGCCTTAAAGGCTCCAGTTGTGTGCGGTTTCTTTTTTTTAGCCTGGAAGGGATTTAAACCCCTACCGCGGTTTTTCTGCCGGCCGCTCTACAGCTGATCTGCAATCAGCTGTTCAGGCCCCGCCCAGGCACGTCCTTTGAGACTGCCTATTGGCGGAGGCTCTTCTGTTGCCTTAAAGCAACAGCTGCTCTTTCCTTTTTGCTGCACTGGATCCTCTGCTATCGGCTGTGGATCTGCTCCGTTGGATCTGGATCTGGATCTGGACATTTGCTCTGCGTCTGCCTGGTCTACTGGCCCCCTGCCGCCCCCCCCCCCGTCTGCTGCCCCCCCAGCAGACCAGGGAGACTCCGAGCAATGCTGCAGGGAGCAAAGCCACTCCGCGTCTCCCTGGTCCGCTGGGGGGAACCCCCAGCGGACCAGGGAGACGCGGAGCGTACTTTCTCGCTGCGGCATTGCTCTGCCTCTCCCTGGTCTCCTGGGGGAGGTTTTTCCAAAGGCAGCATTGGCAAGCCGCCGCTTTTTTTCATTTTCATTTTCCTTTTTTTTTTTTTTTTTTAAATCAGGAACGGGAGTGAGGGCTCGGAAGAGCAGAGGCAAAGACAAAAAGACTGTGGGGAGAGGGGGCGGAGCCTGTCTGCAGATGAGCCCCGGGGGCTGCCGGGAAGGGAGGAAGGCAGGAGGGAGGGAGGGAGGAGAGCTGGGCGCCGCCCAGAGGGACCCCGGCGCCCCACCACCACCTGGGCCTCCCTGGGGCGAGGGAGGGTAGGCCGGAAGAGGCACGCGGGGTGGGTGAGTCGGTCGGTCTTGCTCCGGTCGCCGTGAGCCAGGAGAGGGTGGCGGACGGTGAGCGAGCGGGCGGGACTTAGAAAATTTCTATTCCCCCACGCTGGGGGATGTCTTGGGAGGGGGAGAGTACGTCTGTGTGCGCCGTAAGGTGAGGTAAGCTCGAGTGTAGTATCCGCCCGGGGTCCTGTTTGAAGATCGCCTGATTAAGCAACCGCCTGGGATCGAATCCTTTGCTCCCTGGGACCCGGTCTGATCCAGCCCTTTTTAGGGCTTCTGACACCAAAACTCTGCAATCAACAGCCTTATTTCTAGGCCCCTTGGAAACGGCTCCGGAGCCTTAAAGGCTCCAGTTGTGTGCGGTTTCTTTTTTTTAGCCTGGAAGGGATTTAAACCCCTACCGCGGTTTTTCTGCCGGCCGCTCTACAGCTGATCTGCAATCAGCTGTTCAGGCCCCGCCCAGGCACGTCCTTTGAGACTGCCTATTGGCGGAGGCTCTTCTGTTGCCTTAAAGCAACAGCTGCTCTTTCCTTTTTGCTGCACTGGATCCTCTGCTATCGGCTGTGGATCTGCTCCGTTGGATCTGGATCTGGATCTGGATCTGGACATTTGCTCTGCGTCTGCCTGGTCTACTGGCCCCCTGCCGCCCCCCCCCCCCCGTCTGCTGCCCCCCCAGCAGACCAGGGAGACTCCGAGCAATGCTGCAGGGAGCAAAGCCACTCCGCGTCTCCCTGGTCCGCTGGGGGGAACCCCCAGCGGACCAGGGAGACACGGAGCGTACTTTCTCGCTGCGGCATTGCTCTGCCTCTCCCTGGTCTCCTGGGGGAGGTTTTTCCAAAGGCAGCATTGGCAAGCCGCCGCTTTTTTTCATTTTCCTTTTCCTTTTTTTTTTTTTTTTTTTAAATCAGGAACGGGAGTGAGGGCTCGGAAGAGCAGAGGCAAAGACAAAAAGACTGTGGGGAGAGGGGGCGGAGCCTGTCTGCAGATGAGCCCCGGGGGCTGCCGGGAAGGGAGGAAGGCAGGAGGGAGGGAGGGAGGAGAGCTGGGCGCCGCCCAGAGGGACCCCGGCGCCCCACCACCACCTGGGCCTCCCTGGGGCGAGGGAGGGTAGGCCGGAAGAGGCACGCGGGGTGGGTGAGTCGGTCGGTCTTGCTCCGGTCGCCGTGAGCCAGGAGAGGGTGGCGGACGGTGAGCGAGCGGGCGGGATTTAGAAAATTTCTATTCCCCCGCGCTGGGGGATGTCTTGGGAGGGGGAGAGTACGTCTGTGTGCGCCGTAAGGTGAGGTAAGCTCGGGGTCCTGTTTGAAGATCGCCTGATTAAGCGACCGCCTGGGATCGAATCCTTTGCTCCCTGGGACCCGGTCTGATCCAGCCCTTTTTAGGGCTTCTGACACCAAAACTCTGCAATCAACAGCCTTATTTCTAGGCCCCTTGGAAACCGCTCCGGAGCCTTAAAGGCTCCAGTTGTGTGCGGTTTCTTTTTTTTAGCCTGGAAGGGATTTAAACCCCTACCGCGGTTTTTCTGCCGGCCGCTCTACAGCTGATCTGCAATCAGCTGTTCAGGCCCCGCCCAGGCACGTCCTTTGAGACTGCCTATTGGCGGAGGCTCTTCCGTTGCCTTAAAGCAACAGCTGCTCTTTCCTTTTTGCTGCACTGGATCCTCTGCTACCGGCTGTGGATCTGCTCCGTTGGATCTGGATCTGGATCTGGACATTTGCTCCGCGTCTGCCTGGTCTACTGGCCCCCTGCCGCCCCCCCCCCCCCGTCTGCTGCCCCCCCAGCAGACCAGGGAGACTCCGAGCAATGCTGCAGGGAGCAAAGCCACTCCGCGTCTCCCTGGTCCGCTGGGGGGAACCCCCAGCGGACCAGGGAGACACGGAGCGTACTTTCTCGCTGCGGCATTGCTCTGCCTCTCCCTGGTCTCCTGGGGGAGGTTTTTCCAAAGGCAGCATTGGCAAGCCGCCGCTTTTTTTCATTTTCATTTTCCTTTTTTTTTTTTTTTTTTTAAATCAGGAACGGGAGTGAGGGCTCGGAAGAGCAGAGGCAAAGACAAAAAGACTGTGGGGAGAGGGGGCGGAGCCTGTCTGCAGATGAGCCCCGGGGGCTGCCGGGAAGGGAGGAAGGCAGGAGGGAGGGAGGGAGGAGAGCTGGGCGCCGCCCAGAGGGACCCCGGCGCCCCACCACCACCTGGGCCTCCCTGGGGCGAGGGAGGGTAGGCCGGAAGAGGCACGCGGGGTGGGTGAGTCGGTCGGTCTTGCTCCGGTCGCCGTGAGCCAGGAGAGGGTGGCGGACGGTGAGCGAGCGGGCGGGACTTAGAAAATTTCTATTCCCCCACGCTGGGGGGTGTCTTGGGAGGGGGAGAGTACGTCTGTGTGCGCCGTAAGGTGAGGTAAGCTCGAGTGTAGTATCCGCCCGGGGTCCTGTTTGAAGATCGCCTGATTAAGCAACCGCCTGGGATCGAATCCTTTGCTCCCTGGGACCCGGTCTGATCCAGCCCTTTTTAGGGCTTCTGACACCAAAACTCTGCAATCAACAGCCTTATTTCTAGGCCCCTTGGAAACCGCTCCGGAGCCTTAAAGGCTCCAGTTGTGTGCGGTTTCTTTTTTTTAGCCTGGAAGGGATTTAAACCCCTACCGCGGTTTTTCTGCCGGCCGCTCTACAGCTGATCTGCAATCAGCTGTTCAGGCCCCGCCCAGGCACGTCCTTTGAGACTGCCTATTGGCGGAGGCTCTTCTGTTGCCTTAAAGCAACAGCTGCTCTTTCCTTTTTGCTGCACTGGATCCTCTGCTATCGGCTTTGGATCTGCTCCGTTGGATCTGGATCTGGATCTGGATCTGGACATTTGCTCTGCGTCTGCCTGGTCTACTGGCCCCCTGCCGCCCCCCCCCCCTGCTGCCCCCCCAGCCGCCCCCCCCCCCGTCTGCTGTCCCCCCAGCAGACCAGGGAGACTCCGAGCAATGCTGCAGGGAGCAAAGCCACTCCGCGTCTCCCTGGTCCGCTGGGGGGAACCCCCAGCGGACCAGGGAGACGCGGAGCGTACTTTCTCGCTGCGGCATTGCTCTGCCTCTCCCTGGTCTCCTGGGGGAGGTTTTTCCAACGGCAGCATTGGCAAGCCGCCGCTTTTTTTCATTTTCATTTTCCTTTTTTTTTTTTTTTTTTAAATCAGGAACGGGAGTGAGGGCTCGGAAGAGCAGAGGCAAAGACAAAAAGACTGTGGGGAGAGGGGGCGGAGCCTGTCTGCAGATGAGCCCCGGGGGCTGCCGGGAAGGGAGGAAGGCAGGAGGGAGGGAGGGAGGAGAGCTGGGCGCCGCCCAGAGGGACCCCGGCGCCCCACCACCACCTGGGCCTCCCTGGGGCGAGGGAGGGTAGGCCGGAAGAGGCACGCGGGGTGGGTGAGTCGGTCGGTCTTGCTCCGGTCGCCGTGAGCCAGGAGAGGGTGGCGGACGGTGAGCGAGCGGGCGGGACTTAGAAAATTTCTATTCCCCCGCGCTGGGGGGTGTCTTGGGAGGGGGAGAGTACGTCTGTGTGCGCCGTAAGGTGAGGTAAGCTCGAGTGTAGTATCCGCCCGGGGTCCTGTTTGAAGATCGCCTGATTAAGCAACCGCCTGGGATCGAATCCTTTGCTCCCTGGGACCCGGTCTGATCCAGCCCTTTTTAGGGCTTCTGACACCAAAACTCTGCAATCAACAGCCTTATTTCTAGGCCCCTTGGAAACCGCTCCGGAGCCTTAAAGGCTCCAGTTGTGTGCGGTTTCTTTTTTTTAGCCTGGAAGGGATTTAAACCCCTACCGCGGTTTTTCTGCCGGCCGCTCTACAGCTGATCTGCAATCAGCTGTTCAGGCCCCGCCCAGGCACGTCCTTTGAGACTGCCTATTGGCGGAGGCTCTTCTGTTGCCTTAAAGCAACAGCTGCTCTTTCCTTTTTGCTGCACTGGATCCTCTGCTATCGGCTGTGGATCTGCTCCCTTGGATCTGGATCTGGATCTGGATCTGGACATTTGCTCTGCGTCTGCCTGGTCTACTGGCCCCCTGCCGCCCCCCCCCCGTCTGCTGCCCCCCCCAGCAGACCAGGGAGACTCCGAGCAATGCTGCAGGGAGCAAAGCCACTCCGCGTCTCCCTGGTCCGCTGGGGGGAACCCCCAGCGGACCAGGGAGACGCGGAGCGTACTTTCTCGCTGCGGCATTGCTCTGCCTCTCCCTGGTCTCCTGGGGGAGGTTTTTCCAAAGGCAGCATTGGCAAGCCGCCGCTTTTTTTCATTTTCATTTTCCTTTTTTTTTTTTTTTTTTTTTTTTTTAAATCAGGAACGGGAGTGAGGGCTCGGAAGAGCAGAGGCAAAGACAAAAAGACTGTGGGGAGAGGGGGCGGAGCCTGTCTGCAGATGAGCCCCGGGGGCTGCCGGGAAGGGAGGAAGGCAGGAGGGAGGGAGGGAGGAGAGCTGGGCGCCGCCCAGAGGGACCCCGGCGCCCCACCACCACCTGGGCCTCCCTGGGGCGAGGGAGGGTAGGCCGGAAGAGGCACGCGGGGTGGGTGAGTCGGTCGGTCTTGCTCCGGTCGCCGTGAGCCAGGAGAGGGTGGCGGACGGTGAGCGAGCGGGCGGGACTTAGAAAATTTCTATTCCCCCGCGCTGGGGGGTGTCTTGGGAGGGGGAGAGTACGTCTGTGTGCGCCGTAAGGTGAGGTAAGCTCGAGTGTAGTATCCGCCCGGGGTCCTGTTTGAAGATCGCCTGATTAAGCAACCGCCTGGGATCGAATCCTTTGCTCCCTGGGACCCGGTCTGATCCAGCCCTTTTTAGGGCTTCTGACACCAAAACTCTGCAATCAACAGCCTTATTTCTAGGCCCCTTGGAAACCGCTCCGGAGCCTTAAAGGCTCCAGTTGGGTGCGGTTTCTTTTTTTTAGCCTGGAAGGGATTTAAACCCCTACCGCGGTTTTTCTGCCGGCCGCTCTACAGCTGATCTGCAATCAGCTGTTCAGGCCCCGCCCAGGCACGTCCTTTGAGACTGCCTATTGGCGGAGGCTCTTCTGTTGCCTTAAAGCAACAGCTGCTCTTTCCTTTTTGCTGCACTGGATCCTCTGCTATCGGCTGTGGATCTGCTCCGTTGGATCTGGATCTGGATCTGGATCTGGACATTTGCTCTGCGTCTGCCTGGTCTACTGGCCCCCTGCCGCCCGCCCCCGTCTGCTGCCCCCCCAGCAGACCAGGGAGACTCCGAGCAATGCTGCAGGGAGCAAAGCCACTCCGCGTCTCCCTGGTCCGCTGGGGGGAACCCCCAGCGGACCAGGGAGACGCGGAGCGTACTTTCTCGCTGCGGCATTGCTCTGCCTCTCCCTGGTCTCCTGGGGGAGGTTTTTCCAAAGGCAGCATTGGCAAGCCGCCGCTTTTTTTCATTTTCATTTTCATTTTCCTTTTTTTTTTTTTTTTTTTTTTTAAATCAGGAACGGGAGTGAGGGCTCGGAAGAGCAGAGGCAAAGACAAAAAGACTGTGGGGAGAGGGGGCGGAGCCTGTCTGCAGATGAGCCCCGGGGGCTGCCGGGAAGGGAGGAAGGCAGGAGGGAGGGAGGGAGGAGAGCTGGGCGCCGCCCAGAGGGACCCCGGCGCCCCACCACCACCTGGGCCTCCCTGGGGCGAGGGAGGGTAGGCCGGAAGAGGCACGCGGGGTGGGTGAGTCGGTCGGTCTTGCTCCGGTCGCCGTGAGCCAGGAGAGGGTGGCGGACGGTGAGCGAGCGGGCGGGACTTAGAAAATTTCTATTCCCCCGCGCTGGGGGGTGTCTTGGGAGGGGGAGAGTACGTCTGTGTGCGCCGTAAGGTGAGGTAAGCTCGAGTGTAGTATCCGCCCGGGGTCCTGTTTGAAGATCGCCTGATTAAGCAACCGCCTGGGATCGAATCCTTTGCTCCCTGGGACCCGGTCTGATCCAGCCCTTTTTAGGGCTTCTGACACCAAAACTCTGCAATCAACAGCCTTATTTCTAGGCCCCTTGGAAACCGCTCCGGAGCCTTAAAGGCTCCAGTTGTGTGCGGTTTCTTTTTTTTAGCCTGGAAGGGATTTAAACCCCTACCGCGGTTTTTCTGCCAGCCGCTCTACAGCTGATCTGCAATCAGCTGTTCAGGCCCGCCCAGGCACGTCCTTTGAGACTGCCTATTGGCGGAGGCTCTTCTGTTGCCTTAAAGCAACAGCTGCTCTTTCCTTTTTGCTGCACTGGATCTTCTGCTATCGGCTGTGGATCTGCTCCGTTGGATCTGGATCTGGATCTGGATCTGGACATTTGCTCTGCGTCTGCCTGGTCTACTGGCCCCCTGCCGCCCCCCCCCCCCCGTCTGCTGCCCCCCCAGCAGACCAGGGAGACTCCGAGCAATGCTGCAGGGAGCAAAGCCACTCCGCGTCTCCCTGGTCCGCTGGGGGGAACCCCCAGCGGACCAGGGAGACGCGGAGCGTACTTTTTCGCTGCGGCATTGCTCTGCCTCTCCCTGGTCTCCTGGGGGAGGTTTTTCCAAAGGCAGCATTGGCAAGCCGCCGCTTTTTTTCCTTTTCATTTTCCTTTTTTTTTTTTTTTTTTTTTTTTTAAATCAGGAACGGGAGTGAGGGCTCGGAAGAGCAGAGGCAAAGACAAAAAGACTGTGGGGAGAGGGGGCGGAGCCTGTCTGCAGATGAGCCCCGGGGGCTGCCGGGAAGGGAGGAAGGCAGGAGGGAGGGAGGGAGGAGAGCTGGGCGCCGCCCAGAGGGACCCCGGCGCCCCACCACCACCTGGGCCTCCCTGGGGCGAGGGAGGGTAGGCCGGAAGAGGCACGCGGGGTGGGTGAGTCGGTCGGTCTTGCTCCGGTCGCCGTGAGCCAGGAGAGGGTGGCGGACGGTGAGCGAGCGGGCGGGACTTAGAAAATTTCTATTCCCCCGCGCTGGGGGGTGTCTTGGGAGGGGGAGAGTACGTCTGTGTGCGCCGTAAGGTGAGGTAAGCTCGAGTGTAGTATCCGCCCGGGGTCCTGTTTGAAGATCGCCTGATTAAGCAACCGCCTGGGATCGAATCCTTTGCTCCCTGGGACCCGGTCTGATCCAGCCCTTTTTAGGGCTTCTGACACCAAAACTCTGCAATCAACAGCCTTATTTCTAGGCCCCTTGGAAACCGCTCCGGAGCCTTAAAGGCTCCAGTTGTGTGCGGTTTCTTTTTTTTAGCCTGGAAGGGATTTAAACCCCTACCGCGGTTTTTCTGCCGGCCGCTCTACAGCTGATCTGCAATCAGCTGTTCAGGCCCTGCCCAGGCACGTCCTTTGAGACTGCCTATTGGCGGAGGCTCTTCTGTTGCCTTAAAGCAACAGCTGCTCTTTCCTTTTTGCTGCACTGGATCCTCTGCTATCGGCTGTGGATCTGCTCCGTTGGATCTGGATCTGGATCTGGATCTGGACATTTGCTCTGCGTCTGCCTGGTCTACTGGCCCCCTGCCGCCCCCCCCCCCCCCGTCTGCTGCCCCCCCAGCAGACCAGGGAGACTCCGAGCAATGCTGCAGGGAGCAAAGCCACTCCGCGTCTCCCTGGTCCGCTGGGGGTTCCCCCCAGCGGACCAGGGAGACGCGGAGCGTACTTTCTCGCTGCGGCATTGCTCTGCCTCTCCCTGGTCTCCTGGGGGAGGTTTTTCCAAAGGCAGCATTGGCAAGCCGCCGCTTTTTTTCATTTTCATTTTCCTTTTTTTTTTTTTTTTTTTTTTTTAAATCAGGAACGGGAGTGAGGGCTCGGAAGAGCAGAGGCAAAGACAAAAAGACTGTGGGGAGAGGGGGCGGAGCCTGTCTGCAGATGAGCCCCGGGGGCTGCCGGGAAGGGAGGAAGGCAGGAGGGAGGGAGGGAGGAGAGCTGGGCGCCGCCCAGAGGGACCCCGGCGCCCCACCACCACCTGGGCCTCCCTGGGGCGAGGGAGGGTAGGCCGGAAGAGGCACGCGGGGTGGGTGAGTCGGTCGGTCTTGCTCCGGTCGCCGTGAGCCAGGAGAGGGTGGCGGACGGTGAGCGAGCGGGCGGGACTTAGAAAATTTCTATTCCCCCGCGCTGGGGGGTGTCTTGGGAGGGGGAGAGTACGTCTGTGTGCACCGTAAGGTGAGGTAAGCTCGAGTGTAGTATCCGCCCGGGGTCCTGTTTGAAGATCGCCTGATTAAGCAACCGCCTGGGATCGAATCCTTTGCTCCCTGGGACCCGGTCTGATCCAGCCCTTTTTAGGGCTTCTGACACCAAAACTCTGCAATCAACAGCCTTATTTCTAGGCCCCTTGGAAACCGCTCCGGAGCCTTAAAGGCTCCAGTTGTGTGCGGTTTCTTTTTTTTAGCCTGGAAGGGATTTAAACCCCTACCGCGGTTTTTCTGCCGGCCGCTCTACAGCTGATCTGCAATCAGCTGTTCAGGCCCCGCCCAGGCACGTCCTTTGAGACTGCCTATTGGCGGAGGCTCTTCTGTTGCCTTAAAGCAACAGCTGCTCTTTCCTTTTTGCTGCACTGGATCCTCTGCTATCGGCTGTGGATCTGCTCCGTTGGATCTGGATCTGGATCTGGATCTGGACATTTGCTCTGCGTCTGCCTGGTCTACTGGCCCCCTGCCGCCCCCCCCCGTCTGCTGCCCCCCCAGCAGACCAGGGAGACTCCGAGCAATGCTGCAGGGAGCAAAGCCACTCCGCGTCTCCCTGGTCCGCTGGGGGGAACCCCCAGCGGACCAGGGAGACGCGGAGCGTACTTTCTCGCTGCGGCATTGCTCTGCCTCTCCCTGGTCTCCTGGGGGAGGTTTTTCCAAAGGCAGCATTGGCAAGCCGCCGCTTTTTTTCATTTTCATTTTCTTTTTTTTTTTTTTTTTTTTTTTTAAATCAAGAACGGGAGTGAGGGCTCGGAAGAGCAGAGGCAAAGACAAAAAGACTGTGGGGAGAGGGGGCGGAGCCTGTCTGCAGATGAGCCCCGGGGGCTGCCGGGAAGGGAGGAAGGCAGGAGGGAGGGAGGGAGGAGAGCTGGGCGCCGCCCAGAGGGACCCCGGCGCCCCACCACCACCTGGGCCTCCCTGGGGCGAGGGAGGGTAGGCCGGAAGAGGCACGCGGGGTGGGTGAGTCGGTCGGTCTTGCTCCGGTCGCCGTGAGCCAGGAGAGGGTGGCGGACGGTGAGCGAGCGGGCGGGACTTAGAAAATTTCTATTCCCCCGCGCTGGGGGGTGTCTTGGGAGGGGGAGAGTACGTCTGTGTGCGCCGTAAGGTGAGGTAAGCTCGAGTGTAGTATCCGCCCGGGGTCCTGTTTGAAGATCGCCTGATTAAGCAACCGCCTGGGATCGAATCCTTTGCTCCCTGGGACCCGGTCTGATCCAGCCCTTTTTAGGGCTTCTGACACCAAAACTCTGCAATCAACAGCCTTATTTCTAGGCCCCTTGGAAACCGCTCCGGAGCCTTAAAGGCTCCAGTTGTGTGCGGTTTCTTTTTTTTAGCCTGGAAGGGTTTTAAACCCCTACCGCGGTTTTTCTGCCGGCCGCTCTACAGCTGATCTGCAATCAGCTGTTCAGGCCCCGCCCAGGCACGTCCTTTGAGACTGCCTATTGGCGGAGGCTCTTCTGTTGCCTTAAAGCAACAGCTGCTCTTTCCTTTTTGCTGCACTGGATCCTCTGCTATCGGCTGTGGATCTGCTCCGTTGGATCTGGATCTGGATCTGGATCTGGACATTTGCTCTGCGTCTGCCTGGTCTACTGGCCCCCTGCCGCCCCCCCCCCCCCCCGTCTGCTGCCCCCCCAGCAGACCAGGGAGACTCCGAGCAATGCTGCAGGGAGCAAAGCCACTCCGCGTCTCCCTGGTCCGCTGGGGGGAACCCCCAGCGGACCAGGGAGACGCGGAGCGTACTTTCTCGCTGCGGCATTGCTCTGCCTCTCCCTGGTCTCCTGGGGGAGGTTTTTCCAAAGGCAGCATTGGCAAGCCGCCGCTTTTTTTCATTTTCATTTTCCTTTTTTTTTTTTTTTTTTTTTTTAAATCAGGAACGGGAGTGAGGGCTCGGAAGAGCAGAGGCAAAGACAAAAAGACTGTGGGGAGAGGGGGCGGAGCCTGTCTGCAGATGAGCCCCGGGGGCTGCCGGGAAGGGAGGAAGGCAGGAGGGAGGGAGGGAGGAGAGCTGGGCGCCGCCCAGAGGGACCCCGGCGCCCCACCACCACCTGGGCCTCCCTGGGGCGAGGGAGGGTAGGCCGGAAGAGGCACGCGGGGTGGGTGAGTCGGTCGGTCTTGCTCCGGTCGCCGTGAGCCAGGAGAGGGTGGCGGACGGTGAGCGAGCGGGCGGGACTTAGAAAATTTCTATTCCCCCGCGCTGGGGGGTGTCTTGGGAGGGGGAGAGTACGTCTGTGTGCGCCGTAAGGTGAGGTAAGCTCGAGTGTAGTATCCGCCCGGGGTCCTGTTTGAAGATCGCCTGATTAAGCGACCGCCTGGGATCGAATCCTTTGCTCCCTGGGACCCGGTCTGATCCAGCCCTTTTTAGGGCTTCTGACACCAAAACTCTGCAATCAACAGCCTTATTTCTAGGCCCCTTGGAAACCGCTCCGGAGCCTTAAAGGCTCCAGTTGGGTGCGGTTTCTTTTTTTTAGCCTGGAAGGGATTTAAACCCCTACCGCGGTTTTTCTGCCGGCCGCTCTACAGCTGATCTGCAATCAGCTGTTCAGGCCCCGCCCAGGCACGTCCTTTGAGACTGCCTATTGGCGGAGGCTCTTCTGTTGCCTTAAAGCAACAGCTGCTCTTTCCTTTTTGCTGCACTGGATCCTCTGCTATCGGCTGTGGATCTGCTCCGTTGGATCTGGATCTGGATCTGGATCTGGACATTTGCTCTGCGTCTGCCTGGTCTACTGGCCCCCTGCCGCCCCCCCCCCCCCCCCCCCCCCCTCTGCTGCCCCCCCAGCAGACCAGGGAGACTCCGAGCAATGCTGCAGGGAGCAAAGCCACTCCGCGTCTCCCTGGTCCGCTGGGGGGAACCCCCAGCGGACCAGGGAGACGCGGAGCGTACTTTCTCGCTGCGGCATTGCTCTGCCTCTCCCTGGTCTCCTGGGGGAGGTTTTTCCAAAGGCAGCATTGGCAAGCCGCCGCTTTTTTTCATTTTCATTTTCATTTTCCTTTTTTTTTTTTTTTTTTTTTTTTAAATCAGGAACGGGAGTGAGGGCTCGGAAGAGCAGAGGCAAAGACAAAAAGACTGTGGGGAGAGGGGGCGGAGCCTGTCTGCAGATGAGCCCCGGGGGCTGCCGGGAAGGGAGGAAGGCAGGAGGGAGGGAGGGAGGAGAGCTGGGCGCCGCCCAGAGGGACCCCGGCGCCCCACCACCACCTGGGCCTCCCTGGGGCGAGGGAGGGTAGGCCGGAAGAGGCACGCGGGGTGGGTGAGTCGGTCGGTCTTGCTCCGGTCGCCGTGAGCCAGGAGAGGGTGGCGGACGGTGAGCGAGCGGGTGGGACTTAGAAAATTTCTATTCCCCCACGCTGGGGGGTGTCTTGGGAGGGGGAGAGTACGTCTGTGTGCGCCGTAAGGTGAGGTAAGCTCGAGTGTAGTATCCGCCCGGGGTCCTGTTTGAAGATCGCCTGATTAAGCAACCGCCTGGGATCGAATCCTTTGCTCCCTGGGACCCGGTCTGATCCAGCCCTTTTTAGGGCTTCTGACACCAAAACTCTGCAATCAACAGCCTTATTTCTAGGCCCCTTGGAAACCGCTCCGGAGCCTTAAAGGCTCCAGTTGTGTGCGGTTTCTTTTTTTTAGCCTGGAAGGGTTTTAAACCCCTACCGCGGTTTTTCTGCCGGCCGCTCTACAGCTGATCTGCAATCAGCTGTTCAGGCCCCGCCCAGGCACGTCCTTTGAGACTGCCTATTGGCGGAGGCTCTTCTGTTGCCTTAAAGCAACAGCTGCTCTTTCCTTTTTGCTGCACTGGATCCTCTGCTATCGGCTGTGGATCTGCTCCGTTGGATCTGGATCTGGATCTGGATCTGGACATTTGCTCTGCGTCTGCCTGGTCTACTGGCCCCCTGCCGCCCCCCCCCCCCCTGCTGCCCCCCCAGCCGCCCCCCCCCCGTCTGCTGTCCCCCCAGCAGACCAGGGAGACTCCGAGCAATGCTGCAGGGAGCAAAGCCACTCCGCGTCTCCCTGGTCCGCTGGGGGGAACCCCCAGCGGACCAGGGAGACGCGGAGCGTACTTTCTCGCTGCGGCATTGCTCTGCCTCTCCCTGGTCTCCTGGGGGAGGTTTTTCCAACGGCAGCATTGGCAAGCCGCCGCTTTTTTTCATTTTCATTTTCCTTTTTTTTTTTTTTTTTTAAATCAGGAACGGGAGTGAGGGCTCGGAAGAGCAGAGGCAAAGACAAAAAGACTGTGGGGAGAGGGGGCGGAGCCTGTCTGCAGATGAGCCCCGGGGGCTGCCGGGAAGGGAGGAAGGCAGGAGGGAGGGAGGGAGGAGAGCTGGGCGCCGCCCAGAGGGACCCCGGCGCCCCACCACCACCTGGGCCTCCCTGGGGCGAGGGAGGGTAGGCCGGAAGAGGCACGCGGGGTGGGTGAGTCGGTCGGTCTTGCTCCGGTCGCCGTGAGCCAGGAGAGGGTGGCGGACGGTGAGCGAGCGGGCGGGACTTAGAAAATTTCTATTCCCCCGCGCTGGGGGGTGTCTTGGGAGGGGGAGAGTACGTCTGTGTGCGCCGTAAGGTGAGGTAAGCTCGAGTGTAGTATCCGCCCGGGGTCCTGTTTGAAGATCGCCTGATTAAGCAACCGCCTGGGATCGAATCCTTTGCTCCCTGGGACCCGGTCTGATCCAGCCCTTTTTAGGGCTTCTGACACCAAAACTCTGCAATCAACAGCCTTATTTCTAGGCCCCTTGGAAACCGCTCCGGAGCCTTAAAGGCTCCAGTTGTGTGCGGTTTCTTTTTTTTAGCCTGGAA
Organism: Pelodiscus sinensis; assembly: GCF_052426305.1. Taxonomy (NCBI): domain Eukaryota; kingdom Metazoa; phylum Chordata; order Testudines; family Trionychidae; genus Pelodiscus; species Pelodiscus sinensis. The sequence continues at coordinate 85,830,285 of NC_143056.1, read as the reverse complement.
GGGATTTAAACCCCTACCGCGGTTTTTCTGCCGGCCGCTCTACAGCTGATCTGCAATCAGCTGTTCAGGCCCCGCCCAGGCACGTCCTTTGAGACTGCCTATTGGCGGAGGCTCTTCTGTTGCCTTAAAGCAACAGCTGCTCTTTCCTTTTTGCTGCACTGGATCCTCTGCTATCGGCTGTGGATCTGCTCCCTTGGATCTGGATCTGGATCTGGATCTGGACATTTGCTCTGCGTCTGCCTGGTCTACTGGCCCCCTGCCGCCCCCCCCCCGTCTGCTGCCCCCCCCAGCAGACCAGGGAGACTCCGAGCAATGCTGCAGGGAGCAAAGCCACTCCGCGTCTCCCTGGTCCGCTGGGGGGAACCCCCAGCGGACCAGGGAGACGCGGAGCGTACTTTCTCGCTGCGGCATTGCTCTGCCTCTCCCTGGTCTCCTGGGGGAGGTTTTTCCAAAGGCAGCATTGGCAAGCCGCCGCTTTTTTTCATTTTCATTTTCCTTTTTTTTTTTTTTTTTTTTTTAAATCAGGAACGGGAGTGAGGGCTCGGAAGAGCAGAGGCAAAGACAAAAAGACTGTGGGGAGAGGGGGCGGAGCCTGTCTGCAGATGAGCCCCGGGGGCTGCCGGGAAGGGAGGAAGGCAGGAGGGAGGGAGGGAGGAGAGCTGGGCGCCGCCCAGAGGGACCCCGGCGCCCCACCACCACCTGGGCCTCCCTGGGGCGAGGGAGGGTAGGCCGGAAGAGGCACGCGGGGTGGGTGAGTCGGTCGGTCTTGCTCCGGTCGCCGTGAGCCAGGAGAGGGTGGCGGACGGTGAGCGAGCGGGCGGGACTTAGAAAATTTCTATTCCCCCGCGCTGGGGGGTGTCTTGGGAGGGGGAGAGTACGTCTGTGTGCGCCGTAAGGTGAGGTAAGCTCGAGTGTAGTATCTGCCCGGGGTCCTGTTTGAAGATCGCCTGATTAAGCAACCGCCTGGGATCGAATCCTTTGCTCCCTGGGACCCGGTCTGATCCAGCCCTTTTTAGGGCTTCTGACACCAAAACTCTGCAATCAACAGCCTTATTTCTAGGCCCCTTGGAAACCGCTCCGGAGCCTTAAAGGCTCCAGTTGGGTGCGGTTTCTTTTTTTTAGCCTGGAAGGGATTTAAACCCCTACCGCGGTTTTTCTGCCGGCCGCTCTACAGCTGATCTGCAATCAGCTGTTCAGGCCCCGCCCAGGCACGTCCTTTGAGACTGCCTATTGGCGGAGGCTCTTCTGTTGCCTTAAAGCAACAGCTGCTCTTTCCTTTTTGCTGCACTGGATCCTCTGCTATCGGCTGTGGATCTGCTCCGTTGGATCTGGATCTGGATCTGGATCTGGACATTTGCTCTGCGTCTGCCTGGTCTACTGGCCCCCTGCCGCCCCCCCCCGTCTGCTGCCCCCCCAGCCGCCCCCCCCCCGTCTGCTGTCCCCCCAGCAGACCAGGGAGACTCCGAGCAATGCTGCAGGGAGCAAAGCCACTCCGCGTCTCCCTGGTCCGCTGGGGGGAACCCCCAGCGGACCAGGGAGACGCGGAGCGTACTTTCTCGCTGCGGCATTGCTCTGCCTCTCCCTGGTCTCCTGGGGGAGGTTTTTCCAACGGCAGCATTGGCAAGCCGCCGCTTTTTTTCATTTTCATTTTCCTTTTTTTTTTTTTTTTTTAAATCAGGAACGGGAGTGAGGGCTCGGAAGAGCAGAGGCAAAGACAAAAAGACTGTGGGGAGAGGGGGCGGAGCCTGTCTGCAGATGAGCCCCGGGGGCTGCCGGGAAGGGAGGAAGGCAGGAGGGAGGGAGGGAGGAGAGCTGGGCGCCGCCCAGAGGGACCCCGGCGCCCCACCACCACCTGGGCCTCCCTGGGGCGAGGGAGGGTAGGCCGGAAGAGGCACGCGGGGTGGGTGAGTCGGTCGGTCTTGCTCCGGTCGCCGTGAGCCAGGAGAGGGTGGCGGACGGTGAGCGAGCGGGCGGGACTTAGAAAATTTCTATTCCCCCGCGCTGGGGGGTGTCTTGGGAGGGGGAGAGTACGTCTGTGTGCGCCGTAAGGTGAGGTAAGCTCGAGTGTAGTATCCGCCCGGGGTCCTGTTTGAAGATCGCCTGATTAAGCAACCGCCTGGGATCGAATCCTTTGCTCCCTGGGACCCGGTCTGATCCAGCCCTTTTTAGGGCTTCTGACACCAAAACTCTGCAATCAACAGCCTTATTTCTAGGCCCCTTGGAAACCGCTCCGGAGCCTTAAAGGCTCCAGTTGTGTGCGGTTTCTTTTTTTTAGCCTGGAAGGGATTTAAACCCCTACCGCGGTTTTTCTGCCGGCCGCTCTACAGCTGATCTGCAATCAGCTGTTCAGGCCCCGCCCAGGCACGTCCTTTGAGACTGCCTATTGGCGGAGGCTCTTCTGTTGCCTTAAAGCAACAGCTGCTCTTTCCTTTTTGCTGCACTGGATCCTCTGCTATCGGCTGTGGATCTGCTCCGTTGGATCTGGATCTGGATCTGGATCTGGACATTTGCTCTGCGTCTGCCTGGTCTACTGGCCCCCTGCCGCCCCCCCCCCCCCCCGTCTGCTGCCCCCCCAGCAGACCAGGGAGACTCCGAGCAATGTTGCAGGGAGCAAAGCCACTCCGCGTCTCCCTGGTCCGCTGGGGGGAACCCCCAGCGGACCAGGGAGACGCGGAGCGTACTTTCTCGCTGCGGCATTGCTCTGCCTCTCCCTGGTCTCCTGGGGGAGGTTTTTCCAAAGGCAGCATTGGCAAGCCGCCGCTTTTTTTCATTTTCATTTTCCTTTTTTTTTTTTTTTTTTTTTTTAAATCAGGAACGGGAGTGAAGGCTCGGAAGAGCAGAGGCAAAGACAAAAAGACTGTGGGGAGAGGGGGCGGAGCCTGTCTGCAGATGAGCCCCGGGGGCTGCCGGGAAGGGAGGAAGGCAGGAGGGAGGGAGGGAGGAGAGCTGGGCGCCGCCCAGAGGGACCCCGGCGCCCCACCACCACCTGGGCCTCCCTGGGGCGAGGGAGGGTAGGCCGGAAGAGGCACGCGGGGTGGGTGAGTCGGTCGGTCTTGCTCCGGTCGCCGTGAGCCAGGAGAGGGTGGCGGACGGTGAGCGAGCGGGCGGGACTTAGAAAATTTCTATTCCCCCGCGCTGGGGGGTGTCTTGGGAGGGGGAGAGTACGTCTGTGTGCGCCGTAAGGTGAGGTAAGCTCGAGTGTAGTATTCGCCCGGGGTCCTGTTTGAAGATCGCCTGATTAAGCAACCGCCTGGGATCGAATCCTTTGCTCCCTGGGACCCGGTCTGATCCAGCCCTTTTTAGGGCTTCTGACACCAAAACTCTGCAATCAACAGCCTTATTTCTAGGCCCCTTGGAAACCGCTCCGGAGCCTTAAAGGCTCCAGTTGTGTGCGGTTTCTTTTTTTTAGCCTGGAAGGGATTTAAACCCCTACCGCGGTTTTTCTGCCGGCCGCTCTACAGCTGATCTGCAATCAGCTGTTCAGGCCCCGCCCAGGCACGTCCTTTGAGACTGCCTATTGGCGGAGGCTCTTCTGTTGCCTTAAAGCAACAGCTGCTCTTTCCTTTTTGCTGCACTGGATCCTCTGCTATCGGCTGTGGATCTGCTCCGTTGGATCTGGATCTGGATCTGGATCTGGATCTGGACATTTGCTCTGCGTCTGCCTGGTCTACTGGCCCCCTGCCGCCCCCCCCCCCCCCCGTCTGCTGCCCCCCCAGCAGACCAGGGAGACTCCGAGCAATGCTGCAGGGAGCAAAGCCACTCCGCGTCTCCCTGGTCCGCTGGGGGGAACCCCCAGCGGACCAGGGAGACGCGGAGCGTACTTTCTCGCTGCGGCATTGCTCTGCCTCTCCCTGGTCTCCTGGGGGAGGTTTTTCCAAAGGCAGCATTGGCAAGCCGCCGCTTTTTTTCATTTTCATTTTCATTTTCCTTTTTTTTTTTTTTTTTTTTTTTTAAATCAGGAACGGGAGTGAGGGCTCGGAAGAGCAGAGGCAAAGACAAAAAGACTGTGGGGAGAGGGGGCGGAGCCTGTCTGCAGATGAGCCCCGGGGGCTGCCGGGAAGGGAGGAAGGCAGGAGGGAGGGAGGGAGGAGAGCTGGGCGCCGCCCAGAGGGACCCCGGCGCCCCACCACCACCTGGGCCTCCCTGGGGCGAGGGAGGGTAGGCCGGAAGAGGCACGCGGGGTGGGTGAGTCGGTCGGTCTTGCTCCGGTCGCCGTGAGCCAGGAGAGGGTGGCGGACGGTGAGCGAGCGGGTGGGACTTAGAAAATTTCTATTCCCCCACGCTGGGGGGTGTCTTGGGAGGGGGAGAGTACGTCTGTGTGCGCCGTAAGGTGAGGTAAGCTCGAGTGTAGTATCCGCCCGGGGTCCTGTTTGAAGATCGCCTGATTAAGCAACCGCCTGGGATCGAATCCTTTGCTCCCTGGGACCCGGTCTGATCCAGCCCTTTTTAGGGCTTCTGACACCAAAACTCTGCAATCAACAGCCTTATTTCTAGGCCCCTTGGAAACCGCTCCGGAGCCTTAAAGGCTCCAGTTGTGTGCGGTTTCTTTTTTTTAGCCTGGAAGGGTTTTAAACCCCTACCGCGGTTTTTCTGCCGGCCGCTCTACAGCTGATCTGCAATCAGCTGTTCAGGCCCCGCCCAGGCACGTCCTTTGAGACTGCCTATTGGCGGAGGCTCTTCTGTTGCCTTAAAGCAACAGCTGCTCTTTCCTTTTTGCTGCACTGGATCCTCTGCTATCGGCTGTGGATCTGCTCCGTTGGATCTGGATCTGGATCTGGATCTGGACATTTGCTCTGCGTCTGCCTGGTCTACTGGCCCCCTGCCGCCCCCCCCCCGTCTGCTGCCCCCCAGCCGCCCCCCCCCCGTCTGCTGTCCCCCCAGCAGACCAGGGAGACTCCGAGCAATGCTGCAGGGAGCAAAGCCACTCCGCGTCTCCCTGGTCCGCTGGGGGGAACCCCCAGCGGACCAGGGAGACGCGGAGCGTACTTTCTCGCTGCGGCATTGCTCTGCCTCTCCCTGGTCTCCTGGGGGAGGTTTTTCCAACGGCAGCATTGGCAAGCCGCCGCTTTTTTTCATTTTCATTTTCCTTTTTTTTTTTTTTTTTTAAATCAGGAACGGGAGTGAGGGCTCGGAAGAGCAGAGGCAAAGACAAAAAGACTGTGGGGAGAGGGGGCGGAGCCTGTCTGCAGATGAGCCCCGGGGGCTGCCGGGAAGGGAGGAAGGCAGGAGGGAGGGAGGGAGGAGAGCTGGGCGCCGCCCAGAGGGACCCCGGCGCCCCACCACCACCTGGGCCTCCCTGGGGCGAGGGAGGGTAGGCCGGAAGAGGCACGCGGGGTGGGTGAGTCGGTCGGTCTTGCTCCGGTCGCCGTGAGCCAGGAGAGGGTGGCGGACGGTGAGCGAGCGGGCGGGACTTAGAAAATTTCTATTCCCCCGCGCTGGGGGGTGTCTTGGGAGGGGGAGAGTACGTCTGTGTGCGCCGTAAGGTGAGGTAAGCTCGAGTGTAGTATCCGCCCGGGGTCCTGTTTGAAGATCGCCTGATTAAGCAACCGCCTGGGATCGAATCCTTTGCTCCCTGGGACCCGGTCTGATCCAGCCCTTTTTAGGGCTTCTGACACCAAAACTCTGCAATCAACAGCCTTATTTCTAGGCCCCTTGGAAACCGCTCCGGAGCCTTAAAGGCTCCAGTTGTGTGCGGTTTCTTTTTTTTAGCCTGGAAGGGATTTAAACCCCTACCGCGGTTTTTCTGCCGGCCGCTCTACAGCTGATCTGCAATCAGCTGTTCAGGCCCCGCCCAGGCACGTCCTTTGAGACTGCCTATTGGCGGAGGCTCTTCTGTTGCCTTAAAGCAACAGCTGCTCTTTCCTTTTTGCTGCACTGGATCCTCTGCTATCGGCTGTGGATCTGCTCCCTTGGATCTGGATCTGGATCTGGATCTGGACATTTGCTCTGCGTCTGCCTGGTCTACTGGCCCCCTGCCGCCCCCCCCCCGTCTGCTGCCCCCCCCAGCAGACCAGGGAGACTCCGAGCAATGCTGCAGGGAGCAAAGCCACTCCGCGTCTCCCTGGTCCGCTGGGGGGAACCCCCAGCGGACCAGGGAGACGCGGAGCGTACTTTCTCGCTGCGGCATTGCTCTGCCTCTCCCTGGTCTCCTGGGGGAGGTTTTTCCAAAGGCAGCATTGGCAAGCCGCCGCTTTTTTTCATTTTCATTTTCCTTTTTTTTTTTTTTTTTTTTTTTAAATCAGGAACGGGAGTGAGGGCTCGGAAGAGCAGAGGCAAAGACAAAAAGACTGTGGGGAGAGGGGGCGGAGCCTGTCTGCAGATGAGCCCCGGGGGCTGCCGGGAAGGGAGGAAGGCAGGAGGGAGGGAGGGAGGAGAGCTGGGCGCCGCCCAGAGGGACCCCGGCGCCCCACCACCACCTGGGCCTCCCTGGGGCGAGGGAGGGTAGGCCGGAAGAGGCACGCGGGGTGGGTGAGTCGGTCGGTCTTGCTCCGGTCGCCGTGAGCCAGGAGAGGGTGGCGGACGGTGAGCGAGCGGGCGGGACTTAGAAAATTTCTATTCCCCCGCGCTGGGGGGTGTCTTGGGAGGGGGAGAGTACGTCTGTGTGCGCCGTAAGGTGAGGTAAGCTCGAGTGTAGTATCCGCCCGGGGTCCTGTTTGAAGATCGCCTGATTAAGCAACCGCCTGGGATCGAATCCTTTGCTCCCTGGGACCCGGTCTGATCCAGCCCTTTTTAGGGCTTCTGACACCAAAACTCTGCAATCAACAGCCTTATTTCTAGGCCCCTTGGAAACCGCTCCGGAGCCTTAAAGGCTCCAGTTGGGTGCGGTTTCTTTTTTTTAGCCTGGAAGGGATTTAAACCCCTACCGCGGTTTTTCTGCCGGCCGCTCTACAGCTGATCTGCAATCAGCTGTTCAGGCCCCGCCCAGGCACGTCCTTTGAGACTGCCTATTGGCGGAGGCTCTTCTGTTGCCTTAAAGCAACAGCTGCTCTTTCCTTTTTGCTGCACTGGATCCTCTGCTATCGGCTGTGGATCTGCTCCGTTGGATCTGGATCTGGATCTGGATCTGGACATTTGCTCTGCGTCTGCCTGGTCTACTGGCCCCCTGCCGCCCCCCCCCCCCCCCGTCTGCTGCCCCCCCAGCAGACCAGGGAGACTCCGAGCAATGTTGCAGGGAGCAAAGCCACTCCGCGTCTCCCTGGTCCGCTGGGGGGAACCCCCAGCGGACCAGGGAGACGCGGAGCGTACTTTCTCGCTGCGGCATTGCTCTGCCTCTCCCTGGTCTCCTGGGGGAGGTTTTTCCAAAGGCAGCATTGGCAAGCCGCCGCTTTTTTTCATTTTCATTTTCCTTTTTTTTTTTTTTTTTTTTTTTAAATCAGGAACGGGAGTGAAGGCTCGGAAGAGCAGAGGCAAAGACAAAAAGACTGTGGGGAGAGGGGGCGGAGCCTGTCTGCAGATGAGCCCCGGGGGCTGCCGGGAAGGGAGGAAGGCAGGAGGGAGGGAGGGAGGAGAGCTGGGCGCCGCCCAGAGGGACCCCGGCGCCCCACCACCACCTGGGCCTCCCTGGGGCGAGGGAGGGTAGGCCGGAAGAGGCACGCGGGGTGGGTGAGTCGGTCGGTCTTGCTCCGGTCGCCGTGAGCCAGGAGAGGGTGGCGGACGGTGAGCGAGCGGGCGGGACTTAGAAAATTTCTATTCCCCCGCGCTGGGGGGTGTCTTGGGAGGGGGAGAGTACGTCTGTGTGCGCCGTAAGGTGAGGTAAGCTCGAGTGTAGTATTCGCCCGGGGTCCTGTTTGAAGATCGCCTGATTAAGCAACCGCCTGGGATCGAATCCTTTGCTCCCTGGGACCCGGTCTGATCCAGCCCTTTTTAGGGCTTCTGACACCAAAACTCTGCAATCAACAGCCTTATTTCTAGGCCCCTTGGAAACCGCTCCGGAGCCTTAAAGGCTCCAGTTGTGTGCGGTTTCTTTTTTTTAGCCTGGAAGGGATTTAAACCCCTACCGCGGTTTTTCTGCCGGCCGCTCTACAGCTGATCTGCAATCAGCTGTTCAGGCCCCGCCCAGGCACGTCCTTTGAGACTGCCTATTGGCGGAGGCTCTTCTGTTGCCTTAAAGCAACAGCTGCTCTTTCCTTTTTGCTGCACTGGATCCTCTGCTATCGGCTGTGGATCTGCTCCGTTGGATCTGGATCTGGATCTGGATCTGGATCTGGACATTTGCTCTGCGTCTGCCTGGTCTACTGGCCCCCTGCCGCCCCCCCCCCCCCCGTCTGCTGCCCCCCCAGCAGACCAGGGAGACTCCGAGCAATGCTGCAGGGAGCAAAGCCACTCCGCGTCTCCCTGGTCCGCTGGGGGGAACCCCCAGCGGACCAGGGAGACGCGGAGCGTACTTTCTCGCTGCGGCATTGCTCTGCCTCTCCCTGGTCTCCTGGGGGAGGTTTTTCCAAAGGCAGCATTGGCAAGCCGCCGCTTTTTTTCATTTTCATTTTCCTTTTTTTTTTTTTTTTTTTTTTTTTAAATCAGGAACGGGAGTGAGGGCTCGGAAGAGCAGAGGCAAAGACAAAAAGACTGTGGGGAGAGGGGGCGGAGCCTGTCTGCAGATGAGCCCCGGGGGCTGCCGGGAAGGGAGGAAGGCAGGAGGGAGGGAGGGAGGAGAGCTGGGCGCCGCCCAGAGGGACCCCGGCGCCCCACCACCACCTGGGCCTCCCTGGGGCGAGGGAGGGTAGGCCGGAAGAGGCACGCGGGGTGGGTGAGTCGGTCGGTCTTGCTCCGGTCGCCGTGAGCCAGGAGAGGGTGGCGGACGGTGAGCGAGCGGGCGGGACTTAGAAAATTTCTATTCCCCCGCGCTGGGGGGTGTCTTGGGAGGGGGAGAGTACATCTGTGTGCGCCGTAAGGTGAGGTAAGCTCGAGTGTAGTATCCGCCCGGGGTCCTGTTTGAAGATCGCCTGATTAAGCAACCGCCTGGGATCGAATCCTTTGCTCCCTGGGACCCGGTCTGATCCAGCCCTTTTTAGGGCTTCTGACACCAAAACTCTGCAATCAACAGCCTTATTTCTAGGCCCCTTGGAAACCGCTCCGGAGCCTTAAAGGCTCCAGTTGTGTGCGGTTTCTTTTTTTTAGCCTGGAAGGGTTTTAAACCCCTACCGCGGTTTTTCTGCCGGCCGCTCTACAGCTGATCTGCAATCAGCTGTTCAGGCCCCGCCCAGGCACGTCCTTTGAGACTGCCTATTGGCGGAGGCTCTTCTGTTGCCTTAAAGCAACAGCTGCTCTTTCCTTTTTGCTGCACTGGATCCTCTGCTATCGGCTGTGGATCTGCTCCGTTGGATCTGGATCTGGATCTGGATCTGGACATTTGCTCTGCGTCTGCCTGGTCTACTGGCCCCCTGCCGCCCCCCCCCCCCCCGTCTGCTGCCCCCCCAGCAGACCAGGGAGACTCCGAGCAATGCTGCAGGGAGCAAAGCCACTCCGCGTCTCCCTGGTCCGCTGGGGGGAACCCCCAGCGGACCAGGGAGACGCGGAGCGTACTTTCTCGCTGCGGCATTGCTCTGCCTCTCCCTGGTCTCCTGGGGGAGGTTTTTCCAAAGGCAGCATTGGCAAGCCGCCGCTTTTTTTCATTTTCATTTTCCTTTTTTTTTTTTTTTTTTTTTTTAAATCAGGAACGGGAGTGAGGGCTCGGAAGAGCAGAGGCAAAGACAAAAAGACTGTGGGGAGAGGGGGCGGAGCCTGTCTGCAGATGAGCCCCGGGGGCTGCCGGGAAGGGAGGAAGGCAGGAGGGAGGGAGGGAGGAGAGCTGGGCGCCGCCCAGAGGGACCCCGGCGCCCCACCACCACCTGGGCCTCCCTGGGGCGAGGGAGGGTAGGCCGGAAGAGGCACGCGGGGTGGGTGAGTCGGTCGGTCTTGCTCCGGTCGCCGTGAGCCAGGAGAGGGTGGCGGACGGTGAGCGAGCGGGCGGGACTTAGAAAATTTCTATTCCCCCGCGCTGGGGGGTGTCTTGGGAGGGGGAGAGTACGTCTGTGTGCGCCGTAAGGTGAGGTAAGCTCGAGTGTAGTATCCGCCCGGGGTCCTGTTTGAAGATCGCCTGATTAAGCAACCGCCTGGGATCGAATCCTTTGCTCCCTGGGACCCGGTCTGATCCAGCCCTTTTTAGGGCTTCTGACACCAAAACTCTGCAATCAACAGCCTTATTTCTAGGCCCCTTGGAAACCGCTCCGGAGCCTTAAAGGCTCCAGTTGGGTGCGGTTTCTTTTTTTTAGCCTGGAAGGGATTTAAACCCCTACCGCGGTTTTTCTGCCGGCCGCTCTACAGCTGATCTGCAATCAGCTGTTCAGGCCCCGCCCAGGCACGTCCTTTGAGACTGCCTATTGGCGGAGGCTCTTCTGTTGCCTTAAAGCAACAGCTGCTCTTTCCTTTTTGCTGCACTGGATCCTCTGCTATCGGCTGTGGATCTGCTCCGTTGGATCTGGATCTGGATCTGGATCTGGACATTTGCTCTGCGTCTGCCTGGTCTACTGGCCCCCTGCCGCCCCCCCCCCCCCCGTCTGCTGCCCCCCCAGCAGACCAGGGAGACTCCGAGCAATGTTGCAGGGAGCAAAGCCACTCCGCGTCTCCCTGGTCCGCTGGGGGGAACCCCCAGCGGACCAGGGAGACGCGGAGCGTACTTTCTCGCTGCGGCATTGCTCTGCCTCTCCCTGGTCTCCTGGGGGAGGTTTTTCCAAAGGCAGCATTGGCAAGCCGCCGCTTTTTTTCATTTTCATTTTCCTTTTTTTTTTTTTTTTTTTTTTTTAAATCAGGAACGGGAGTGAAGGCTCGGAAGAGCAGAGGCAAAGACAAAAAGACTGTGGGGAGAGGGGGCGGAGCCTGTCTGCAGATGAGCCCCGGGGGCTGCCGGGAAGGGAGGAAGGCAGGAGGGAGGGAGGGAGGAGAGCTGGGCGCCGCCCAGAGGGACCCCGGCGCCCCACCACCACCTGGGCCTCCCTGGGGCGAGGGAGGGTAGGCCGGAAGAGGCACGCGGGGTGGGTGAGTCGGTCGGTCTTGCTCCGGTCGCCGTGAGCCAGGAGAGGGTGGCGGACGGTGAGCGAGCGGGCGGGACTTAGAAAATTTCTATTCCCCCGCGCTGGGGGGTGTCTTGGGAGGGGGAGAGTACGTCTGTGTGCGCCGTAAGGTGAGGTAAGCTCGAGTGTAGTATTCGCCCGGGGTCCTGTTTGAAGATCGCCTGATTAAGCAACCGCCTGGGATCGAATCCTTTGCTCCCTGGGACCCGGTCTGATCCAGCCCTTTTTAGGGCTTCTGACACCAAAACTCTGCAATCAACAGCCTTATTTCTAGGCCCCTTGGAAACCGCTCCGGAGCCTTAAAGGCTCCAGTTGTGTGCGGTTTCTTTTTTTTAGCCTGGAAGGGATTTAAACCCCTACCGCGGTTTTTCTGCCGGCCGCTCTACAGCTGATCTGCAATCAGCTGTTCAGGCCCCGCCCAGGCACGTCCTTTGAGACTGCCTATTGGCGGAGGCTCTTCTGTTGCCTTAAAGCAACAGCTGCTCTTTCCTTTTTGCTGCACTGGATCCTCTGCTATCGGCTGTGGATCTGCTCCGTTGGATCTGGATCTGGATCTGGATCTGGATCTGGACATTTGCTCTGCGTCTGCCTGGTCTACTGGCCCCCTGCCGCCCCCCCCCCCCCGTCTGCTGCCCCCCCAGCAGACCAGGGAGACTCCGAGCAATGCTGCAGGGAGCAAAGCCACTCCGCGTCTCCCTGGTCCGCTGGGGGGAACCCCCAGCGGACCAGGGAGACGCGGAGCGTACTTTCTCGCTGCGGCATTGCTCTGCCTCTCCCTGGTCTCCTGGGGGAGGTTTTTCCAAAGGCAGCATTGGCAAGCCGCCGCTTTTTTTCATTTTCATTTTCCTTTTTTTTTTTTTTTTTTTTTTTTTTAAATCAGGAACGGGAGTGAGGGCTCGGAAGAGCAGAGGCAAAGACAAAAAGACTGTGGGGAGAGGGGGCGGAGCCTGTCTGCAGATGAGCCCCGGGGGCTGCCGGGAAGGGAGGAAGGCAGGAGGGAGGGAGGGAGGAGAGCTGGGCGCCGCCCAGAGGGACCCCGGCGCCCCACCACCACCTGGGCCTCCCTGGGGCGAGGGAGGGTAGGCCGGAAGAGGCACGCGGGGTGGGTGAGTCGGTCGGTCTTGCTCCGGTCGCCGTGAGCCAGGAGAGGGTGGCGGACGGTGAGCGAGCGGGCGGGACTTAGAAAATTTCTATTCCCCCGCGCTGGGGGGTGTCTTGGGAGGGGGAGAGTACATCTGTGTGCGCCGTAAGGTGAGGTAAGCTCGAGTGTAGTATCCGCCCGGGGTCCTGTTTGAAGATCGCCTGATTAAGCAACCGCCTGGGATCGAATCCTTTGCTCCCTGGGACCCGGTCTGATCCAGCCCTTTTTAGGGCTTCTGACACCAAAACTCTGCAATCAACAGCCTTATTTCTAGGCCCCTTGGAAACCGCTCCGGAGCCTTAAAGGCTCCAGTTGTGTGCGGTTTCTTTTTTTTAGCCTGGAAGGGATTTAAACCCCTACCGCGGTTTTTCTGCCAGCCGCTCTACAGCTGATCTGCAATCAGCTGTTCAGGCCCCGCCCAGGCACGTCCTTTGAGACTGCCTATTGGCGGAGGCTCTTCTGTTGCCTTAAAGCAACAGCTGCTCTTTCCTTTTTGCTGCACTGGATCCTCTGCTATCGGCTGTGGATCTGCTCCGTTGGATCTGGATCTGGATCTGGATCTGGATCTGGACATTTGCTCTGCGTCTGCCTGGTCTACTGGCCCCCTGCCGCCCCCCCCCCCCGTCTGCTGCCCCCCCAGCAGACCAGGGAGACTCCGAGCAATGCTGCAGGGAGCAAAGCCACTCCGCGTCTCCCTGGTCCGCTGGGGGGAACCCCCAGCGGACCAGGGAGACGCGGAGCGTACTTTCTCGCTGCGGCATTGCTCTGCCTCTCCCTGGTCTCCTGGGGGAGGTTTTTCCAAAGGCAGCATTGGCAAGCCGCCGCTTTTTTTCATTTTCATTTTCCTTTTTTTTTTTTTTTTTTTTTTTTAAATCAGGAACGGGAGTGAGGGCTCGGAAGAGCAGAGGCAAAGACAAAAAGACTGTGGGGAGAGGGGGCGGAGCCTGTCTGCAGATGAGCCCCGGGGGCTGCCGGGAAGGGAGGAAGGCAGGAGGGAGGGAGGGAGGAGAGCTGGGCGCCGCCCAGAGGGACCCCGGCGCCCCACCACCACCTGGGCCTCCCTGGGGCGAGGGAGGGTAGGCCGGAAGAGGCACGCGGGGTGGGTGAGTCGGTCGGTCTTGCTCCGGTCGCCGTGAGCCAGGAGAGGGTGGCGGACGGTGAGCGAGCGGGCGGGACTTAGAAAATTTCTATTCCCCCGCGCTGGGGGGTGTCTTGGGAGGGGGAGAGTACGTCTGTGTGCGCCGTAAGGTGAGGTAAGCTCGAGTGTAGTATCCGCCCGGGGTCCTGTTTGAAGATCGCCTGATTAAGCAACCGCCTGGGATCGAATCCTTTGCTCCCTGGGACCCGGTCTGATCCAGCCCTTTTTAGGGCTTCTGACACCAAAACTCTGCAATCAACAGCCTTATTTCTAGGCCCCTTGGAAACCGCTCCGGAGCCTTAAAGGCTCCAGTTGTGTGCGGTTTCTTTTTTTTAGCCTGGAAGGGATTTAAACCCCTACCGCGGTTTTTCTGCCGGCCGCTCTACAGCTGATCTGCAATCAGCTGTTCAGGCCCCGCCCAGGCACGTCCTTTGAGACTGCCTATTGGCGGAGGCTCTTCTGTTGCCTTAAAGCAACAGCTGCTCTTTCCTTTTTGCTGCACTGGATCCTCTGCTATCGGCTGTGGATCTGCTCCGTTGGATCTGGATCTGGATCTGGATCTGGACATTTGCTCTGCGTCTGCCTGGTCTACTGGCCCCCTGCCGCCCCCCCCCCCCGTCTGCTGCCCCCCCAGCAGACCAGGGAGACTCCGAGCAATGCTGCAGGGAGCAAAGCCACTCCGCGTCTCCCTGGTCCGCTGGGGGTTCCCCCCAGCGGACCAGGGAGACGCGGAGCGTACTTTCTCGCTGCGGCATTGCTCTGCCTCTCCCTGGTCTCCTGGGGGAGGTTTTTCCAAAGGCAGCATTGGCAAGCCGCCGCTTTTTTTCATTTTCATTTTCCTTTTTTTTTTTTTTTTTTTTTTTTTAAATCAGGAACGGGAGTGAGGGCTCGGAAGAGCAGAGGCAAAGACAAAAAGACTGTGGGGAGAGGGGGCGGAGCCTGTCTGCAGATGAGCCCCGGGGGCTGCCGGGAAGGGAGGAAGGCAGGAGGGAGGGAGGGAGGAGAGCTGGGCGCCGCCCAGAGGGACCCCGGCGCCCCACCACCACCTGGGCCTCCCTGGGGCGAGGGAGGGTAGGCCGGAAGAGGCACGCGGGGTGGGTGAGTCGGTCGGTCTTGCTCCGGTCGCCGTGAGCCAGGAGAGGGTGGCGGACGGTGAGCGAGCGGGCGGGACTTAGAAAATTTCTATTCCCCCGCGCTGGGGGGTGTCTTGGGAGGGGGAGAGTACGTCTGTGTGCGCCGTAAGGTGAGGTAAGCTCGAGTGTAGTATCCGCCCGGGGTCCTGTTTGAAGATCGCCTGATTAAGCGACCGCCTGGGATCGAATCCTTTGCTCCCTGGGACCCGGTCTGATCCAGCCCTTTTTAGGGCTTCTGACACCAAAACTCTGCAATCAACAGCCTTATTTCTAGGCCCCTTGGAAACCGCTCCGGAGCCTTAAAGGCTCCAGTTGTGTGCGGTTTCTTTTTTTTAGCCTGGAAGGGATTTAAACTCCTACTGCGGTTTTTCTGCCGGCCGCTCTACAGCTGATCTGCAATCAGCTGTTCAGGCCCCGCCCAGGCACGTCCTTTGAGACTGCCTATTGGCGGAGGCTCTTCTGTTGCCTTAAAGCAACAGCTGCTCTTTCCTTTTTGCTGCACTGGATCCTCTGCAATCGGCTGTGGATCTGCTCCGTTGGATCTGGATCTGGATCTGGATCTGGACATTTGCTCTGCGTCTGCCTGGTCTACTGGCCCCCTGCCGCCCCCCCCCCCGTCTGCTGCCCCCCCAGCAGACCAGGGAGACTCCGAGCAATGCTGCAGGGAGCAAAGCCACTCCGCGTCTCCCTGGTCCGCTGGGGGGAACCCCCAGCGGACCAGGGAGACGCGGAGCGTACTTTCTCGCTGCGGCATTGCTCTGCCTCTCCCTGGTCTCCTGGGGGAGGTTTTTCCAAAGGCAGCATTGGCAAGCCGCCGCTTTTTTTCATTTTCATTTTCCCTTTTTTTTTTTTTTTTTTTTTTAAATCAGGAACGGGAGTGAGGGCTCGGAAGAGCAGAGGCAAAGACAAAAAGACTGTGGGGAGAGGGGGCGGAGCCTGTCTGCAGATGAGCCCCGGGGGCTGCCGGGAAGGGAGGAAGGCAGGAGGGAGGGAGGGAGGAGAGCTGGGCGCCGCCCAGAGGGACCCCGGCGCCCCACCACCACCTGGGCCTCCCTGGGGCGAGGGAGGGTAGGCCGGAAGAGGCACGCGGGGTGGGTGAGTCGGTCGGTCTTGCTCCGGTCGCCGTGAGCCAGGAGAGGGTGGCGGACGGTGAGCGAGCGGGCGGGACTTAGAAAATTTCTATTCCCCCGCGCTGGGGGGTGTCTTGGGAGGGGGAGAGTACGTCTGTGTGCGCCGTAAGGTGAGGTAAGCTCGAGTGTAGTATCCGCCCGGGGTCCTGTTTGAAGATCGCCTGATTAAGCAACCGCCTGGGATCGAATCCTTTGCTCCCTGGGACCCGGTCTGATCCAGCCCTTTTTAGGGCTTCTGACACCAAAACTCTGCAATCAACAGCCTTATTTCTAGGCCCCTTGGAAACCGCTCCGGAGCCTTAAAGGCTCCAGTTGTGTGCGGTTTCTTTTTTTTAGCCTGGAAGGGATTTAAACCCCTACCGCGGTTTTTCTGCCGGCCGCTCTACAGCTGATCTGCAATCAGCTGTTCAGGCCCCGCCCAGGCACGTCCTTTGAGACTGCCTATTGGCGGAGGCTCTTCTGTTGCCTTAAAGCAACAGCTGCTCTTTCCTTTTTGCTGCACTGGATCCTCTGCTATCGGCTGTGGATCTGCTCCGTTGGATCTGGATCTGGATCTGGATCTGGACATTTGCTCTGCGTCTGCCTGGTCTACTGGCCCCCTGCCGCCCCCCCCCCCCGTCTGCTGCCCCCCCAGCAGACCAGGGAGACTCCGAGCAATGCTGCAGGGAGCAAAGCCACTCCGCGTCTCCCTGGTCCGCTGGGGGGAACCCCCAGCGGACCAGGGAGACGCGGAGCGTACTTTCTCGCTGCGGCATTGCTCTGCCTCTCCCTGGTCTCCTGGGGGAGGTTTTTCCAAAGGCAGCATTGGCAAGCCGCCGCTTTTTTTCATTTTCATTTTCCTTTTTTTTTTTTTTTTTTTTTTTTAAAAATCAGGAACGGGAGTGAGGGCTCGGAAGAGCAGAGGCAAAGACAAAAAGACTGTGGGGAGAGGGGGCGGAGCCTGTCTGCAGATGAGCCCCGGGGGCTGCCAGGAAGGGAGGAAGGCAGGAGGGAGGAAGGGAGGAGAGCTGGGCGCCGCCCAGAGGGACCCCGGCGCCCCACCACCACCTGGGCCTCCCTGGGGCGAGGGAGGGTAGGCCGGAAGAGGCACGCGGGGTGGGTGAGTCGGTCGGTCTTGCTCCGGTCGCCGTGAGCCAGGAGAGGGTGGCGGACGGTGAGCGAGCGGGCGGGACTTAGAAAATTTCTATTCCCCCGCGCTGGGGGGTGTCTTGGGAGGGGGAGAGTACGTCTGTGTGCGCCGTAAGGTGAGGTAAGCTCGAGTGTAGTATCCGCCCGGGGTCCTGTTTGAAGATCGCCTGATTAAGCGACCGCCTGGGATCGAATCCTTTGCTCCCTGGGACCCGGTCTGATCCAGCCCTTTTTAGGGCTTCTGACACCAAAACTCTGCAATCAACAGCCTTATTTCTAGGCCCCTTGGAAACCGCTCCGGAGCCTTAAAGGCTCCAGTTGTGTGCGGTTTCTTTTTTTTAGCCTGGAAGGGATTTAAACCCCTACCGCGGTTTTTCTGCCGGCCGCTCTACAGCTGATCTGCAATCAGCTGTTCAGGCCCCGCCCAGGCACGTCCTTTGAGACTGCCTATTGGCGGAGGCTCTTCTGTTGCCTTAAAGCAACAGCTGCTCTTTCCTTTTTGCTGCACTGGATCCTCTGCTATCGGCTGTGGATCTGCTCCGTTGGATCTGGATCTGGATCTGGATCTGGACATTTGCTCTGCGTCTGCCTGGTCTACTGGCCCCCTGCCGCCGCCCCCCCGTCTGCTGCCCCCCCAGCAGACCAGGGAGACTCCGAGCAATGCTGCAGGGAGCAAAGCCACTCCGCGTCTCCCTGGTCCGCTGGGGGGAACCCCCAGCGGACCAGGGAGACGCGGAGCGTACTTTCTCGCTGCGGCATTGCTCTGCCTCTCCCTGGTCTCCTGGGGGAGGTTTTTCCAAAGGCAGCATTGGCAAGCCGCCGCTTTTTTTCATTTTCATTTTCCTTTTTTTTTTTTTTTTTTTTTTTTTAAATCAGGAACGGGAGTGAGGGCTCGGAAGAGCAGAGGCAAAGACAAAAAGACTGTGGGGAGAGGGGGCGGAGCCTGTCTGCAGATGAGCCCCGGGGGCTGCCGGGAAGGGAGGAAGGCAGGAGGGAGGGAGGGAGGAGAGCTGGGCGCCGCCCAGAGGGACCCCGGCGCCCCACCACCACCTGGGCCTCCCTGGGGCGAGGGAGGGTAGGCCGGAAGAGGCACGCGGGGTGGGTGAGTCGGTCGGTCTTGCTCCGGTCGCCGTGAGCCAGGAGAGGGTGGCGGACGGTGAGCAAGCGGGCGGGACTTAGAAAATTTCTATTCCCCCGCGCTGGGGGGTGTCTTGGGAGGGGGAGAGTACGTCTGTGTGCGCGGTAAGGTGAGGTAAGCTCGAGTGTAGTATCCGCCCGGGGTCCTGTTTGAAGATCGCCTGATTAAGCAACCGCCTGGGATCGAATCCTTTGCTCCCTGGGACCCGGTCTGATCCAGCCCTTTTTAGGGCTTCTGACACCAAAACTCTGCAATCAACAGCCTTATTTCTAGGCCCCTTGGAAACCGCTCCGGAGCCTTAAAGGCTCCAGTTGTGTGCGGTTTCTTTTTTTTAGCCTGGAAGGGATTTAAACCCCTACCGCGGTTTTTCTGCCGGCCGCTCTACAGCTGATCTGCAATCAGCTGTTCAGGCCCCGCCCAGGCACGTCCTTTGAGACTGCCTATTGGCGGAGGCTCTTCTGTTGCCTTAAAGCAACAGCTGCTCTTTCCTTTTTGCTGCACTGGATCCTCTGCTATCGGCTGTGGATCTGCTCCGTTGGATCTGGATCTGGATCTGGATCTGGACATTTGCTCTGCGTCTGCCTGGTCTACTGGCCCCCTGCCGCCCCCCCCCCCCCGTCTGCTGCCCCCCCAGCAGACCAGGGAGACTCCGAGCAATGCTGCAGGGAGCAAAGCCACTCCGCGTCTCCCTGGTCCGCTGGGGGGAACCCCCAGCGGACCAGGGAGACGCGGAGCGTACTTTCTCGCTGCGGCATTGCTCTGCCTCTCCCTGGTCTCCTGGGGGAGGTTTTTCCAAAGGCAGCATTGGCAAGCCGCCGCTTTTTTTCATTTTCATTTTCCTTTTTTTTTTTTTTTTTTTTTTTTTTAAATCAGGAACGGGAGTGAGGGCTCGGAAGAGCAGAGGCAAAGACAAAAAGACTGTGGGGAGAGGGGGCGGAGCCTGTCTGCAGATGAGCCCCGGGGGCTGCCGGGAAGGGAGGAAGGCAGGAGGGAGGGAGGGAGGAGAGCTGGGCGCCGCCCAGAGGGACCCCGGCGCCCCACCACCACCTGGGCCTCCCTGGGGCGAGGGAGGGTAGGCCGGAAGAGGCACGCGGGGTGGGTGAGTCGGTCGGTCTTGCTCCGGTCGCCGTGAGCCAGGAGAGGGTGGCGGACGGTGAGCGAGCGGGCGGGACTTAGAAAATTTCTATTCCCCCGCGCTGGGGGGTGTCTTGGGAGGGGGAGAGTACGTCTGTGTGCGCCGTAAGGTGAGGTAAGCTCGAGTGTAGTATCCGCCCGGGGTCCTGTTTGAAGATCGCCTGATTAAGCAACCGCCTGGGATCGAATCCTTTGCTCCCTGGGACCCAGTCTGATCCAGCCCTTTTTAGGGCTTCTGACACCAAAACTCTGCAATCAACAGCCTTATTTCTAGGCCCCTTGGAAACCGCTCCGGAGCCTTAAAGGCTCCAGTTGTGTGCGGTTTCTTTTTTTTAGCCTGGAAGGGATTTAAACCCCTACCGCGGTTTTTCTGCCGGCCGCTCTACAGCTGATCTGCAATCAGCTGTTCAGGCCCCGCCCAGGCACGTCCTTTGAGACTGCCTATTGGCGGAGGCTCTTCTGTTGCCTTAAAGCAACAGCTGCTCTTTCCTTTTGCTGCACTGGATCCTCTGCTATCGGCTGTGGATCTGCTCCGTTGGATCTGGATCTGGATCTGGATCTGGACATTTGCTCTGCGTCTGCCTGGTCTACTGGCCCCCTGCCGCCCCCCCCCCCCCCGTCTGCTGCCCCCCCAGCAGACCAGGGAGACTCCGAGCAATGCTGCAGGGAGCAAAGCCACTCCGCGTCTCCCTGGTCCGCTGGGGGGAACCCCCAGCGGACCAGGGAGACGCGGAGCGTACTTTCTCGCTGCGGCATTGCTCTGCCTCTCCCTGGTCTCCTGGGGGAGGTTTTTCCAAAGGCAGCATTGGCAAGCCGCCGCTTTTTTTCATTTTCATTTTCATTTTCCTTTTTTTTTTTTTTTTTTTTTTTTTTTTTTTTAAATCAGGAACGGGAGTGAGGGCTCGGAAGAGCAGAGGCAAAGACAAAAAGACTGTGGGGAGAGGGGGCGGAGCCTGTCTGCAGATGAGCCCCGGGGGCTGCCGGGAAGGGAGGAAGGCAGGAGGGAGGGAGGGAGAGAGCTGGGCGCTGCCCAGAGGGACCCCGGCGCCCCACCACCACCTGGGCCTCCCTGGGGCGAGGGAGGGTAGGCCGGAAGAGGCACGCGGGGTGGGTGAGTCGGTCGGTCTTGCTCCGGTCGCCGTGAGCCAGGAGAGGGTGGCGGACGGTGAGCGAGCGGGCGGGACTTAGAAAATTTCTATTCCCCCGCGCTGGGGGGTGTCTTGGGAGGGGGAGAGTACGTCTGTGTGCGCCGTAAGGTGAGGTAAGCTCGAGTGTAGTATCCGCCCGGGGTCCTGTTTGAAGATCGCCTGATTAAGCAACCGCCTGGGATCGAATCCTTTGCTCCCTGGGACCCGGTCTGATCCAGCCCTTTTTAGGGCTTCTGACACCAAAACTCTGCAATCAACAGCCTTATTTCTAGGCCCCTTGGAAACCGCTCCGGAGCCTTAAAGGCTCCAGTTGTGTGCGGTTTCTTTTTTTTAGCCTGGAAGGGATTTAAACCCCTACCGCGGTTTTTCTGCCGGCCGCTCTACAGCTGATCTGCAATCAGCTGTTCAGGCCCCGCCCAGGCACGTCCTTTGAGACTGCCTATTGGCGGAGGCTCTTCTGTTGCCTTAAAGCAACAGCTGCTCTTTCCTTTTTGCTGCACTGGATCCTCTGCTATCGGCTGTGGATCTGCTCCGTTGGATCTGGATCTGGATCTGGATCTGGACATTTGCTCTGCGTCTGCCTGGTCTACTGGCCCCCTGCCGCCCCCCCCCCCCCCCGTCTGCTGCCCCCCCAGCAGACCAGGGAGACTCCGAGCAATGCTGCAGGGAGCAAAGCCACTCCGCGTCTCCCTGGTCCGCTGGGGGGAACCCCCAGCGGACCAGGGAGACGCGGAGCGTACTTTCTCGCTGCGGCATTGCTCTGCCTCTCCCTGGTCTCCTGGGGGAGGTTTTTCCAAAGGCAGCATTGGCAAGCCGCCGCTTTTTTTCATTTTCATTTTCCTTTTTTTTTTTTTTTTTTTTTTTAAATCAGGAACGGGAGTGAGGGCTCGGAAGAGCAGAGGCAAAGACAAAAAGACTGTGGGGAGAGGGGGCGGAGCCTGTCTGCAGATGAGCCCCGGGGGCTGCCGGGAAGGGAGGAAGGCAGGAGGGAGGGAGGGAGGAGAGCTGGGCGCCGCCCAGAGGGACCCCGGCGCCCCACCACCACCTGGGCCTCCCTGGGGCGAGGGAGGGTAGGCCGGAAGAGGCACGCGGGGTGGGTGAGTCGGTCGGTCTTGCTCCGGTCGCCGTGAGCCAGGAGAGGGTGGCGGACGGTGAGCGAGCGGGCGGGACTTAGAAAATTTCTATTCCCCCGCGCTGGGGGGTGTCTTGGGAGGGGGAGAGTACGTCTGTGTGTGCCGTAAGGTGAGGTAAGCTCGAGTGTAGTATCCGCCCAGGGTCCTGTTTGAAGATCGCCTGATTAAGCAACCGCCTGGGATCGAATCCTTTGCTCCCTGGGACCCGGTCTGATCCAGCCCTTTTTAGGGCTTCTGACACCAAAACTCTGCAATCAACAGCCTTATTTCTAGGCCCCTTGGAAACCGCTCCGGAGCCTTAAAGGCTCCAGTTGTGTGCGGTTTCTTTTTTTTAGCCTGGAAGGGATTTAAACCCCTACCGCGGTTTTTCTGCCGGCCGCTCTACAGCTGATCTGCAATCAGCTGTTCAGGCCCCGCCCAGGCACGTCCTTTGAGACTGCCTATTGGCGGAGGCTCTTCTGTTGCCTTAAAGCAACAGCTGCTCTTTCCTTTTGCTGCACTGGATCCTCTGCTATCGGCTGTGGATCTGCTCCGTTGGATCTGGATCTGGATCTGGATCTGGACATTTGCTCTGCGTCTGCCTGGTCTACTGGCCCCCTGCCGCCCCCCCCCCCCCGTCTGCTGCCCCCCCAGCAGACCAGGGAGACTCCGAGCAATGCTGCAGGGAGCAAAGCCACTCCGCGTCTCCCTGGTCCGCTGGGGGGAACCCCCAGCGGACCAGGGAGACGCGGAGCGTACTTTCTCGCTGCGGCATTGCTCTGCCTCTCCCTGGTCTCCTGGGGGAGGTTTTTCCAAAGGCAGCATTGGCAAGCCGCCGCTTTTTTTCATTTTCATTTTCCTTTTTTTTTTTTTTTTTTTTTTTTTAAATCAGGAACGGGAGTGAGGGCTCGGAAGAGCAGAGGCAAAGACAAAAAGACTGTGGGGAGAGGGGGCGGAGCCTGTCTGCAGATGAGCCCCGGGGGCTGCCGGGAAGGGAGGAAGGCAGGAGGGAGGGAGGGAGGAGAGCTGGGCGCCGCCCAGAGGGACCCCGGCGCCCCACCACCACCTGGGCCTCCCTGGGGCGAGGGAGGGTAGGCCGGAAGAGGCACGCGGGGTGGGTGAGTCGGTCGGTCTTGCTCCGGTCGCCGTGAGCCAGGAGAGGGTGGCGGACGGTGAGCGAGCGGGCGGGACTTAGAAAATTTCTATTCCCCCGCGCTGGGGGGTGTCTTGGGAGGGGGAGAGTACGTCTGTGTGCGCCGTAAGGTGAGGTAAGCTCGAGTGTAGTATCCGCCCGGGGTCCTGTTTGAAGATCGCCTGATTAAGCAACCGCCTGGGATCGAATCCTTTGCTCCCTGGGACCCGGTCTGATCCAGCCCTTTTTAGGGCTTCTGACACCAAAACTCTGCAATCAACAGCCTTATTTCTAGGCCCCTTGGAAACCGCTCCGGAGCCTTAAAGGCTCCAGTTGTGTGCGGTTTCTTTTTTTTAGCCTGGAAGGGATTTAAACCCCTACCGCGGTTTTTCTGCCGGCCGCTCTACAGCTGATCTGCAATCAGCTGTTCAGGCCCCGCCCAGGCACGTCCTTTGAGACTGCCTATTGGCGGAGGCTCTTCTGTTGCCTTAAAGCAACAGCTGCTCTTTCCTTTTGCTGCACTGGATCCTCTGCTATCGGCTGTGGATCTGCTCCGTTGGATCTGGATCTGGATCTGGATCTGGACATTTGCTCTGCGTCTGCCTGGTCTACTGGCCCCCTGCCGCCCCCCCCCCCCCCGTCTGCTGCCCCCCCAGCAGACCAGGGAGACTCCGAGCAATGCTGCAGGGAGCAAAGCCACTCCGCGTCTCCCTGGTCCGCTGGGGGGAACCCCCAGCGGACCAGGGAGACGCGGAGCGTACTTTCTCGCTGCGGCATTGCTCTGCCTCTCCCTGGTCTCCTGGGGGAGGTTTTTCCAAAGGCAGCATTGGCAAGCCGCCGCTTTTTTCATTTTCATTTTCCTTTTTTTTTTTTTTTTTTTTTTTTTTTTTTTTAAATCAGGAACGGGAGTGAGGGCTCGGAAGAGCAGAGGCAAAGACAAAAAGACTGTGGGGAGAGGGGGCGGAGCCTGTCTGCAGATGAGCCCCGGGGGCTGCCGGGAAGGGAGGAAGGCAGGAGGGAGGGAGGGAGAGAGCTGGGCGCTGCCCAGAGGGACCCCGGCGCCCCACCACCACCTGGGCCTCCCTGGGGCGAGGGAGGGTAGGCCGGAAGAGGCACGCGGGGTGGGTGAGTCGGTCGGTCTTGCTCCGGTCGCCGTGAGCCAGGAGAGGGTGGCGGACGGTGAGCGAGCGGGCGGGACTTAGAAAATTTCTATTCCCCCGCGCTGGGGGGTGTCTTGGGAGGGGGAGAGTACGTCTGTGTGCGCCGTAAGGTGAGGTAAGCTCGAGTGTAGTATCCGCCCGGGGTCCTGTTTGAAGATCGCCTGATTAAGCAACCGCCTGGGATCGAATCCTTTGCTCCCTGGGACCCGGTCTGATCCAGCCCTTTTTAGGGCTTCTGACACCAAAACTCTGCAATCAACAGCCTTATTTCTAGGCCCCTTGGAAACCGCTCCGGAGCCTTAAAGGCTCCAGTTGTGTGCGGTTTCTTTTTTTTAGCCTGGAAGGGATTTAAACCCCTACCGCGGTTTTTCTGCCGGCCGCTCTACAGCTGATCTGCAATCAGCTGTTCAGGCCCCGCCCAGGCACGTCCTTTGAGACTGCCTATTGGCGGAGGCTCTTCTGTTGCCTTAAAGCAACAGCTGCTCTTTCCTTTTTGCTGCACTGGATCCTCTGCTATCGGCTGTGGATCTGCTCCGTTGGATCTGGATCTGGATCTGGATCTGGACATTTGCTCTGCGTCTGCCTGGTCTACTGGCCCCCTGCCGCCCCCCCCCCCCCCCGTCTGCTGCCCCCCCAGCAGACCAGGGAGACTCCGAGCAATGCTGCAGGGAGCAAAGCCACTCCGCGTCTCCCTGGTCCGCTGGGGGGAACCCCCAGCGGACCAGGGAGACGCGGAGCGTACTTTCTCGCTGCGGCATTGCTCTGCCTCTCCCTGGTCTCCTGGGGGAGGTTTTTCCAAAGGCAGCATTGGCAAGCCGCCGCTTTTTTTCATTTTCATTTTCCTTTTTTTTTTTTTTTTTTTTTTTAAATCAGGAACGGGAGTGAGGGCTCGGAAGAGCAGAGGCAAAGACAAAAAGACTGTGGGGAGAGGGGGCGGAGCCTGTCTGCAGATGAGCCCCGGGGGCTGCCGGGAAGGGAGGAAGGCAGGAGGGAGGGAGGGAGGAGAGCTGGGCGCCGCCCAGAGGGACCCCGGCGCCCCACCACCACCTGGGCCTCCCTGGGGCGAGGGAGGGTAGGCCGGAAGAGGCACGCGGGGTGGGTGAGTCGGTCGGTCTTGCTCCGGTCGCCGTGAGCCAGGAGAGGGTGGCGGACGGTGAGCGAGCGGGCGGGACTTAGAAAATTTCTATTCCCCCGCGCTGGGGGGTGTCTTGGGAGGGGGAGAGTACGTCTGTGTGTGCCGTAAGGTGAGGTAAGCTCGAGTGTAGTATCCGCCCAGGGTCCTGTTTGAAGATCGCCTGATTAAGCAACCGCCTGGGATCGAATCCTTTGCTCCCTGGGACCCGGTCTGATCCAGCCCTTTTTAGGGCTTCTGACACCAAAACTCTGCAATCAACAGCCTTATTTCTAGGCCCCTTGGAAACCGCTCCGGAGCCTTAAAGGCTCCAGTTGTGTGCGGTTTCTTTTTTTTAGCCTGGAAGGGATTTAAACCCCTACCGCGGTTTTTCTGCCGGCCGCTCTACAGCTGATCTGCAATCAGCTGTTCAGGCCCCGCCCAGGCACGTCCTTTGAGACTGCCTATTGGCGGAGGCTCTTCTGTTGCCTTAAAGCAACAGCTGCTCTTTCCTTTTTGCTGCACTGGATACTCTGCTATCGGCTGTGGATCTGCTCCGTTGGATCTGGATCTGGATCTGGATCTGGACATTTGCTCTGCGTCTGCCTGGTCTACTGGCCCCCTGCCGCCCCCCCCCCCCCGTCTGCTGCCCCCCCAGCAGACCAGGGAGACTCCGAGCAATGCTGCAGGGAGCAAAGCCACTCCGCGTCTCCCTGGTCCGCTGGGGGTTCCCCCCAGCGGACCAGGGAGACGCGGAGCGTACTTTCTCGCTGCGGCATTGCTCTGCCTCTCCCTGGTCTCCTGGGGGAGGTTTTTCCAAAGGCAGCATTGGCAAGCCGCCGCTTTTTTTCATTTTCATTTTCCTTTTTTTTTTTTTTTTTTTTTTTTTTAAATCAGGAACGGGAGTGAGGGCTCGGAAGAGCAGAGGCAAAGACAAAAAGACTGTGGGGAGAGGGGGCGGAGCCTGTCTGCAGATGAGCCCCGGGGGCTGCCGGGAAGGGAGGAAGGCAGGAGGGAGGGAGGGAGGAGAGCTGGGCGCCGCCCAGAGGGACCCCGGCGCCCCACCACCACCTGGGCCTCCCTGGGGCGAGGGAGGGTAGGCCGGAAGAGGCACGCGGGGTGGGTGAGTCGGTCGGTCTTGCTCCGGTCGCCGTGAGCCAGGAGAGGGTGGCGGACGGTGAGCGAGCGGGCGGGACTTAGAAAATTTCTATTCCCCCGCGCTGGGGGGTGTCTTGGGAGGGGGAGAGTACGTCTGTGTGCGCCGTAAGGTGAGGTAAGCTCGAGTGTAGTATCCGCCCGGGGTCCTGTTTGAAGATCGCCTGATTAAGCAACCGCCTGGGATCGAATCCTTTGCTCCCTGGGACCCGGTCTGATCCAGCCCTTTTTAGGGCTTCTGACACCAAAACTCTGCAATCAACAGCCTTATTTCTAGGCCCCTTGGAAACCGCTCCGGAGCCTTAAAGGCTCCAGTTGTGTGCGGTTTCTTTTTTTTAGCCTGGAAGGGATTTAAACCCCTACCGCGGTTTTTCTGCCGGCCGCTCTACAGCTGATCTGCAATCAGCTGTTCAGGCCCCGCCCAGGCACGTCCTTTGAGACTGCCTATTGGCGGAGGCTCTTCTGTTGCCTTAAAGCAACAGCTGCTCTTTCCTTTTGCTGCACTGGATCCTCTGCTATCGGCTGTGGATCTGCTCCATTGGATCTGGATCTGGATCTGGATCTGGACATTTGCTCTGCGTCTGCCTGGTCTACTGGCCCCCTGCCGCCCCCCCCCCCCGTCTGCTGCCCCCCCAGCAGACCAGGGAGACTCCGAGCAATGCTGCAGGGAGCAAAGCCACTCCGCGTCTCCCTGGTCCGCTGGGGGGAACCCCCAGCGGACCAGGGAGACGCGGAGCGTACTTTCTCGCTGCGGCATTGCTCTGCCTCTCCCTGGTCTCCTGGGGGAGGTTTTTCCAAAGGCAGCATTGGCAAGCCGCCGCTTTTTTTCATTTTAATTTTTTTTTTTTTTTTTTTTTTTTTTTTTAAATCAGGAACGGGAGTGAGGGCTCGGAAGAGCAGAGGCAAAGACAAAAAGACTGTGGGGAGAGGGGGCGGAGCCTGTCTGCAGATGAGCCCCGGGGGCTGCCGGGAAGGGAGGAAGGCAGGAGGGAGGGAGGGAGGAGAGCTGGGCGCCGCCCAGAGGGACCCCGGCGCCCCACCACCACCTGGGCCTCCCTGGGGCGAGGGAGGGTAGGCCGGAAGAGGCACGCGGGGTGGGTGAGTCGGTCGGTCTTGCTCCGGTCGCCGTGAGCCAGGAGAGGGTGGCGGACGGTGAGCGAGCGGGCGGGACTTAGAAAATTTCTATTCCCCCGCGCTGGGGGGTGTCTTGGGAGGGGGAGAGTACGTCTGTGTGCGCCGTAAGGTGAGGTAAGCTCGAGTGTAGTATCCGCCCGGGGTCCTGTTTGAAGATCGCCTGATTAAGCAACCGCCTGGGATCGAATCCTTTGCTCCCTGGGACCCGGTCTGATCCAGCCCTTTTTAGGGCTTCTGACACCAAAACTCTGCAATCAACAGCCTTATTTCTAGGCCCCTTGGAAACCGCTCCGGAGCCTTAAAGGCTCCAGTTGTGTGCGGTTTCTTTTTTTTAGCCTGGAAGGGATTTAAACCCCTACCGCGGTTTTTCTGCCGGCCGCTCTACAGCTGATCTGCAATCAGCTGTTCAGGCCCCGCCCAGGCACGTCCTTTGAGACTGCCTATTGGCGGAGGCTCTTCTGTTGCCTTAAAGCAACAGCTGCTCTTTCCTTTTTGCTGCACTGGATCCTCTGCTATCGGCTGTGGATCTGCTCCGTTGGATCTGGATCTGGATCTGGATCTGGACATTTGCTCTGCGTCTGCCTGGTCTACTGGCCCCCTGCCCGCCCCCCCCCCCGTCTGCTGCCCCCCCAGCAGACCAGGGAGACTCCGAGCAATGCTGCAGGGAGCAAAGCCACTCCGCGTCTCCCTGGTCCGCTGGGGGGAACCCCCAGCGGACCAGGGAGACGCGGAGCGTACTTTCTCGCTGCGGCATTGCTCTGCCTCTCCCTGGTCTCCTGGGGGAGGTTTTTCCAAAGGCAGCATTGGCAAGCCGCCGCTCTTTTTCATTTTCCTTTTCCTTTTTTTTTTTTTTTTTTTTTTAAATCAGGAACGGGAGTGAGGGCTCGGAAGAGCAGAGGCAAAGACAAAAAGACTGTGGGGAGAGGGGGCGGAGCCTGTCTGCAGATGAGCCCCGGGGGCTGCCGGGAAGGGAGGAAGGCAGGAGGGAGGGAGGGAGGAGAGCTGGGCGCCGCCCTGAGGGACCCCGGCGCCCCACCACCACCTGGGCCTCCCTGGGGCGAGGGAGGGTAGGCCGGAAGAGGCACGCGGGGTGGGTGAGTCGGTCGGTCTTGCTCCGGTCGCCGTGAGCCAGGAGAGGGTGGCGGACGGTGAGCGAGCGGGCGGGACTTAGAAAATTTCTATTCCCCCGCGCTGGGGGGTGTCTTGGGAGGGGGAGAGTACGTCTGTGTGCGCCGTAAGGTGAGGTAAGCTCGAGTGTAGTATCCGCCCGGGGTCCTGTTTGAAGATCGCCTGATTAAGCGACCGCCTGGGATCGAATCCTTTGCTCCCTGGGACCCGGTCTGATCCAGCCCTTTTTAGGGCTTCTGACACCAAAACTCTGCAATCAACAGCCTTATTTCTAGGCCCCTTGGAAACCGCTCCGGAGCCTTAAAGGCTCCAGTTGGGTGCGGTTTCTTTTTTTTTAGCCTGGAAGAGATTTAAACCCCTACCGGGGTTTTTCTGCCGGCCGCTCTACAGCTGATCTGCAATCAGCTGTTCAGGCCCCGCCCAGGCACGTCCTTTGAGACTGCCTATTGGCGGAGGCTCTTCTGTTGCCTTAAAGCAACAGCTGCTCTTTCCTTTTTGCTGCACTGGATCCTCTGCTATCGGCTGTGGATCTGCTCCGTTGGATCTGGATCTGGATCTGGATCTGGACATTTGCTCTGCGTCTGCCTGGTCTACTGGCCCCCTGCCGCCCCCCCCCGTCTGCTGCCCCCTCCAGCAGACCAGGGAGACTCCGAGCAATGCTGCAGGGAGCAAAGCCACTCCGCGTCTCCCTGGTCCGCTGGGGGGAACCCCCAGCGGACCAGGGAGACGCGGAGCGTACTTTCTCGCTGCGGCATTGCTCTGCCTCTCCCTGGTCTCCTGGGGGAGGTTTTTCCAAAGGCAGCATTGGCAAGCCGCCGCTTTTTTTCATTTTCATTTTCCTTTTCCTTTTTTTTTTTTTTTTTTTTAAATCAGGAACGGGAGTGAGGGCTCGGAAGAGCAGAGGCAAAGACAAAAAGACTGTGGGGAGAGGGGGCGGAGCCTGTCTGCAGATGAGCCCCGGGGGCTGCCGGGAAGGGAGGAAGGCAGGAGGGAGGGAGGGAGGAGAGCTGGGCGCCGCCCAGAGGGACCCCGGCGCCCCACCACCACCTGGGCCTCCCTGGGGCGAGGGAGGGTAGGCCGGAAGAGGCACGCGGGGTGGGTGAGTCGGTCGGTCTTGCTCCGGTCGCCGTGAGCCAGGAGAGGGTGGCGGACGGTGAGCGAGCGGGCGGGACTTAGAAAATTTCTATTCCCCCGCGCTGGGGGGTGTCTTGGGAGGGGGAGAGTACGTCTGTGTGCGCCGTAAGGTGAGGTAAGCTCGAGTGTAGTATCCGCCCGGGGTCCTGTTTGAAGATCGCCTGATTAAGCAACCGCCTGGGATCGAATCCTTTGCTCCCTGGGACCCGGTCTGATCCAGCCCTTTTTAGGGCTTCTGACACCAAAACTCTGCAATCAACAGCCTTATTTCTAGGCCCCTTGGAAACCGCTCCGGAGCCTTAAAGGCTCCAGTTGTGTGCGGTTTCTTTTTTTTAGCCTGGAAGGGATTTAAACCCCTACCGCGGTTTTTCTGCCGGCCGCTCTACAGCTGATCTGCAATCAGCTGTTCAGGCCCCGCCCAGGCACGTCCTTTGAGACTGCCTATTGGCGGAGGCTCTTCTGTTGCCTTAAAGCAACAGCTGCTCTTTCCTTTTTGCTGCACTGGATCCTCTGCTATCGGCTGTGGATCTGCTCCGTTGGATCTGGATCTGGATCTGGATCTGGATCTGGACATTTGCTCTGCGTCTGCCTGGTCTACTGGCCCCCTGCCGCCCCCCCCCGTCTGCTGCCCCCCCAGCAGACCAGGGAGACTCCGAGCAATGCTGCAGGGAGCAAAGCCACTCCGCGTCTCCCTGGTCCGCTGGGGGGAACCCCCAGCGGACCAGGGAGACGCGGAGCGTACTTTCTCGCTGCGGCATTGCTCTGCCTCTCCCTGGTCTCCTGGGGGAGGTTTTTCCAAAGGCAGCATTGGCAAGCTGCCGCTTTTTTTCATTTTCATTTTCATTTTCATTTTCCTTTTTTTTTTTTTTTTTTTAAATCAGGAACGGGAGTGAGGGCTCGGAAGAGCAGAGGCAAAGACAAAAAGACTGTGGGGAGAGGGGGCGGAGCCTGTCTGCAGATGAGCCCCGGGGGCTGCCGGGAAGGGAGGAAGGCAGGAGGGAGGGAGGGAGGAGAGCTGGGCGCCGCCCTGAGGGACCCCGGCGCCCCACCACCACCTGGGCCTCCCTGGGGCGAGGGAGGGTAGGCCGGAAGAGGCACGCGGGGTGGGTGAGTCGGTCGGTCTTGCTCCGGTCGCCGTGAGCCAGGAGAGGGTGGCGGACGGTGAGCGAGCGGGCGGGACTTAGAAAATTTCTATTCCCCCGCGCTGGGGGGTGTCTTGGGAGGGGGAGAGTACGTCTGTGTGCGCCGTAAGGTGAGGTAAGCTCGAGTGTAGTATCCGCCCGGGGTCCTGTTTGAAGATCGCCTGATTAAGCGACCGCCTGGGATCGAATCCTTTGCTCCGTGGGACCCGGTCTGATCCAGCCCTTTTTAGGGCTTCTGACACCAAAACTCTGCAATCAACAGCCTTATTTCTAGGCCCCTTGGAAACCGCTCCGGAGCCTTAAAGGCTCCAGTTGGGTGCGGTTTCTTTTTTTTTAGCCTGGAAGAGATTTAAACCCCTACCGGGGTTTTTCTGCCGGCCGCTCTACAGCTGATCTGCAATCAGCTGTTCAGGCCCCGCCCAGGCACGTCCTTTGAGACTGCCTATTGGCGGAGGCTCTTCTGTTGCCTTAAAGCAACAGCTGCTCTTTCCTTTTTGCTGCACTGGATCCTCTGCTATCGGCTGTGGATCTGCTCCGTTGGATCTGGATCTGGATCTGGATCTGGACATTTGCTCTGCGTCTGCCTGGTCTACTGGCCCCCTGCCGCCCCCCCCCCCGTCTGCTGCCCCCCCAGCAGACCAGGGAGACTCCGAGCAATGCTGCAGGGAGCAAAGCCACTCCGCGTCTCCCTGGTCCGCTGGGGGGAACCCCCAGCGGACCAGGGAGACGCGGAGCGTACTTTCTCGCTGCGGCATTGCTCTGCCTCTCCCTGGTCTCCTGGGGGAGGTTTTTCCAAAGGCAGCATTGGCAAGCCGCCGCTTTTTTTCATTTTCATTTTCCTTTTTTTTTTTTTTTTTTTTTTTTAAATCAGGAACGGGAGTGAGGGCTCGGAAGAGCAGAGGCAAAGACAAAAAGACTGTGGGGAGAGGGGGCGGAGCCTGTCTGCAGATGAGCCCCGGGGGCTGCCGGGAAGGGAGGAAGGCAGGAGGGAGGGAGGGAGGAGAGCTGGGCGCCGCCCAGAGGGACCCCGGCGCCCCACCACCACCTGGGCCTCCCTGGGGCGAGGGAGGGTAGGCCGGAAGAGGCACGCGGGGTGGGTGAGTCGGTCGGTCTTGCTCCGGTCGCCGTGAGCCAGGAGAGGGTGGCGGACGGTGAGCGAGCGGGCGGGACTTAGAAAATTTCTATTCCCCCGCGCTGGGGGGTGTCTTGGGAGGGGGAGAGTACGTCTGCGTGCGCCGTAAGGTGAGGTAAGCTCGAGTGTAGTATCCGCCCGGGGTCCTGTTTGAAGATCGCCTGATTAAGCGACCGCCTGGGATCGAATCCTTTGCTCCCTGGGACCCGGTCTGATCCAGCCCTTTTTAGGGCTTCTGACACCAAAACTCTGCAATCAACAGCCTTATTTCTAGGCCCCTTGGAAACCGCTCCGGAGCCTTAAAGGCTCCAGTTGTGTGCGGTTTCTTTTTTTTAGCCTGGAAGGGATTTAAACCCCTACCGTGGTTTTTCTGCCGGCCGCTCTACAGCTGATCTGCAATCAGCTGTTCAGGCCCCGCCCAGGCACGTCCTTTGAGACTGCCTATTGGCGGAGGCTCTTCTGTTGCCTTAAAGCAACAGCTGCTCTTTCCTTTTTGCTGCACTGGATCCTCTGCTATCGGCTGTGGATCTGCTCCGTTGGATCTGGATCTGGATCTGGATCTGGACATTTGCTCTGCTTCTGCCTGGTCTACTGGCCCCCTGCCGCCCCCCCCCCCCGTCTGCTGCCCCCCCAGCAGACCAGGGAGACTCCGAGCAATGCTGCAGGGAGGAAAGCCACTCCGCGTCTCCCTGGTCCGCTGGGGGGAACCCCCAGCGGACCAGGGAGACGCGGAGCGTACTTTCTCGCTGCGGCATTGCTCTGCCTCTCCCTGGTCTCCTGGGGGAGGTTTTTCCAAAGGCAGCATTGGCAAGCCGCCGCTTTTTTTCATTTTCCATTTTTTTTTTTAAATCAGGAACGGGAGTGAGGGCTCGGAAGAGCAGAGGCAAAGACAAAAAGACTGTGGGGAGAGGGGGCGGAGCCTGTCTGCAGATGAGCCCCGGGGGCTGCCGGGAAGGGAGGAAGGCAGGAGGGAGGGAGGGAGGAGAGCTGGGCGCCGCCCAGAGGGACCCCGGCGCCCCACCACCACCTGGGCCTCCCTGGGGCGAGGGAGGGTAGGCCGGAAGAGGCACGCGGGGTGGGTGAGTCGGTCGGTCTTGCTCCGGTCGCCGTGAGCCAGGAGAGGGTGGCGGACGGTGAGCGAGCGGGCGGGACTTAGAAAATTTCTATTCCCCCGCGCTGGGGGGTGTCTTGGGAGGGGGAGAGTACGTCTGTGTGCGCCGTAAGGTGAGGTAAGCTCGTGTGTAGTATCCGCCCGGGGTCCTGTTTGAAGATCGCCTGATTAAGCGACCGCCTGGGATCGAATCCTTTGCTCCCTGGGACCCGGTCTGATCCAGCCCTTTTTAGGGCTTCTGACACCAAAACTCTGCAATCAACAGCCTTATTTCTAGGCCCCTTGGAAACCGCTCCGGAGCCTTAAAGGCTCCAGTTGTGTGCGGTTTCTTTTTTTTAGCCTGGAAGGGATTTAAACCCCTACCGCGGTTTTTCTGCCGGCCGCTCTACAGCTGATCTGCAATCAGCTGTTCAGGCCCCGCCCAGGCACGTCCTTTGAGACTGCCTATTGGCGGAGGCTCTTCTGTTGCCTTAAAGCAACAGCTGCTCTTTCCTTTTGCTGCACTGGATCCTCTGCTATCGGCTGTGGATCTGCTCCGTTGGATCTGGATCTGGATCTGGACATTTGCTCTGCGTCTGCCTGGTCTACTGGCCCCCTGCCGCCCCCCCCCCCCGTCTGCTGCCCCCCCAGCAGACCAGGGAGACTCCGAGCAATGCTGCAGGGAGCAAAGCCACTCCGCGTCTCCCTGGTCCGCTGGGGGGAACCCCCAGCGGACCAGGGAGACGCGGAGCGTACTTTCTCGCTGCGGCATTGCTCTGCCTCTCCCTGGTCTCCTGGGGGAGGTTTTTCCAAAGGCAGCATTGGCAAGCCGCCGCTTTTTTTCATTTTCATTTTCATTTTCCTTTTTTTTTTTTTTTTTTTAAATCAGGAACGGGAGTGAGGGCTCGGAAGAGCAGAGGCAAAGACAAAAAGACTGTGGGGAGAGGGGGCGGAGCCTGTCTGCAGATGAGCCCCGGGGGCTGCCGGGAAGGGAGGAAGGCAGGAGGGAGGGAGGGAGGAGAGCTGGGCGCCGCCCAGAGGGACCCCGGCGCCCCACCACCACCTGGGCCTCCCTGGGGCGAGGGAGGGTAGGCCGGAAGAGGCACGCGGGGTGGGTGAGTCGGTCGGTCTTGCTCCGGTCGCCGTGAGCCAGGAGAGGGTGGCGGACGGTGAGCGAGCGGGCGGGACTTAGAAAATTTCTATTCCCCCGCGCTGGGGGATGTCTTGGGAGGGGGAGAGTACGTCTGTGTGCGCCGTAAGGTGAGGTAAGCTCGAGTGTAGTATCCGCCCGGGGTCCTGTTTGAAGATCGCCTGATTAAGCGACCGCCTGGGATCGAATCCTTTGCTCCCTGGGACCCGGTCTGATCCAGCCCTTTTTAGGGCTTCTGACACCAAAACTCTGCAATCAACAGCCTTATTTCTAGGCCCCTTGGAAACCGCTCCGGAGCCTTAAAGGCTCCAGTTGTGTGCGGTTTCTTTTTTTTAGCCTGGAAGGGATTTAAACCCCTACCGCGGTTTTTCTGCCGGCCGCTCTACAGCTGATCTGCAATCAGCTGTTCAGGCCCCGCCCAGGCACGTCCTTTGAGACTGCCTATTGGCGGAGGCTCTTCTGTTGCCTTAAAGCAACAGCTGCTCTTTCCTTTTTGCTGCACTGGATCCTCTGCTATCGGCTGTGGATCTGCTCCGTTGGATCTGGATCTGGATCTGGATCTGGACATTTGCTCTGCATCTGCCTGGTCTACTGGCCCCCTGCCGCCCCCCCCCCCCGTCTGCTGCCCCCCCCAGCAGACCAGGGAGACTCCGAGCAATGCTGCAGGGAGCAAAGCCACTCCGCGTCCCCTGGTCCGCTGGGGGGAACCCCCAGCGGACCAGGGAGACGCGGAGCGTACTTTCTCGCTGCGGCATTGCTCTGCCTCTCCCTGGTCTCCTGGGGGAGGTTTTTCCAAAGGCAGCATTGGCAAGCCGCCGCTTTTTTTCATTTTCATTTTCCTTTTCCTTTTTTTTTTTTTTTTTAAATCAGGAACGGGAGTGAGGGCTCGGAAGAGCAGAGGCAAAGACAAAAAGACTGTGGGGAGAGGGGGCGGAGCCTGTCTGCAGATGAGCCCCGGGGGCTGCCGGGAAGGGAGGAAGGCAGGAGGGAGGGAGGGAGGAGAGCTGGGCGCCGCCCAGAGGGACCCCGGCGCCCCACCACCACCTGGGCCTCCCTGGGGCGAGGGAGGGTAGGCCGGAAGAGGCACGCGGGGTGGGTGAGTCGGTCGGTCTTGCTCCGGTCGCCGTGAGCCAGGAGAGGGTGGCGGACGGTGAGCGAGCGGGCGGGACTTAGAAAATTTCTATTCCCCCGCGCTGGAGGGTGTCTTGGGAGGGGGAGAGTACGTCTGTGTGCGCCGTAAGGTGAGGTAAGCTCGAGTGTAGTATCCGCCCGGGGTCCTGTTTGAAGATCGCCTGATTAAGCGACCGCCTGGGATCGAATCCTTTGCTCCCTGGGACCCGGTCTGATCCAGCCCTTTTTAGGGCTTCTGACACCAAAACTCTGCAATCAACAGCCTTATTTCTAGGCCCCTTGGAAACCGCTCCGGAGCCTTAAAGGCTCCAGTTGGGTGCGGTTTCTTTTTTTTTAGCCTGGAAGAGATTTAAACCCCTACCTGGGTTTTTCTGCCGGCCGCTCTACAGCTGATCTGCAATCAGCTGTTCAGGCCCCGCCCAGGCACGTCCTTTGAGACTGCCTATTGGCGGAGGCTCTTCTGTTGCCTTAAAGCAACAGCTGCTCTTTCCTTTTTGCTGCACTGGATCCTCTGCTATCGGCTGTGGATCTGCTCCGTTGGATCTGGATCTGGATCTGGATCTGGACATTTGCTCTGCGTCTGCCTGGTCTACTGGCCCCCTGCCGCCCCCCCCCCCCGTCTGCTGCCCCCCCCAGCAGACCAGGGAGACTCCGAGCAATGCTGCAGGGAGCAAAGCCACTCCGCGTCTCCCTGGTCCGCTGGGGGGAACCCCCAGCGGACCAGGGAGACGCGGAGCGTACTTTCTCGCTGCGGCATTGCTCTGCCTCTCCCTGGTCTCCTGGGGGAGGTTTTTCCAAAGGCAGCATTGGCAAGCCGCCGCTTTTTTTCATTTTCCATTTTTTTTTTTTTAAATCAGGAACGGGAGTGAGGGCTCGGAAGAGCAGAGGCAAAGACAAAAAGACTGTGGGGAGAGGGGGCGGAGCCTGTCTGCAGATGAGCCCCGGGGGCTGCCGGGAAGGGAGGAAGGCAGGAGGGAGGGAGGGAGGAGAGCTGGGCGCCGCCCTGAGGGACCCCGGCGCCCCACCACCACCTGGGCCTCCCTGGGGCGAGGGAGGGTAGGCCGGAAGAGGCACGCGGGGTGGGTGAGTCGGTCGGTCTTGCTCCGGTCGCCGTGAGCCAGGAGAGGGTGGCGGACGGTGAGCGAGCGGGCGGGACTTAGAAAATTTCTATT
Source organism: Pelodiscus sinensis (assembly GCF_052426305.1). Lineage (NCBI taxonomy): Eukaryota > Metazoa > Chordata > Testudines > Trionychidae > Pelodiscus > Pelodiscus sinensis. The sequence goes on along the minus strand of NC_143056.1, from coordinate 85,794,267 downwards.
CCCCCGCGCTGGGGGATGTCTTGGGAGGGGGAGAGTACGTCTGTGTGCGCCGTAAGGTGAGGTAAGCTCGAGTGTAGTATCCGCCCGGGGTCCTGTTTGAAGATCGCCTGATTAAGCGACCGCCTGGGATCGAATCCTTTGCTCCCTGGGACCCGGTCTGATCCAGCCCTTTTTAGGGCTTCTGACACCAAAACTCTGCAATCAACAGCCTTATTTCTAGGCCCCTTGGAAACCGCTCCGGAGCCTTAAAGGCTCCAGTTGGGTGCGGTTTCTTTTTTTTTAGCCTGGAAGGGATTTAAACCCCTACCGCGGTTTTTCTGCCGGCCGCTCTACAGCTGATCTGCAATCAGCTGTTCAGGCCCCGCCCAGGCACGTCCTTTGAGACTGCCTATTGGCGGAGGCTCTTCTGTTGCCTTAAAGCAACAGCTGCTCTTTCCTTTTTGCTGCACTGGATCCTCTGCTATCGGCTGTGGATCTGCTCCGTTGGATCTGGATCTGGATCTGGATCTGGACATTTGCTCTGCTTCTGCCTGGTCTACTGGCCCCCTGCCGCCCCCCCCCGTCTGCTGCCCCCCCAGCAGACCAGGGAGACTCCGAGCAATGCTGCAGGGAGGAAAGCCACTCCGCGTCTCCCTGGTCCGCTGGGGGGGAACCCCCAGCGGACCAGGGAGACGCGGAGCGTACTTTCTCGCTGCGGCATTGCTCTGCCTCTCCCTGGTCTCCTGGGGGAGGTTTTTCCAAAGGCAGCATTGGCAAGCCGCCGCTTTTTTTCATTTTCCATTTTTTTTTTAAAATCAGGAACGGGAGTGAGGGCTCGGAAGAGCAGAGGCAAAGACAAAAAGACTGTGGGGAGAGGGGGCGGAGCCTGTCTGCAGATGAGCCCCGGGGGCTGCCGGGAAGGGAGTAAGGCAGGAGGGAGGGAGGGAGGAGAGCTGGGCGCCGCCCAGAGGGACCCCGGCGCCCCACCACCACCTGGGCCTCCCTGGGGCGAGGGAGGGTAGGCCGGAAGAGGCACGCGGGGTGGGTGAGTCGGTCGGTCTTGCTCCGGTCGCCGTGAGCCAGGAGAGGGTGGCGGACGGTGAGCGAGCGGGCGGGACTTAGAAAATTTCTATTCCCCCGCGCTGGGGGGTGTCTTGGGAGGGGGAGAGTACGTCTGTGTGCGCCGTAAGGTGAGGTAAGCTCGAGTGTAGTATCCGCCCGGGGTCCTGTTTGAAGATCGCCTGATTAAGCAACCGCCTGGGATCGAATCCTTTGCTCCCTGGGACCCGGTCTGATCCAGCCCTTTTTAGGGCTTCTGACACCAAAACTCTGCAATCAACAGCCTTATTTCTAGGCCCCTTGGAAACCGCTCCGGAGCCTTAAAGGCTCCAGTTGTGTGCGGTTTCTTTTTTTTAGCCTGGAAGGGATTTAAACCCCTACCGCGGTTTTTCTGCCGGCCGCTCTACAGCTGATCTGCAATCAGCTGTTCAGGCCCCACCCAGGCACGTCCTTTGAGACTGCCTATTGGCGGAGGCTCTTCTGTTGCCTTAAAGCAACAGCTGCTCTTTCCTTTTTGCTGCACTGGATCCTCTGCTATCGGCTGTGGATCTGCTCCGTTGGATCTGGATCTGGATCTGGATCTGGACATTTGCTCCGCGTCTGCCTGGTCTACTGGCCCCCTGCCGCCCCCCCCCCCCGTCTGCTGCCCCCCCAGCGGACCAGGGGGACGCGGAGCGTACTTTCTCGCTGCGGCATTGCTCTGCCTCTCCCTGGTCTCCTGGGGGAGGTTTTTCCAAAGGCAGCATTGGCAAGCCGCCGCTTTTTTTCATTTTCCATTTTTTTTTTAAAATCAGGAACGGGAGTGAGGGCTCGGAAGAGCAGAGGCAAAGACAAAAAGACTGTGGGGAGAGGGGGCGGAGCCTGTCTGCAGATGAGCCCCGGGGGCTGCCGGGAAGGGAGGAAGGCAGGAGGGAGGGAGGGAGGAGAGCTGGGCGCCGCCCAGAGGGACCCCGGCGCCCCACCACCACCTGGGCCTCCCTGGGGCGAGGGAGGGTAGGCCGGAAGAGGCACGCGGGGTGGGTGAGTCGGTCGGTCTTGCTCCGGTCGCCGTGAGCCAGGAGAGGGTGGCGGACGGTGAGCGAGCGGGCGGGACTTAGAAAATTTCTATTCCCCCGCGCTGGGGGATGTCTTGGGAGGGGGAGAGTACGTCTGTGTGCGCCGTAAGGTGAGGTAAGCTCGAGTGTAGTATCCGCCCGGGGTCCTGTTTGAAGATCGCCTGATTAAGCGACCGCCTGGGATCGAATCCTTTGCTCCCTGGGACCCGGTCTGATCCAGCCCTTTTTAGGGCTTCTGACACCACAACTCTGCAATCAACAGCCTTATTTCTAGGCCCCTTGGAAACCGCTCCGGAGCCTTAAAGGCTCCAGTTGTGTGCGGTTTCTTTTTTTTAGCCTGGAAGGGATTTAAACCCCTACCGCGGTTTTTCTGCCGGCCGCTCTACAGCTGATCTGCAATCAGCTGTTCAGGCCCCGCCCAGGCACGTCCTTTGAGACTGCCTATTGGCGGAGGCTCTTCTGTTGCCTTAAAGCAACAGCTGCTCTTTCCTTTTTGCTGCACTGGATCCTCTGCTATCGGCTGTGGATCTGCTCCGTTGGATCTGGATCTGGATCTGGATCTGGACATTTGCTCTGCGTCTGCCTGGTCTACTGGCCCCCTGCCGCCCCCCCCCCCCCGTCTGCTGCCCCCCCCAGCAGACCAGGGAGACTCCGAGCAATGCTGCAGGGAGCAAAGCCACTCCGCGTCTCCCTGGTCCGCTGGGGGGAACCCCCAGCGGACCAGGGAGACGCGGAGCGTACTTTCTCGCTGCGGCATTGCTCTGCCTCTCCCTGGTCTCCTGGGGGAGGTTTTTCCAAAGGCAGCATTGGCAAGCCGCCGCTTTTTTTCATTTTCCATTTTTTTTTTTTAAATCAGGAACGGGAGTGAGGGCTCGGAAGAGCAGAGGCAAAGACAAAAAGACTGTGGGGAGAGGGGGCGGAGCCTGTCTGCAGATGAGCCCCGGGGGGCTGCCGGGAAGGGAGGAAGGCAGGAGGGAGGGAGGGAGGAGAGCTGGGCGCCGCCCAGAGGGACCCCGGCGCCCCACCACCACCTGGGCCTCCCTGGGGCGAGGGAGGGTAGGCCGGAAGAGGCACGCGGGGTGGGTGAGTCGGTCGGTCTTGCTCCGGTCGCCGTGAGCCAGGAGAGGGTGGCGGACGGTGAGCGAGCGGGCGGGACTTAGAAAATTTCTATTCCCCCGCGCTGGGGGGTGTCTTGGGAGGGGGAGAGTACGTCTGTGTGCGCCGTAAGGTGAGGTAAGCTCGAGTGTAGTATCCGCCCGGGGTCCTGTTTGAAGATCGCCTGATTAAGCAACCGCCTGGGATCGAATCCTTTGCTCCCTGGGACCCGGTCTGATCCAGCCCTTTTTAGGGCTTCTGACACCAAAACTCTGCAATCAACAGCCTTATTTCTAGGCCCCTTGGAAACCGCTCCGGAGCCTTAAAGGCTCCAGTTGTGTGCGGTTTCTTTTTTTTAGCCTGGAAGGGATTTAAACCCCTACCGCGGTTTTTCTGCCGGCCGCTCTACAGCTGATCTGCAATCAGCTGTTCAGGCCCCGCCCAGGCACGTCCTTTGAGACTGCCTATTGGCGGAGGCTCTTCTGTTGCCTTAAAGCAACAGCTGCTCTTTCCTTTTTGCTGCACTGGATCCTCTGCTATCGGCTGTGGATCTGCTCCGTTGGATCTGGATCTGGATCTGGATCTGGACATTTGCTCTGCGTCTGCCTGGTCTACTGGCCCCCTGCCGCCCCCCCCCCCGTCTGCTGCCCCCCCAGCAGAGCAGGGAGACTCCGAGCAATGCTGCAGGGAGCAAAGCCACTCCGCGTCTCCCTGGTCCGCTGGGGGGAACCCCCAGCGGACCAGGGAGACGCGGAGCGTACTTTCTCGCTGCGGCATTGCTCTGCCTCTCCCTGGTCTCCTGGGGGAGGTTTTTCCAAAGGCAGCATTGGCAAGCCGCCGCTTTTTTCCATTTTCATTTTCCTTTTCCTTTTTTTTTTTTTTTTTTTAAATCAGGAATGGGAGTGAGGGCTCGGAAGAGCAGAGGCAAAGACAAAAAGACTGTGGGGAGAGGGGGCGGAGCCTGTCTGCAGATGAGCCCCGGGGGCTGCCGGGAAGGGAGGAAGGCAGGAGGGAGGGAGGGAGGAGAGCTGGGCGCCGCCCAGAGGGACCCCGGCGCCCCACCACCACCTGGGCCTCCCTGGGGCGAGGGAGGGTAGGCCGGAAGAGGCACGCGGGGTGGGTGAGTCGGTCGGTCTTGCTCCGGTCGCCGTGAGCCAGGAGAGGGTGGCGGACGGTGAGCGAGCGGGCGGGACTTAGAAAATTTCTATTCCCCCGCGCTGGGGGGTGTCTTGGGAGGGGGAGAGTACGTCTGTGTGCGCCGTAAGGTGAGGTAAGCTCGAGTGTAGTATCCGCCCGGGGTCCTGTTTGAAGATCGCCTGATTAAGCGACCGCCTGGGATCGAATCCTTTGCTCCCTGGGACCCGGTCTGATCCAGCCCTTTTTAGGGCTTCTGACACCAAAACTCTGCAATCAACAGCCTTATTTCTAGGCCCCTTGGAAACCGCTCCGGAGCCTTAAAGGCTCCAGTTGTGTGCGGTTTCTTTTTTTTAGCCTGGAAGGGATTTAAACCCCTACCGCGGTTTTTCTGCCGGCCGCTCTACAGCTGATCTGCAATCAGCTGTTCAGGCCCCGCCCAGGCACGTCCTTTGAGACTGCCTATTGGCGGAGGCTCTTCTGTTGCCTTAAAGCAACAGCTGCTCTTTCCTTTTTGCTGCACTGGATCCTCTGCTATCGGCTGTGGATCTGCTCCGTTGGATCTGGATCTGGATCTGGATCTGGACATTTGCTCTGCGTCTGCCTGGTCTACTGGCCCCCTGCCGCCCCCCCCCCGTCTGCTGCCCCCCCAGCAGAGCAGGGAGACTCCGAGCAATGCTGCAGGGAGCAAAGCCACTCCGCGTCTCCCTGGTCCGCTGGGGGGAACCCCCAGCGGACCAGGGAGACGCGGAGCGTACTTTCTCGCTGCGGCATTGCTCTGCCTCTCCCTGGTCTCCTGGGGGAGGTTTTTCCAAAGGCAGCATTGGCAAGCCGCCGCTTTTTTTCATTTTCATTTTCCTTTTTTTTTTTTTTTTTTTTTTAAATCAGGAACGGGAGTGAGGGCTCGGAAGAGCAGAGGCAAAGACAAAAAGACTGTGGGGAGAGGGGGCGGAGCCTGTCTGCAGATGAGCCCCGGGGGCTGCCGGGAAGGGAGGAAGGCAGGAGGGAGGGAGGGAGGAGAGCTGGGCGCCGCCCAGAGGGACCCCGGCGCCCCACCACCACCTGGGGCGAGGGAGGGTAGGCCGGAAGAGGCACGCGGGGTAGGTGAGTCGGTCGGTCTCGCTCCGGTCGCCGTGAGCGAGGAGAGGGTGGCGGACGGTGAGCGAGCGGGCGGAATTTAGAAAATTTCTATTCCCCCGCGCTGGGGGATGTCTTGGGAGGGGGAGAGTACGTCTGTGTGCGCCGTAAGGTGAGGTAAGCTCGAGTGTAGTATCCTCCCGGGGTCCTGTTTGAAGATCGCCTGATTAAGCGACCGCCTGGGATCGAATCCTTTGCTCCCTGGGACCCGGTCTGATCCAGCCCTTTTTAGGGCTTCTGACACCAAAACTCTGCAATCAACAGCCTTATTTCTAGGCCCCTTGGAAACCGCTCCGGAGCCTTAAAGGCTCCAGTTGTGTGCGGTTTCTTTTTTTTAGCCTGGAAGGGATTTAAACCCCTACCGCGGTTTTTCTGCCGGCCGCTCTACAGCTGATCTGCAATCAGCTGTTCAGGCCCCGCCCAGGCACGTCCTTTGAGACTGCCTATTGGCGGAGGCTCTTCTGTTGCCTTAAAGCAACAGCTGCTCTTTCCTTTTTGCTGCACTGGATCCTCTGCTATCGGCTGTGGATCTGCTCCGTTGGATCTGGATCTGGATCTGGATCTGGACATTTGCTCTGCGTCTGCCTGGTCTACTGGCCCCCTGCCGCCCCCCCCCCCGTCTGCTGCCCCCCCAGCAGACCAGGGAGACTCCGAGCAATGCTGCAGGGAGCAAAGCCACTCCGCGTCTCCCTGGTCCGCTGGGGGGAACCCCCAGCGGACCAGGGAGACGCGGAGCGTACTTTCTCGCTGCGGCATTGCTCTGCCTCTCCCTGGTCTCCTGGGGGAGGTTTTTCCAAAGGCAGCATTGGCAAGCCGCCGCTTTTTTTCATTTTCATTTTCCTTTTTTTTTTTTTTTTTTTAAATCAGGAACGGGAGTGAGGGCTCGGAAGAGCAGAGGCAAAGACAAAAAGACTGTGGGGAGAGGGGGCGGAGCCTGTCTGCAGATGAGCCCCGGGGGCTGCCGGGAAGGGAGGAAGGCAGGAGGGAGGGAGGGAGGAGAGCTGGGCACCGCCCAGAGGGACCCCGGCGCCCCACCACCACCTGGGCCTCCCTGGGGCGAGGGAGGGTAGGCCGGAAGAGGCACGCGGGGTGGGTGAGTCGGTCGGTCTTGCTCCGGTCGCCGTGAGCCAGGAGAGGGTGGCGGACGGTGAGCGAGCGGGCGGGATTTAGAAAATTTCTATTCCCCCGCGCTGGGGGATGTCTTGGGAGGGGGAGAGTAGGTCTGTGTGCGCCGTAAGGTGAGGTAAGCTCGAGTGTAGTGTCCGCCCGGGGTCCTGTTTGAAGATCGCCTGATTAAGCGACCGCCTGGGATCGAATCCTTTGCTCCCTGGGACCCGGTCTGATCCAGCCCTTTTTAGGGCTTCTGACACCAAAACTCTGCAATCAACAGCCTTATTTCTAGGCCCCTTGGAAACCGCTCCGGAGCCTTAAAGGCTCCAGTTGTGTGCGGTTTCTTTTTTTTAGCCTGGAAGGGATTTAAACCCCTACCGCGGTTTTTCTGCCGGCCGCTCTACAGCTGATCTGCAATCAGCTGTTCAGGCCCCGCCCAGGCACGTCCTTTGAGACTGCCTATTGGCGGAGGCTCTTCTGTTGCCTTAAAGCAACAGCTGCTCTTTCCTTTTTGCTGCACTGGATCCTCTGCTATCGGCTGTGGATCTGCTCCGTTGGATCTGGATCTGGATCTGGATCTGGACATTTGCTCTGCGTCTGCCTGGTCTACTGGCCTCCTGCCTCCCCCCCCCCCGTCTGCTGCCCCCCCAGCAGACCAGGGAGACTCCGAGCAATGCTGCAGGGAGCAAAGCCACTCCGCGTCTCCCTGGTCCGCTGGGGGGAACCCCCAGCGGACCAGGGAGACGCGGAGCGTACTTTCTCGCTGCGGCATTGCTCTGCCTCTCCCTGGTCTCCTGGGGGAGGTTTTTCCAAAGGCAGCATTGGCAAGCCGCCGCTTTTTTTCATTTTCATTTTCATTTTCATTTTCATTTTTTTTTTTTTTTTTTTAAATCAGGAACGGGAGTGAGGGCTCGGAAGAGCAGCGGCAAAGACAAAAAGACTGTGGGGAGAGGGGGCGGAGCCTGTCTGCAGATGAGTCCCGGGGGCTGCCGGGAAGGGAGGAAGGCAGGAGGGAGGGAGGGAGGAGAGCTGGGCGCCGCCCAGAGGGACCCCGGCGCCCCACCACCACCTGGGCCTCCCTGGGGCGAGGGAGGGTAGGCCGGAAGAGGCACGCGGGGTGGGTGAGTCGGTCGGTCTTGCTCCGGTCGCCGTGAGCCAGGAGAGGGTGGCGGACGGTGAGCGAGCGGGCGGGACTTAGAAAATTTCTATTCCCCCGCGCTGGGGGGTGTCTTGGGAGGGGGAGAGTACGTCTGTGTGCGCCGTAAGGTGAGGTAAGCTCGAGTGTAGTATCCGCCCGGGGTCCTGTTTGAAGATCGCCTGATTAAGCGACCGCCTGGGATCGAATCCTTTGCTCCCTGGGACCCGGTCTGATCCAGCCCTTTTTAGGGCTTCTGACACCAAAACTCTGCAATCAACAGCCTTATTTCTAGGCCCCTTGGAAACCGCTCCGGAGCCTTAAAGGCTCCAGTTGTGTGCGGTTTCTTTTTTTTAGCCTGGAAGGGATTTAAACCCCTACCGCGGTTTTTCTGCCGGCCGCTCTACAGCTGATCTGCAATCAGCTGTTCAGGCCCCGCCCAGGCACATCCTTTGAGACTGCCTATTGGCGGAGGCTCTTCTGTTGCCTTAAAGCAACAGCTGCTCTTTCCTTTTTGCTGCACTGGATCCTCTGCTATCGGCTGTGGATCTGCTCCGTTGGATCTGGATCTGGATCTGGATCTGGACATTTGCTCTGCGTCTGCCTGGTCTACTGGCCCCCTGCCGCCCCCCCCCCCGTCTGCTGCCCCCCCAGCAGACCAGGGAGACTCCGAGCAATGCTGCAGGGAGCAAAGCCACTCCGCGTCTCCCTGGTCCGCTGGGGGGAACCCCCAGCGGACCAGGGAGACGCGGAGCGTACTTTCTCGCTGCGGCATTGCTCTGCCTCTCCCTGGTCTCCTGGGGGAGGTTTTTCCAAAGGCAGCATTGGCAAGCCGCCGCTTTTTTTCATTTTCATTTTCCTTTTTTTTTTTTTTTTTTTTAAATCAGGAACGGGAGTGAGGGCTCGGAAGAGCAGAGGCAAAGACAAAAAGACTGTGGGGAGAGGGGGCGGAGCCTGTCTGCAGATGAGCCCCGGGGGCTGCCGGGAAGGGAGGAAGGCAGGAGGGAGGGAGGGAGGAGAGCTGGGCGCCGCCCAGAGGGACCCCGGCGCCCCACCACCACCTGGGCCTCCCTGGGGCGAGGGAGGGTAGGCCGGAAGAGGCACGCGGGGTGGGTGAGTCGGTCGGTCTTGCTCCGGTCGCCGTGAGCCAGGAGAGGGTGGCGGACGGTGAGCGAGCGGGCAGGACTTAGAAAATTTCTATTCCCCCGCGCTGGGGGGTGTCTTGGGAGGGGGAGAGTACGTCTGTGTGCGCCGTAAGGTGAGGTAAGCTCGAGTGTAGTATCCGCCCGGGGTCCTGTTTGAAGATCGCCTGATTAAGCAACCGCCTGGGATCGAATCCTTTGCTCCCTGGGACCCGGTCTGATCCAGCCCTTTTTAGGGCTTCTGACACCAAAACTCTGCAATCAACAGCCTTATTTCTAGGCCCCTTGGAAACCGCTCCGGAGCCTTAAAGGCTCCAGTTGTGTGCGGTTTCTTTTTTTTAGCCTGGAAGGGATTTAAACCCCTACCGCGGTTTTTCTGCCGGCCGCTCTACAGCTGATCTGCAATCAGCTGTTCAGGCCCCGCCCAGGCACGTCCTTTGAGACTGCCTATTGGCGGAGGCTCTTCTGTTGCCTTAAAGCAACAGCTGCTCTTTCCTTTTTGCTGCACTGGATCCTCTGCTATCGGCTGTGGATCTGCTCCGTTGGATCTGGATCTGGATCTGGATCTGGACATTTGCTCTGCGTCTGCCTGGTCTACTGGCCCCCTGCCGCCCCCCCCCCCGTCTGCTGCCCCCCCAGCAGACCAGGGAGACTCCGAGCAATGCTGCAGGGAGCAAAGCCACTCCGCGTCTCCCTGGTCCGCTGGGGGGAACCCCCAGCGGACCAGGGAGACGCGGAGCGTACTTTCTCGCTGCGGCATTGCTCTGCCTCTCCCTGGTCTCCTGGGGGAGGTTTTTCCAAAGGCAGCATTGGCAAGCCGCCGCTTTTTTTCCTTTTCATTTTCCTTTTTTTTTTTTTTTTTTTTTTAAATCAGGAACGGGAGTGAGGGCTCGGAAGAGCAGAGGCAAAGACAAAAAGACTGTGGGGAGAGGGGGCGGAGCCTGTCTGCAGATGAGCCCCGGGGGCTGCCGGGAAGGGAGGAAGGCAGGAGGGAGGGAGGGAGGAGAGCTGGGCGCCGCCCAGAGGGACCCCGGCGCCCCACCACCACCTGGGCCTCCCTGGGGCGAGGGAGGGTAGGCCGGAAGAGGCACGCGGGGTGGGTGAGTCGGTCGGTCTTGCTCCGGTCGCCGTGAGCCAGGAGAGGGTGGCGGACGGTGAGCGAGCGGGCGGGACTTAGAAAATTTCTATTCCCCCGCGCTGGGGGGTGTCTTGGGAGGGGGAGAGTACGTCTGTGTGCGCCGTAAGGTGAGGTAAGCTCGAGTGTAGTATCCGCCCGGGGTCCTGTTTGAAGATCGCCTGATTAAGCGACCGCCTGGGATCGAATCCTTTGCTCCCTGGGACCCGGTCTGATCCAGCCCTTTTTAGGGCTTCTGACACCAAAACTCTGCAATCAACAGCCTTATTTCTAGGCCCCTTGGAAACCGCTCCGGAGCCTTAAAGGCTCCAGTTGTGTGCGGTTTCTTTTTTTTAGCCTGGAAGGGATTTAAACCCCTACCGCGGTTTTTCTGCCGGCCGCTCTACAGCTGATCTGCAATCAGCTGTTCAGGCCCCGCCCAGGCACGTCCTTTGAGACTGCCTATTGGCGGAGGCTCTTCTGTTGCCTTAAAGCAACAGCTGCTCTTTCCTTTTTGCTGCACTGGATCCTCTGCTATCGGCTGTGGATCTGCTCCGTTGGATCTGGATCTGGATCTGGATCTGGATCTGGACATTTGCTCTGCGTCTGCCTGGTCTACTGGCCCCCTGCCGACCCCCCCCCCCGTCTGCTGCCCCCCCAGCAGACCAGGGAGACTCCGAGCAATGCTGCAGGGAGCAAAGCCACTCCGCGTCTCCCTGGTCCGCTGGGGGGAACCCCCAGCGGACCAGGGAGACGCGGAGCGTACTTTCTCGCTGCGGCATTGCTCTGCCTCTCCCTGGTCTCCTGGGGGAGGTTTTTCCAAAGGCAGCATTGGCAAGCCGCCGCTTTTTTTCATTTTCATTTTCCTTTTTTTTTTTTTTTTTTTTTTTTTTTAAATCAGGAACGGGAGTGAGGGCTCGGAAGAGCAGAGGCAAAGACAAAAAGACTGTGGGGAGAGGGGGCGGAGCCTGTCTGCAGATGAGCCCCGGGGGCTGCCGGGAAGGGAGGAAGGCAGGAGGGAGGGAGGGAGGAGAGCTGGGCGCCGCCCAGAGGGACCCCGGCGCCCCACCACCACCTGGGCCTCCCTGGGGCGAGGGAGGGTAGGCCGGAAGAGGCACGCGGGGTGGGTGAGTCGGTCGGTCTTGCTCCGGTCGCCGTGAGCCAGGAGAGGGTGGCGGACGGTGAGCGAGCGGGCGGGACTTAGAAAATTTCTATTCCCCCGCGCTGGGGGGTGTCTTGGGAGGGGGAGAGTACGTCTGTGTGCGCCGTAAGGTGAGGTAAGCTCGAGTGTAGTATCCGCCCGGGGTCCTGTTTGAAGATCGCCTGATTAAGCGACCGCCTGGGATCGAATCCTTTGCTCCCTGGGACCCGGTCTGATCCAGCCCTTTTTAGGGCTTCTGACACCAAAACTCTGCAATCAACAGCCTTATTTCTAGGCCCCTTGGAAACCGCTCCGGAGCCTTAAAGGCTCCAGTTGTGTGCGGTTTCTTTTTTTTAGCCTGGAAGGGATTTAAACCCCTACCGCGGTTTTTCTGCCGGCCGCTCTACAGCTGATCTGCAATCAGCTGTTCAGGCCCCGCCCAGGCACGTCCTTTGAGACTGCCTATTGGCGGAGGCTCTTCTGTTGCCTTAAAGCAACAGCTGCTCTTTCCTTTTTGCTGCACTGGATCCTCTGCTATCGGCTGTGGATCTGCTCCGTTGGATCTGGATCTGGATCTGGATCTGGATCTGGACATTTGCTCTGCGTCTGCCTGGTCTACTGGCCCCCTGCCGCCCCCCCCCCCCCGTCTGCTGCCCCCCCAGCAGACCAGGGAGACTCCGAGCAATGCTGCAGGGAGCAAAGCCACTCCGCGTCTCCCTGGTCCGCTGGGGGGAACCCCCAGCGGACCAGGGAGACGCGGAGCGTACTTTCTCGCTGCGGCATTGCTCTGCCTCTCCCTGGTCTCCTGGGGGAGGTTTTTCCAAAGGCAGCATTGGCAAGCCGCCGCTTTTTTTCCTTTTCATTTTCCTTTTTTTTTTTTTTTTTTTTTTAAATCAGGAACGGGAGTGAGGGCTCGGAAGAGCAGAGGCAAAGACAAAAAGACTGTGGGGAGAGGGGGCGGAGCCTGTCTGCAGATGAGCCCCGGGGGCTGCCGGGAAGGGAGGAAGGCAGGAGGGAGGGAGGGAGGAGAGCTGGGCGCCGCCCAGAGGGACCCCGGCGCCCCACCACCACCTGGGCCTCCCTGGGGCGAGGGAGGGTAGGCCGGAAGAGGCACGCGGGGTGGGTGAGTCGGTCGGTCTTGCTCCGGTCGCCGTGAGCCAGGAGAGGGTGGCGGACGGTGAGCGAGCGGGCGGGACTTAGAAAATTTCTATTCCCCCGCGCTGGGGGGTGTCTTGGGAGGGGGAGAGTACGTCTGTGTGCGCCGTAAGGTGAGGTAAGCTCGAGTGTAGTATCCGCCCGGGGTCCTGTTTGAAGATCGCCTGATTAAGCGACCGCCTGGGATCGAATCCTTTGCTCCCTGGGACCCGGTCTGATCCAGCCCTTTTTAGGGCTTCTGACACCAAAACTCTGCAATCAACAGCCTTATTTCTAGGCCCCTTGGAAACCGCTCCGGAGCCTTAAAGGCTCCAGTTGTGTGCGGTTTCTTTTTTTTAGCCTGGAAGGGATTTAAACCCCTACCGCGGTTTTTCTGCCGGCCGCTCTACAGCTGATCTGCAATCAGCTGTTCAGGCCCCGCCCAGGCACGTCCTTTGAGACTGCCTATTGGCGGAGGCTCTTCTGTTGCCTTAAAGCAACAGCTGCTCTTTCCTTTTTGCTGCACTGGATCCTCTGCTATCGGCTGTGGATCTGCTCCGTTGGATCTGGATCTGGATCTGGATCTGGATCTGGACATTTGCTCTGCGTCTGCCTGGTCTACTGGCCCCCTGCCGACCCCCCCCCCCCGTCTGCTGCCCCCCCAGCAGACCAGGGAGACTCCGAGCAATGCTGCAGGGAGCAAAGCCACTCCGCGTCTCCCTGGTCCGCTGGGGGGAACCCCCAGCGGACCAGGGAGACGCGGAGCGTACTTTCTCGCTGCGGCATTGCTCTGCCTCTCCCTGGTCTCCTGGGGGAGGTTTTTCCAAAGGCAGCATTGGCAAGCCGCCGCTTTTTTTCATTTTCATTTTCCTTTTTTTTTTTTTTTTTTTTTTTTTTAAATCAGGAACGGGAGTGAGGGCTCGGAAGAGCAGAGGCAAAGACAAAAAGACTGTGGGGAGAGGGGGCGGAGCCTGTCTGCAGATGAGCCCCGGGGGCTGCCGGGAAGGGAGGAAGGCAGGAGGGAGGGAGGGAGGAGAGCTGGGCGCCGCCCAGAGGGACCCCGGCGCCCCACCACCACCTGGGCCTCCCTGGGGCGAGGGAGGGTAGGCCGGAAGAGGCACGCGGGGTGGGTGAGTCGGTCGGTCTTGCTCCGGTCGCCGTGAGCCAGGAGAGGGTGGCGGACGGTGAGCGAGCGGGCAGGACTTAGAAAATTTCTATTCCCCCGCGCTGGGGGGTGTCTTGGGAGGGGGAGAGTACGTCTGTGTGCGCCGTAAGGTGAGGTAAGCTCGAGTGTAGTATCCGCCCGGGGTCCTGTTTGAAGATCGCCTGATTAAGCAACCGCCTGGGATCGAATCCTTTGCTCCCTGGGACCCGGTCTGATCCAGCCCTTTTTAGGGCTTCTGACACCAAAACTCTGCAATCAACAGCCTTATTTCTAGGCCCCTTGGAAACCGCTCCGGAGCCTTAAAGGCTCCAGTTGTGTGCGGTTTCTTTTTTTTAGCCTGGAAGGGATTTAAACCCCTACCGCGGTTTTTCTGCCGGCCGCTCTACAGCTGATCTGCAATCAGCTGTTCAGGCCCCGCCCAGGCACGTCCTTTGAGACTGCCTATTGGCGGAGGCTCTTCTGTTGCCTTAAAGCAACAGCTGCTCTTTCCTTTTTGCTGCACTGGATCCTCTGCTATCGGCTGTGGATCTGCTCCGTTGGATCTGGATCTGGATCTGGATCTGGACATTTGCTCTGCGTCTGCCTGGTCTACTGGCCCCCTGCCGCCCCCCCCCCGTCTGCTGCCCCCCCAGCAGACCAGGGAGACTCCGAGCAATGCTGCAGGGAGCAAAGCCACTCCGCGTCTCCCTGGTCCGCTGGGGGGAACCCCCAGCGGACCAGGGAGACGCGGAGCGTACTTTCTCGCTGCGGCATTGCTCTGCCTCTCCCTGGTCTCCTGGGGGAGGTTTTTCCAAAGGCAGCATTGGCAAGCCGCCGCTTTTTTTCATTTTCATTTTCCTTTTTTTTTTAAATCAGGAACGGGAGTGAGGGCTCGGAAGAGCAGAGGCAAAGACAAAAAGACTGTGGGGAGAGGGGGCGGAGCCTGTCTGCAGATGAGCCCCGGGGGCTGCCGGGAAGGGAGGAAGGCAGGAGGGAGGGAGGGAGGAGAGCTGGGCGCCGCCCAGAGGGACCCCGGCGCCCCACCACCACCTGGGCCTCCCTGGGGCGAGGGAGGGTAGGCCGGAAGAGGCACGCGGGGTGGGTGAGTCGGTCGGTCTTGCTCCGGTCGCCGTGAGCCAGGAGAGGGTGGCGGACGGTGAGCGAGCGGGCGGGACTTAGAAAATTTCTATTCCCCCGCGCTGGGGGGTGTCTTGGGAGGGGGAGAGTACGTCTGTGTGCGCCGTAAGGTGAGGTAAGCTCGAGTGTAGTATCCGCCCGGGGTCCTGTTTGAAGATCGCCTGATTAAGCGACCGCCTGGGATCGAATCCTTTGCTCCCTGGGACCCGGTCTGATCCAGCCCTTTTTAGGGCTTCTGACACCAAAACTCTGCAATCAACAGCCTTATTTCTAGGCCCCTTGGAAACCGCTCCGGAGCCTTAAAGGCTCCAGTTGTGTGCGGTTTCTTTTTTTTAGCCTGGAAGGGATTTAAACCCCTACCGCGGTTTTTCTGCCGGCCGCTCTACAGCTGATCTGCAATCAGCTGTTCAGGCCCCGCCCAGGCACGTCCTTTGAGACTGCCTATTGGCGGAGGCTCTTCTGTTGCCTTAAAGCAACAGCTGCTCTTTCCTTTTTGCTGCACTGGATCCTCTGCTATCGGCTGTGGATCTGCTCCGTTGGATCTGGATCTGGATCTGGATCTGGACATTTGCTCTGCGTCTGCCTGGTCTACTGGCCCCCTGCCGACCCCCCCCCCCCCCGTCTGCTGCCCCCCCAGCAGACCAGGGAGACTCCGAGCAATGCTGCAGGGAGCAAAGCCACTCCGCGTCTCCCTGGTCCGCTGGGGGGAACCCCCAGCGGACCAGGGAGACGCGGAGCGTACTTTCTCGCTGCGGCATTGCTCTGCCTCTCCCTGGTCTCCTGGGGGAGGTTTTTCCAAAGGCAGCATTGGCAAGCCGCCGCTTTTTTTCCTTTTCATTTTCCTTTTTTTTTTTTTTTTTTTTTTTAAATCAGGAACGGGAGTGAGGGCTCGGAAGAGCAGAGGCAAAGACAAAAAGACTGTGGGGAGAGGGGGCGGAGCCTGTCTGCAGATGAGCCCCGGGGGCTGCCGGGAAGGGAGGAAGGCAGGAGGGAGGGAGGGAGGAGAGCTGGGCGCCGCCCAGAGGGACCCCGGCGCCCCACCACCACCTGGGCCTCCCTGGGGCGAGGGAGGGTAGGCCGGAAGAGGCACGCGGGGTGGGTGAGTCGGTCGGTCTTGCTCCGGTCGCCGTGAGCCAGGAGAGGGTGGCGGACGGTGAGCGAGCGGGCGGGACTTAGAAAATTTCTATTCCCCCGCGCTGGGGGGTGTCTTGGGAGGGGGAGAGTACGTCTGTGTGCGCCGTAAGGTGAGGTAAGCTCGAGTGTAGTATCCGCCCGGGGTCCTGTTTGAAGATCGCCTGATTAAGCGACCGCCTGGGATCGAATCCTTTGCTCCCTGGGACCCGGTCTGATCCAGCCCTTTTTAGGGCTTCTGACACCAAAACTCTGCAATCAACAGCCTTATTTCTAGGCCCCTTGGAAACCGCTCCGGAGCCTTAAAGGCTCCAGTTGTGTGCGGTTTCTTTTTTTTAGCCTGGAAGGGATTTAAACCCCTACCGCGGTTTTTCTGCCGGCCGCTCTACAGCTGATCTGCAATCAGCTGTTCAGGCCCCGCCCAGGCACGTCCTTTGAGACTGCCTATTGGCGGAGGCTCTTCTGTTGCCTTAAAGCAACAGCTGCTCTTTCCTTTTTGCTGCACTGGATCCTCTGCTATCGGCTGTGGATCTGCTCCGTTGGATCTGGATCTGGATCTGGATCTGGATCTGGACATTTGCTCTGCGTCTGCCTGGTCTACTGGCCCCCTGCCGACCCCCCCCCCCGTCTGCTGCCCCCCCAGCAGACCAGGGAGACTCCGAGCAATGCTGCAGGGAGCAAAGCCACTCCGCGTCTCCCTGGTCCGCTGGGGGGAACCCCCAGCGGACCAGGGAGACGCGGAGCGTACTTTCTCGCTGAGGCATTGCTCTGCCTCTCCCTGGTCTCCTGGGGGAGGTTTTTCCAAAGGCAGCATTGGCAAGCCGCCGCTTTTTTTCATTTTCATTTTCCTTTTTTTTTTTTTTTTTTTTTTTTTAAATCAGGAACGGGAGTGAGGGCTCGGAAGAGCAGAGGCAAAGACAAAAAGACTGTGGGGAGAGGGGGCGGAGCCTGTCTGCAGATGAGCCCCGGGGGCTGCCGGGAAGGGAGGAAGGCAGGAGGGAGGGAGGGAGGAGAGCTGGGCGCCGCCCAGAGGGACCCCGGCGCCCCACCACCACCTGGGCCTCCCTGGGGCGAGGGAGGGTAGGCCGGAAGAGGCACGCGGGGTGGGTGAGTCGGTCGGTCTTGCTCCGGTCGCCGTGAGCCAGGAGAGGGTGGCGGACGGTGAGCGAGCGGGCGGGACTTAGAAAATTTCTATTCCCCCGCGCTGGGGGGTGTCTTGGGAGGGGGAGAGTACGTCTGTGTGCGCCGTAAGGTGAGGTAAGCTCGAGTGTAGTATCCGCCCGGGGTCCTGTTTGAAGATCGCCTGATTAAGCAACCGCCTGGGATCGAATCCTTTGCTCCCTGGGACCCGGTCTGATCCAGCCCTTTTTAGGGCTTCTGACACCAAAACTCTGCAATCAACAGCCTTATTTCTAGGCCCCTTGGAAACCGCTCCGGAGCCTTAAAGGCTCCAGTTGGGTGCGGTTTCTTTTTTTTAGCCTGGAAGGGATTTAAACCCCTACCGCGGTTTTTCTGCCGGCCGCTCTACAGCTGATCTGCAATCAGCTGTTCAGGCCCCGCCCAGGCACGTCCTTTGAGACTGCCTATTGGCGGAGGCTCTTCTGTTGCCTTAAAGCAACAGCTGCTCTTTCCTTTTTGCTGCACTGGATCCTCTGCTATCGGCTGTGGATCTGCTCCGTTGGATCTGGATCTGGATCTGGATCTGGACATTTGCTCTGCGTCTGCCTGGTCTACTGGCCCCCTGCCGCCCCCCCCTCCCCGTCTGCTGCCCCCCCAGCAGACCAGGGAGACTCCGAGCAATGCTGCAGGGAGCAAAGCCACTCCGCGTCTCCCTGGTCCGCTGGGGGGTACCCCCAGCGGACCAGGGAGACGGGGAGCGTACTTTCTCGCTGCGGCATTGCTCTGCCTCTCCCTGGTCTCCTGGGGGAGGTTTTTCCAAAGGCAGCATTGGCAAGCCGCCGCTTTTTTTCATTTTCATTTTCCTTTTTTTTTTTTTTTTTTAAATCAGGAACGGGAGTGAGGGCTCGGAAGAGCAGAGGCAAAGACAAAAAGACTGTGGGGAGAGGGGGCGGAGCCTGTCTGCAGATGAGCCCCGGGGGCTGCCGGGAAGGGAGGAAGGCAGGAGGGAGGGAGGGAGGAGAGCTGGGCGCCGCCCAGAGGGACCCCGGCGCCCCACCACCACCTGGGCCTCCCTGGGGCGAGGGAGGGTAGGCCGGAAGAGGCACGCGGGGTGGGTGAGTCGGTTGGTCTTGCTCCGGTCGCCGTGAGCCAGGAGAGGGTGGCGGACGGTGAGCGAGCGGGCGGGACTTAGAAAATTTCTATTCCCCCGCGCTGGGGGGTGTCTTGGGAGGGGGAGAGTACGTCTGTGTGCGCCGTAAGGTGAGGTAAGCTCGAGTGTAGTATCCGCCCGGGGTCCTGTTTGAAGATCGCCTGATTAAGCAACCGCCTGGGATCGAATCCTTTGCTCCCTGGGACCCGGTCTGATCCAGCCCTTTTTAGGGCTTCTGACACCAAAACTCTGCAATCAACAGCCTTATTTCTAGGCCCCTTGGAAACCGCTCCGGAGCCTTAAAGGCTCCAGTTGTGTGCGGTTTCTTTTTTTTAGCCTGGAAGGGATTTAAACCCCTACCGCGGTTTTTCTGCCGGCCGCTCTACAGCTGATCTGCAATCAGCTGTTCAGGCCCCGCCCAGGCACGTCCTTTGAGACTGCCTATTGGCGGAGGCTCTTCTGTTGCCTTAAAGCAACAGCTGCTCTTTCCTTTTTGCTGCACTGGATCCTCTGCTATCGGCTGTGGATCTGCTCCGTTGGATCTGGATCTGGATCTGGATCTGGACATTTGCTCTGCGTCTGCCTGGTCTACTGGCCCCCTGCCGCCCCCCCCCCCCCCGTCTGCTGCCCCCCCAGCAGACCAGGGAGACTCCGAGCAATGCTGCAGGGAGCAAAGCCACTCCGCGTCTCCCTGGTCCGCTGGGGGGAACCCCCAGCGGACCAGGGAGACGCGGAGCGTACTTTCTCGCTGCGGCATTGCTCTGCCTCTCCCTGGTCTCCTGGGGGAGGTTTTTCCAAAGGCAGCATTGGCAAGCCGCCGCTTTTTTTCATTTTCATTTTCCTTTTTTTTTTTTTTTTTTTTTTAAATCAGGAACGGGAGTGAGGGCTCGGAAGAGCAGAGGCAAAGACAAAAAGACTGTGGGGAGAGGGGGCGGAGCCTGTCTGCAGATGAGCCCCGGGGGCTGCCGGGAAGGGAGGAAGGCAGGAGGGAGGGAGGGAGGAGAGCTGGGCGCCGCCCAGAGGGACCCCGGCGCCCCACCACCACCTGGGCCTCCCTGGGGCGAGGGAGGGTAGGCCGGAAGAGGCACGCGGGGTGGGTGAGTCGGTCGGTCTTGCTCCGGTCGCCGTGAGCCAGGAGAGGGTGGCGGACGGTGAGCGAGCGGGCGGGATTTAGAAAATTTCTATTCCCCCGCGCTGGGGGATGTCTTGGGAGGGGGAGAGTAGGTCTGTGTGCGCCGTAAGGTGAGGTAAGCTCGAGTGTAGTATCCGCCCGGGGTCCTGTTTGAAGATCGCCTGATTAAGCGACCGCCTGGGATCGAATCCTTTGCTCCCTGGGACCCGGTCTGATCCAGCCCTTTTTAGGGCTTCTGACACCAAAACTCTGCAATCAACAGCCTTATTTCTAGGCCCCTTGGAAACCGCTCCGGAGCCTTAAAGGCTCCAGTTGTGTGCGGTTTCTTTTTTTTAGCCTGGAAGGGATTTAAACCCCTACCGCGGTTTTTCTGCCGGCCGCTCTACAGCTGATCTGCAATCAGCTGTTCAGGCCCCGCCCAGGCACGTCCTTTGAGACTGCCTATTGGCGGAGGCTCTTCTGTTGCCTTAAAGCAACAGCTGCTCTTTCCTTTTTGCTGCACTGGATCCTCTGCTATCGGCTGTGGATCTGCTCCGTTGGATCTGGATCTGGATCTGGATCTGGACATTTGCTCTGCGTCTGCCTGGTCTACTGGCCTCCTGCCGCCTCCCCCCCCCCCGTCTGCTGCCCCCCCAGCAGACCAGGGAGACTCCGAGCAATGCTGCAGGGAGCAAAGCCACTCCGCGTCTCCCTGGTCCGCTGGGGGGAACCCCCAGCGGACCAGGGAGACGCGGAGCGTACTTTCTCGCTGCGGCATTGCTCTGCCTCTCCCTGGTCTCCTGGGGGAGGTTTTTCCAAAGGCAGCATTGGCAAGCCGCCGCTTTTTTTCATTTTCATTTTCATTTTCATTTTCATTTTTTTTTTTTTTTTTTTTTTTTAAATCAGGAACGGGAGTGAGGGCTCGGAAGAGCAGCGGCAAAGACAAAAAGACTGTGGGGAGAGGGGGCGGAGCCTGTCTGCAGATGAGTCCCGGGGGCTGCCGGGAAGGGAGGAAGGCAGGAGGGAGGGAGGGAGGAGAGCTGGGCGCCGCCCAGAGGGACCCCGGCGCCCCACCACCACCTGGGCCTCCCTGGGGCGAGGGAGGGTAGGCCGGAAGAGGCACGCGGGGTGGGTGAGTCGGTCGGTCTTGCTCCGGTCGCCGTGAGCCAGGAGAGGGTGGCGGACGGTGAGCGAGCGGGCGGGACTTAGAAAATTTCTATTCCCCCGCGCTGGGGGGTGTCTTGGGAGGGGGAGAGTACGTCTGTGTGCGCCGTAAGGTGAGGTAAGCTCGAGTGTAGTATCCGCCCGGGGTCCTGTTTGAAGATCGCCTGATTAAGCAACCGCCTGGGATCGAATCCTTTGCTCCCTGGGACCCGGTCTGATCCAGCCCTTTTTAGGGCTTCTGACACCAAAACTCTGCAATCAACAGCCTTATTTCTAGGCCCCTTGGAAACCGCTCCGGAGCCTTAAAGGCTCCAGTTGTGTGCGGTTTCTTTTTTTTAGCCTGGAAGGGATTTAAACCCCTACCGCGGTTTTTCTGCCGGCCGCTCTACAGCTGATCTGCAATCAGCTGTTCAGGCCCCGCCCAGGCACGTCCTTTGAGACTGCCTATTGGCGGAGGCTCTTCTGTTGCCTTAAAGCAACAGCTGCTCTTTCCTTTTTGCTGCACTGGATCCTCTGCTATCGGCTGTGGATCTGCTCCGTTGGATCTGGATCTGGATCTGGATCTGGACATTTGCTCTGCGTCTGCCTGGTCTACTGGCCCCCTGCCGCCCCCCCCCCCCGTCTGCTGCCCCCCCAGCAGACCAGGGAGACTCCGAGCAATGCTGCAGGGAGCAAAGCCACTCCGCGTCTCCCTGGTCCGCTGGGGGGAACCCCCAGCGGACCAGGGAGACGCGGAGCGTACTTTCTCGCTGCGGCATTGCTCTGCCTCTCCCTGGTCTCCTGGGGGAGGTTTTTCCAAAGGCAGCATTGGCAAGCCGCCGCTTTTTTCATTTTCATTTTCCTTTTTTTTTTTTTTTTTTTTTTTTAAATCAGGAACGGGAGTGAGGGCTCGGAAGAGCAGAGGCAAAGACAAAAAGACTGTGGGGAGAGGGGGCGGAGCCTGTCTGCAGATGAGCCCCGGGGGCTGCCGGGAAGGGAGGAAGGCAGGAGGGAGGGAGGGAGGAGAGCTGGGCGCCGCCCAGAGGGACCCCGGCGCCCCACCACCACCTGGGCCTCCCTGGGGCGAGGGAGGGTAGGCCGGGAGAGGCACGCGGGGTGGGTGAGTCGGTCGGTCTTGCTCCGGTCGCCGTGAGCCAGGAGAGGGTGGCGGACGGTGAGCGAGCGGGCGGGACTTAGAAAATTTCTATTCCCCCGCGCTGGGGGATGTCTTGGGAGGGGGAGAGTACGTCTGTGTGCGCCGTAAGGTGAGGTAAGCTCGAGTGTAGTATCCGCCCGGGGTCCTGTTTGAAGATCGCCTGATTAAGCGACCGCCTGGGATCGAATCCTTTGCTCCCTGGGACCCGGTCTGATCCAGCCCTTTTTAGGGCTTCTGACACCAAAACTCTGCAATCAACAGCCTTATTTCTAGGCCCCTTGGAAACCGCTCCGGAGCCTTAAAGGCTCCAGTTGTGTGCGGTTTCTTTTTTTTAGCCTGGAAGGGATTTAAACCCCTACCGCGGTTTTTCTGCCGGCCGCTCTACAGCTGATCTGCAATCAGCTGTTCAGGCCCCGCCCAGGCACGTCCTTTGAGACTGCCTATTGGCGGAGGCTCTTCTGTTGCCTTAAAGCAACAGCTGCTCTTTCCTTTTGCTGCACTGGATCCTCTGCTATCGGCTGTGGATCTGCTCCGTTGGATCTGGATCTGGATCTGGATCTGGACATTTGCTCTGCGTCTGCCTGGTCTCCTGGCCCCCTGCCGACCCCCCCCCCGTCTGCTGCCCCCCCAGCAGACCAGGGAGACTCCGAGCAATGCTGCAGGGAGCAAAGCCACTCCGCGTCTCCCTGGTCCGCTGGGGGGACCCCCAGCGGACCAGGGAGACGCGGAGCGTACTTTCTCGCTGCGGCATTGCTCTGCCTCTCCCTGGTCTCCTGGGGGAGGTTTTTCCAAAGGCAGCATTGGCAAGCCGCCGCTTTTTTTCATTTTCATTTTTTTTTTTTTTTTTTTTTAAATCAGGAACGGGAGTGAGGGCTCGGAAGAGCAGAGGCAAAGACAAAAAGACTGTGGGGAGAGGGGCGGAGCCTGTCTGCAGATGAGCCCCGGGGGCTGCCGGGAAGGGAGGAAGGCAGGAGGGAGGGAGGGAGAGAGCTGGGCGCCGCCCAGAGGGACCCCGGCGCCCCACCACCACCTGGGCCTCCCTGGGGCGAGGGAGGGTAGGCCGGAAGAGGCACGCGGGGTGGGTGAGTCGGTCGGTCTTGCTCCGGTCGCCGTGAGCCAGGAGAGGGTGGCGGACGGTGAGCGAGCGGGCGGGACTTAGAAAATTTCTATTCCCCCGCGCTGGGGGGTGTCTTGGGAGGGGGAGAGTACGTCTGTGTGCGCCGTAAGGTGAGGTAAGCTCGAGTGTAGTATCCGCCCGGGGTCCTGTTTGAAGATCGCCTGATTAAGCAACCGCCTGGGATCGAATCCTTTGCTCCCTGGGACCCGGTCTGATCCAGCCCTTTTTAGGGCTTCTGACACCAAAACTCTGCAATCAACAGCCTTATTTCTAGGCCCCTTGGAAACCGCTCCGGAGCCTTAAAGGCTCCAGTTGTGTGCGGTTTCTTTTTTTTAGCCTGGAAGGGATTTAAACCCCTACCGCGGTTTTTCTGCCGGCCGCTCTACAGCTGATCTGCAATCAGCTGTTCAGGCCCCGCCCAGGCACGTCCTTTGAGACTGCCTATTGGCGGAGTCTCTTCTGTTGCCTTAAAGCAACAGCTGCTCTTTCCTTTTTGCTGCACTGGATCCTCTGCTATCGGCTGTGGATCTGCTCCGTTGGATCTGGATCTGGATCTGGATCTGGACATTTGCTCTGCGTCTGCCTGGTCTACTGGCCCCCTGCCGCCCCCCCCCCCCCCCCGTCTGCTGCCCCCCCAGCAGACCAGGGAGACTCCGAGCAATGCTGCAGGGAGCAAAGCCACTCCGCGTCTCCCTGGTCCGCTGGGGGGAACCCCCAGCGGACCAGGGAGACGGGGAGCGTACTTTCTCGCTGCGGCATTGCTCTGCCTCTCCCTGGTCTCCTGGGGGAGGTTTTTCCAAAGGCAGCATTGGCAAGCCGCCGCTTTTTTTCATTTTCATTTTCCTTTTTTTTTTTTTTTTTTTAAATCAGGAACGGGAGTGAGGGCTCGGAAGAGCAGAGGCAAAGACAAAAAGACTGTGGGGAGAGGGGGCGGAGCCTGTCTGCAGATGAGCCCCGGGGGCTGCCGGGAAGGGAGGAAGGCAGGAGGGAGGGAGGGAGGAGAGCTGGGCGCCGCCCAGAGGGACCCCGGCGCCCCACCACCACCTGGGCCTCCCTGGGGCGAGGGAGGGTAGGCCGGAAGAGGCACGCGGGGTGGGTGAGTCGGTCGGTCTTGCTCCGGTCGCCGTGAGCCAGGAGAGGGTGGCGGACGGTGAGCGAGCGGGCGGGACTTAGAAAATTTCTATTCCCCCGCGCTGGGGGGTGTCTTGGGAGGGGGAGAGTACGTCTGTGTGCGCCGTAAGGTGAGGTAAGCTCGAGTGTAGTATCCGCCCGGGGTCCTGTTTGAAGATCGCCTGATTAAGCAACCGCCTGGGATCGAATCCTTTGCTCCCTGGGACCCGGTCTGATCCAGCCCTTTTTAGGGCTTCTGACACCAAAACTCTGCAATCAACAGCCTTATTTCTAGGCCCCTTGGAAACCGCTCCGGAGCCTTAAAGGCTCCAGTTGTGTGCGGTTTCTTTTTTTTAGCCTGGAAGGGATTTAAACCCCTACCGCGGTTTTTCTGCCGGCCGCTCTACAGCTGATCTGCAATCAGCTGTTCAGGCCCCGCCCAGGCACGTCCTTTGAGACTGCCTATTGGCGGAGGCTCTTCTGTTGCCTTAAAGCAACAGCTGCTCTTTCCTTTTTGCTGCACTGGATCCTCTGCTATCGGCTGTGGATCTGCTCCGTTGGATCTGGATCTGGATCTGGATCTGGATCTGGACATTTGCTCTGCGTCTGCCTGGTCTACTGGCCCCCTGCCGCCCCCCCCCCCCCGTCTGCTGCCCCCCCAGCAGACCAGGGAGACTCCGAGCAATGCTGCAGGGAGCAAAGCCACTCCGCGTCTCCCTGGTCCGCTGGGGGGAACCCCCAGCGGACCAGGGAGACGCGGAGCGTACTTTCTCGCTGCGGCATTGCTCTGCCTCTCCCTGGTCTCCTGGGGGAGGTTTTTCCAAAGGCAGCATTGGCAAGCCGCCGCTTTTTTTCATTTTCATTTTCCTTTTTTTTTTTTTTTTTTTTAAATCAGGAACGGGAGTGAGGGCTCGGAAGAGCAGAGGCAAAGACAAAAAGACTGTGGGGAGAGGGGGCGGAGCCTGTCTGCAGATGAGCCCCGGGGGCTGCCGGGAAGGGAGGAAGGCAGGAGGGAGGGAGGGAGGAGAGCTGGGCGCCGCCTAGAGGGACCCCGGCGCCCCACCACCACCTGGGCCTCCCTGGGGCGAGGGAGGGTAGGCCGGAAGAGGCACGCGGGGTGGGTGAGTCGGTCGGTCTTGCTCCGGTCGCCGTGAGCCAGGAGAGGGTGGCGGACGGTGAGCGAGCGGGCGGGACTTAGAAAATTTCTATTCCCCCGCGCTGGGGGGTGTCTTGGGAGGGGGAGAGTACGTCTGTGTGCGCCGTAAGGTGAGGTAAGCTCGAGTGTAGTATCCGCCCGGGGTCCTGTTTGAAGATCGCCTGATTAAGCAACCGCCTGGGATCGAATCCTTTGCTCCCTGGGACCCGGTCTGATCCAGCCCTTTTTAGGGCTTCTGACACCAAAACTCTGCAATCAGCAGCCTTATTTCTAGGCCCCTTGGAAACCGCTCCGGAGCCTTAAAGGCTCCAGTTGTGTGCGGTTTCTTTTTTTTAGCCTGGAAGGGATTTAAACCCCTACCGCGGTTTTTCTGCCGGCCGCTCTACAGCTGATCTGCAATCAGCTGTTCAGGCCCCGCCCAGGCACGTCCTTTGAGACTGCCTATTGGCGGAGGCTCTTCTGTTGCCTTAAAGCAACAGCTGCTCTTTCCTTTTTGCTGCACTGGATCCTCTGCTATCGGCTGTGGATCTGCTCCGTTGGATCTGGATCTGGATCTGGATCTGGACATTTGCTCTGCGTCTGCCTGGTCTACTGGCCCCCTGCCGCCCCCCCCCCCCCCGTCTGCTGCCCCCCCAGCAGACCAGGGAGACTCCGAGCAATGCTGCAGGGAGCAAAGCCACTCCGCGTCTCCCTGGTCCGCTGGGGGGTACCCCCAGCGGACCAGGGAGACGGGGAGCGTACTTTCTCGCTGCGGCATTGCTCTGCCTCTCCCTGGTCTCCTGGGGGAGGTTTTTCCAAAGGCAGCATTGGCAAGCCGCCGCTTTTTTTCATTTTCATTTTCCTTTTTTTTTTTTTTTTTTAAATCAGGAACGGGAGTGAGGGCTCGGAAGAGCAGAGGCAAAGACAAAAAGACTGTGGGGAGAGGGGGCGGAGCCTGTCTGCAGATGAGCCCCGGGGTCTGCCGGGAAGGGAGGAAGGCAGGAGGGAGGGAGGGAGGAGAGCTGGGCGCCGCCCAGAGGGACCCCGGCGCCCCACCACCACCTGGGCCTCCCTGGGGCGAGGGAGGGTAGGCCGGAAGAGGCACGCGGGGTGGGTGAGTCGGTCGGTCTTGCTCCGGTCGCCGTGAGCCAGGAGAGGGTGGCGGACGGTGAGCGAGCGGGCGGGACTTAGAAAATTTCTATTCCCCCGCGCTGGGGGGTGTCTTGGGAGGGGGAGAGTACGTCTGTGTGCGCCGTAAGGTGAGGTAAGCTCGAGTGTAGTATCCGCCCGGGGTCCTGTTTGAAGATCGCCTGATTAAGCAACCGCCTGGGATCGAATCCTTTGCTCCCTGGGACCCGGTCTGATCCAGCCCTTTTTAGGGCTTCTGACACCAAAACTCTGCAATCAACAGCCTTATTTCTAGGCCCCTTGGAAACCGCTCCGGAGCCTTAAAGGCTCCAGTTGTGTGCGGTTTCTTTTTTTTAGCCTGGAAGGGATTTAAACCCCTACCGCGGTTTTTCTGCCGGCCGCTCTACAGCTGATCTGCAATCAGCTGTTCAGGCCCCGCCCAGGCACGTCCTTTGAGACTGCCTATTGGCGGAGGCTCTTCTGTTGCCTTAAAGCAACAGCTGCTCTTTCCTTTTTGCTGCACTGGATCCTCTGCTATCGGCTGTGGATCTGCTCCGTTGGATCTGGATCTGGATCTGGATCTGGATCTGGACATTTGCTCTGCGTCTGCCTGGTCTACTGGCCCCCTGCCGCCCCCCCCCCCCGTCTGCTGCCCCCCCAGCAGACCAGGGAGACTCCGAGCAATGCTGCAGGGAGCAAAGCCACTCCGCGTCTCCCTGGTCCGCTGGGGGGAACCCCCAGCGGACCAGGGAGACGCGGAGCGTACTTTCTCGCTGCGGCATTGCTCTGCCTCTCCCTGGTCTCCTGGGGGAGGTTTTTCCAAAGGCAGCATTGGCAAGCCGCCGCTTTTTTTCATTTTCATTTTCCTTTTTTTTTTTTTTTTTTTTTTTAAATCAGGAACGGGAGTGAGGGCTCGGAAGAGCAGAGGCAAAGACAAAAAGACTGTGGGGAGAGGGGGCGGAGCCTGTCTGCAGATGAGCCCCGGGGGCTGCCGGGAAGGGAGGAAGGCAGGAGGGAGGGAAGGAGGAGAGCTGGGCGCCGCCCAGAGGGACCCCGGCGCCCCACCACCACCTGGGCCTCCCTGGGGCGAGGGAGGGTAGGCCGGAAGAGGCACGCGGGGTGGGTGAGTCGGTCGGTCTTGCTCCAGTCGCCGTGAGCCAGGAGAGGGTGGCGGACGGTGAGCGAGCGGGCGGGACTTAGAAAATTTCTATTCCCCCGCGCTGGGGGGTGTCTTGGGAGGGGGAGAGTACGTCTGTGTGCGCCGTAAGGTGAGGTAAGCTCGAGTGTAGTATCCGCCCGGGGTCCTGTTTGAAGATCGCCTGATTAAGCGACCGCCTGGGATCGAATCCTTTGCTCCCTGGGACCCGGTCTGATCCAGCCCTTTTTAGGGCTTCTGACACCAAAACTCTGCAATCAACAGCCTTATTTCTAGGCCCCTTGGAAACCGCTCCGGAGCCTTAAAGGCTCCAGTTGTGTGCGGTTTCTTTTTTTTAGCCTGGAAGGGATTTAAACCCCTACCGCGGTTTTTCTGCCGGCCGCTCTACAGCTGATCTGCAATCAGCTGTTCAGGCCCCGCCCAGGCACGTCCTTTGAGACTGCCTATTGGCGGAGGCTCTTCTGTTGCCTTAAAGCAACAGCTGCTCTTTCCTTTTTGCTGCACTGGATCCTCTGCTATCGGCTGTGGATCTGCTCCGTTGGATCTGGATCTGGATCTGGATCTGGACATTTGCTCTGCGTCTGCCTGGTCTACTGGCCCCCTGCCGACCCCCCCCCCCGTCTGCTGCCCCCCCAGCAGACCAGGGAGACTCCGAGCAATGCTGCAGGGAGCAAAGCCACTCCGCGTCTCCCTGGTCCGCTGGGGGAAACCCCCAGCGGACCAGGGAGACGCGGAGCGTACTTTCTCGCTGCGGCATTGCTCTGCCTCTCCCTGGTCTCCTGGGGGAGGTTTTTCCAAAGGCAGCATTGGCAAGCCGCCGCTTTTTTTCATTTTCATTTTCCTTTTTTTTTTTTTTTTTTTAAATCAGGAACGGGAGTGAGGGCTCGGAAGAGCAGAGGCAAAGACAAAAAGACTGTGGGGAGAGGGGGCGGAGCCTGTCTGCAGATGAGCCCCGGGGGCTGCCGGGAAGGGAGGAAGGCAGGAGGGAGGGAGGGAGGAGAGCTGGGCGCCGCCCAGAGGGACCCCGGCGCCCCACCACCACCTGGGCCTCCCTGGGGCGAGGGAGGGTAGGCCGGAAGAGGCACGCGGGGTGGGTGAGTCGGTCGGTCTTGCTCCGGTCGCCGTGAGCCAGGAGAGGGTGGCGGACGGTGAGCGAGCGGGCGGGACTTAGAAAATTTCTATTCCCCCGCGCTGGGGGGTGTCTTGGGAGGGGGAGAGTACGTCTGTGTGCGCCGTAAGGTGAGGTAAGCTCGAGTGTAGTATCCGCCCGGGGTCCTGTTTGAAGATCGCCTGATTAAGCAACCGCCTGGGATCGAATCCTTTGCTCCCTGGGACCCGGTCTGATCCAGCCCTTTTTAGGGCTTCTGACACCAAAACTCTGCAATCAGCAGCCTTATTTCTAGGCCCCTTGGAAACCGCTCCGGAGCCTTAAAGGCTCCAGTTGTGTGCGGTTTCTTTTTTTTAGCCTGGAAGGGATTTAAACCCCTACCGCGGTTTTTCTGCCGGCCGCTCTACAGCTGATCTGCAATCAGCTGTTCAGGCCCCGCCCAGGCACGTCCTTTGAGACTGCCTATTGGCGGAGGCTCTTCTGTTGCCTTAAAGCAACAGCTGCTCTTTCCTTTTTGCTGCACTGGATCCTCTGCTATCGGCTGTGGATCTGCTCCGTTGGATCTGGATCTGGATCTGGATCTGGACATTTGCTCTGCGTCTGCCTGGTCTACTGGCCCCCTGCCGCCCCCCCCCCCCCGTCTGCTGCCCCCCCAGCAGACCAGGGAGACTCCGAGCAATGCTGCAGGGAGCAAAGCCACTCCGCGTCTCCCTGGTCCGCTGGGGGGTACCCCCAGCGGACCAGGGAGACGGGGAGCGTACTTTCTCGCTGCGGCATTGCTCTGCCTCTCCCTGGTCTCCTGGGGGAGGTTTTTCCAAAGGCAGCATTGGCAAGCCGCCGCTTTTTTTCATTTTCATTTTCCTTTTTTTTTTTTTTTTTTAAATCAGGAACGGGAGTGAGGGCTCGGAAGAGCAGAGGCAAAGACAAAAAGACTGTGAGGAGAGGGGGCGGAGCCTGTCTGCAGATGAGCCCCGGGGGCTGCCGGGAAGGGAGGAAGGCAGGAGGGAGGGAGGGAGGAGAGCTGGGCGCCGCCCAGAGGGACCCCGGCGCCCCACCACCACCTGGGCCTCCCTGGGGCGAGGGAGGGTAGGCCGGAAGAGGCACGCGGGGTGGGTGAGTCGGTCGGTCTTGCTCCGGTCGCCGTGAGCCAGGAGAGGGTGGCGGACGGTGAGCGAGCGGGCGGGACTTAGAAAATTTCTATTCCCCCGCGCTGGGGGGTGTCTTGGGAGGGGGAGAGTACGTCTGTGTGCGCCGTAAGGTGAGGTAAGCTCGAGTGTAGTATCCGCCCGGGGTCCTGTTTGAAGATCGCCTGATTAAGCAACCGCCTGGGATCGAATCCTTTGCTCCCTGGGACCCGGTCTGATCCAGCCCTTTTTAGGGCTTCTGACACCAAAACTCTGCAATCAACAGCCTTATTTCTAGGCCCCTTGGAAACCGCTCCGGAGCCTTAAAGGCTCCAGTTGTGTGCGGTTTCTTTTTTTTAGCCTGGAAGGGATTTAAACCCCTACCGCGGTTTTTCTGCCGGCCGCTCTACAGCTGATCTGCAATCAGCTGTTCAGGCCCCGCCCAGGCACGTCCTTTGAGACTGCCTATTGGCGGAGGCTCTTCTGTTGCCTTAAAGCAACAGCTGCTCTTTCCTTTTTGCTGCACTGGATCCTCTGCTATCGGCTGTGGATCTGCTCCGTTGGATCTGGATCTGGATCTGGATCTGGATCTGGACATTTGCTCTGCGTCTGCCTGGTCTACTGGCCCCCTGCCGCCCCCCCCCCCGTCTGCTGCCCCCCCAGCAGACCAGGGAGACTCCGAGCAATGCTGCAGGGAGCAAAGCCACTCCGCGTCTCCCTGGTCCGCTGGGGGGAACCCCCAGCGGACCAGGGAGACGCGGAGCGTACTTTCTCGCTGCGGCATTGCTCTGCCTCTCCCTGGTCTCCTGGGGGAGGTTTTTCCAACGGCAGCATTGGCAAGCCGCCGCTTTTTTTCATTTTCATTTTCCTTTTTTTTTTTTTTTTTAAAATCAGGAACGGGAGTGAGGGCTCGGAAGAGCAGAGGCAAAGACAAAAAGACTGTGGGGAGAGGGGGCGGAGCCTGTCTGCAGATGAGCCCCGGGGGCTGCCGGGAAGGGAGGAAGGCAGGAGGGAGGGAGGGAGGAGAGCTGGGCGCCGCCCAGAGGGACCCCGGCGCCCCACCACCACCTGGGCCTCCCTGGGGCGAGGGAGGGTAGGCCGGAAGAGGCACGCGGGGTGGGTGAGTCGGTCGGTCTTGCTCCGGTCGCCGTGAGCCAGGAGAGGGTGGCGGACGGTGAGCGAGCGGGCGGGACTTAGAAAATTTCTATTCCCCCGCGCTGGGGGGTGTCTTGGGAGGGGGAGAGTACATCTGTGTGCGCCGTAAGGTGAGGTAAGCTCGAGTGTAGTATCCGCCCGGGGTCCTGTTTGAAGATCGCCTGATTAAGCAACCGCCTGGGATCGAATCCTTTGCTCCCTGGGACCCGGTCTGATCCAGCCCTTTTTAGGGCTTCTGACACCAAAACTCTGCAATCAACAGCCTTATTTCTAGGCCCCTTGGAAACCGCTCCGGAGCCTTAAAGGCTCCAGTTGTGTGCGGTTTCTTTTTTTTAGCCTGGAAGGGATTTAAACCCCTACCGCGGTTTTTCTGCCGGCCGCTCTACAGCTGATCTGCAATCAGCTGTTCAGGCCCCGCCCAGGCACGTCCTTTGAGACTGCCTATTGGCGGAGGCTCTTCTGTTGCCTTAAAGCAACAGCTGCTCTTTCCTTTTTGCTGCACTGGATCCTCTGCTATCGGCTGTGGATCTGCTCCGTTGGATCTGGATCTGGATCTGGATCTGGACATTTGCTCTGCGTCTGCCTGGTCTACTGGCCCCCTGCCGCCCCCCCCCCCCCCCCGTCTGCTGCCCCCCCAGCAGACCAGGGAGACTCCGAGCAATGCTGCAGGGAGCAAAGCCACTCCGCGTCTCCCTGGTCCGCTGGGGGGAACCCCCAGCGGACCAGGGAGACGCGGAGCGTACTTTCTCGCTGCGGCATTGCTCTGCCTCTCCCTGGTCTCCTGGGGGAGGTTTTTCCAAAGGCAGCATTGGCAAGCCGCCGCTTTTTTTCATTTTCATTTTCCTTTTTTTTTTTTTTTTTTTTTTTTTTTTTTAAATCAGGAACGGGAGTGAGGGCTCGGAAGAGCAGAGGCAAAGACAAAAAGACTGTGGGGAGAGGGGGCGGAGCCTGTCTGCAGATGAGCCCCGGGGGCTGCCGGGAAGGGAGGAAGGCAGGAGGGAGGGAGGGAGGAGAGCTGGGCGCCGCCCAGAGGGACCCCGGCGCCCCACCACCACCTGGGCCTCCCTGGGGCGAGGGAGGGTAGGCCGGAAGAGGCACGCGGGGTGGGTGAGTCGGTCGGTCTTGCTCCGGTCGCCGTGAGCCAGGAGAGGGTGGCGGACGGTGAGCGAGCGGGCGGGACTTAGAAAATTTCTATTCCCCCGCGCTGGGGGGTGTCTTGGGAGGGGGAGAGTACGTCTGTGTGCGCCGTAAGGTGAGGTAAGCTCGAGTGTAGTATCCGCCCGGGGTCCTGTTTGAAGATCGCCTGATTAAGCAACCGCCTGGGATCGAATCCTTTGCTCCCTGGGACCCGGTCTGATCCAGCCCTTTTTAGGGCTTCTGACACCAAAACTCTGCAATCAACAGCCTTATTTCTAGGCCCCTTGGAAACCGCTCCGGAGCCTTAAAGGCTCCAGTTGTGTGCGGTTTCTTTTTTTTAGCCTGGAAGGGATTTAAACCCCTACCGCGGTTTTTCTGCCGGCCGCTCTACAGCTGATCTGCAATCAGCTGTTCAGGCCCCGCCCAGGCACGTCCTTTGAGACTGCCTATTGGCGGAGGCTCTTCTGTTGCCTTAAAGCAACAGCTGCTCTTTCCTTTTGCTGCACTGGATCCTCTGCTATCGGCTGTGGATCTGCTCCGTTGGATCTGGATCTGGATCTGGATCTGGACATTTGCTCTGCGTCTGCCTGGTCTACTGGCCCCCTGCCGCCCCCCCCCCCGTCTGCTGCCCCCCCAGCAGACCAGGGAGACTCCGAGCAATGCTGCAGGGAGCAAAGCCACTCCGCGTCTCCCTGGTCCGCTGGGGGGAACCCCCAGCGGACCAGGGAGACGCGGAGCGTACTTTCTCGCTGCGGCATTGCTCTGCCTCTCCCTGGTCTCCTGGGGGAGGTTTTTCCAAAGGCAGCATTGGCAAGCCGCCGCTTTTTTTTCATTTTCATTTTCCTTTTTTTTTTTTTTTTTTTTTTAAATCAGGAACGGGAGTGAGGGCTCGGAAGAGCAGAGGCAAAGACAAAAAGACTGTGGGGAGAGGGGGCGGAGCCTGTCTGCAGATGAGCCCCGGGGGCTGCCGGGAAGGGAGGAAGGCAGGAGGGAGGGAGGGAGGAGAGCTGGGCGCCGCCCAGAGGGACCCCGGCGCCCCACCACCACCTGGGCCTCCCTGGGGCGAGGGAGGGTAGGCCGGAAGAGGCACGCGGGGTGGGTGAGTCGGTCGGTCTTGCTCCGGTCGCCGTGAGCCAGGAGAGGGTGGCGGACGGTGAGCGAGCGGGCGGGACTTAGAAAATTTCTATTCCCCCGCGCTGGGGGGTGTCTTGGGAGGGGGAGAGTACGTCTGTGTGCGCCGTAAGGTGAGGTAAGCTCGAGTGTAGTATCCGCCCGGGGTCCTGTTTGAAGATCGCCTGATTAAGCAACCGCCTGGGATCGAATCCTTTGCTCCCTGGGACCCGGTCTGATCCAGCCCTTTTTAGGGCTTCTGACACCAAAACTCTGCAATCAACAGCCTTATTTCTAGGCCCCTTGGAAACCGCTCCGGAGCCTTAAAGGCTCCAGTTGTGTGCGGTTTCTTTTTTTTAGCCTGGAAGGGATTTAAACCCCTACCGCGGTTTTTCTGCCGGCCGCTCTACAGCTGATCTGCAATCAGCTGTTCAGGCCCCGCCCAGGCACGTCCTTTGAGACTGCCTATTGGCGGAGGCTCTTCTGTTGCCTTAAAGCAACAGCTGCTCTTTCCTTTTTGCTGCACTGGATCCTCTGCTATCGGCTGTGGATCTGCTCCGTTGGATCTGGATCTGGATCTGGATCTGGACATTTGCTCTGCGTCTGCCTGGTCTACTGGCCCCCTGCCGACCCCCCCCCCCCGTCTGCTGCCCCCCCAGCAGACCAGGGAGACTCCGAGCAATGCTGCAGGGAGCAAAGCCACTCCGCGTCTCCCTGGTCCGCTGGGGGGAACCCCCAGCGGACCAGGGAGACGCGGAGCGTACTTTCTCGCTGCGGCATTGCTCTGCCTCTCCCTGGTCTCCTGGGGGAGGTTTTTCCAAAGGCAGCATTGGCAAGCCGCCGCTTTTTTTCCTTTTCATTTTCCTTTTTTTTTTTTTTTTTTTTTTTAAATCAGGAACGGGAGTGAGGGCTCGGAAGAGCAGAGGCAAAGACAAAAAGACTGTGGGGAGAGGGGGCGGAGCCTGTCTGCAGATGAGCCCCGGGGGCTGCCGGGAAGGGAGGAAGGCAGGAGGGAGGGAGGGAGGAGAGCTGGGCGCCGCCCAGAGGGACCCCGGCGCCCCACCACCACCTGGGCCTCCCTGGGGCGAGGGAGGGTAGGCCGGAAGAGGCACGCGGGGTGGGTGAGTCGGTCGGTCTTGCTCCGGTCGCCGTGAGCCAGGAGAGGGTGGCGGACGGTGAGCGAGCGGGCGGGACTTAGAAAATTTCTATTCCCCCGCGCTGGGGGGTGTCTTGGGAGGGGGAGAGTACGTCTGTGTGCGCCGTAAGGTGAGGTAAGCTCGAGTGTAGTATCCGCCCGGGGTCCTGTTTGAAGATCGCCTGATTAAGCGACCGCCTGGGATCGAATCCTTTGCTCCCTGGGACCCGGTCTGATCCAGCCCTTTTTAGGGCTTCTGACACCAAAACTCTGCAATCAACAGCCTTATTTCTAGGCCCCTTGGAAACCGCTCCGGAGCCTTAAAGGCTCCAGTTGTGTGCGGTTTCTTTTTTTTAGCCTGGAAGGGATTTAAACCCCTACCGCGGTTTTTCTGCCGGCCGCTCTACAGCTGATCTGCAATCAGCTGTTCAGGCCCCGCCCAGGCACGTCCTTTGAGACTGCCTATTGGCGGAGGCTCTTCTGTTGCCTTAAAGCAACAGCTGCTCTTTCCTTTTGCTGCACTGGATCCTCTGCTATCGGCTGTGGATCTGCTCCGTTGGATCTGGATCTGGATCTGGATCTGGACATTTGCTCTGCGTCTGCCTGGTCTACTGGCCCCCTGCCGACCCCCCCCCCCCCCGTCTGCTGCCCCCCCAGCAGACCAGGGAGACTCCGAGCAATGCTGCAGGGAGCAAAGCCACTCCGCGTCTCCCTGGTCCGCTGGGGGGAACCCCCAGCGGACCAGGGAGACGCGGAGCGTACTTTCTCGCTGCGGCATTGCTCTGCCTCTCCCTGGTCTCCTGGGGGAGGTTTTTCCAAAGGCAGCATTGGCAAGCCGCCGCTTTTTTTCATTTTCATTTTCCTTTTTTTTTTTTTTTTTTTTAAATCAGGAACGGGAGTGAGGGCTCGGAAGAGCAGAGGCAAAGACAAAAAGACTGTGGGGAGAGGGGGCGGAGCCTGTCTGCAGATGAGCCCCGGGGGCTGCCGGGAAGGGAGGAAGGCAGGAGGGAGGGAGGGAGGAGAGCTGGGCGCCGCCCAGAGGGACCCCGGCGCCCCACCACCACCTGGGCCTCCCTGGGGCGAGGGAGGGTAGGCCGGAAGAGGCACGCGGGGTGGGTGAGTCGGTCGGTCTTGCTCCGGTCGCCGTGAGCCAGGAGAGGGTGGCGGACGGTGAGCGAGTGGGCGGGACTTAGAAAATTTCTATTCCCCCGCGCTGGGGGGTGTCTTGGGAGGGGGAGAGTACGTCTGTGTGCGCCGTAAGGTGAGGTAAGCTCGAGTGTAGTATCCGCCCGGGGTCCTGTTTGAAGATCGCCTGATTAAGCAACCGCCTGGGATCGAATCCTTTGCTCCCTGGGACCCGGTCTGATCCAGCCCTTTTTAGGGCTTCTGACACCAAAACTCTGCAATCAGCAGCCTTATTTCTAGGCCCCTTGGAAACCGCTCCGGAGCCTTAAAGGCTCCAGTTGTGTGCGGTTTCTTTTTTTTAGCCTGGAAGGGATTTAAACCCCTACCGCGGTTTTTCTGCCGGCCGCTCTACAGCTGATCTGCAATCAGCTGTTCAGGCCCCGCCCAGGCACGTCCTTTGAGACTGCCTATTGGCGGAGGCTCTTCTGTTGCCTTAAAGCAACAGCTGCTCTTTCCTTTTTGCTGCACTGGATCCTCTGCTATCGGCTGTGGATCTGCTCCGTTGGATCTGGATCTGGATCTGGATCTGGACATTTGCTCTGCGTCTGCCTGGTCTACTGGCCCCCTGCCGCCCCCCCCCCCCCGTCTGCTGCCCCCCCAGCAGACCAGGGAGACTCCGAGCAATGCTGCAGGGAGCAAAGCCACTCCGCGTCTCCCTGGTCCGCTGGGGGGAACCCCCAGCGGACCAGGGAGACGCGGAGCGTACTTTCTCGCTGCGGCATTGCTCTGCCTCTCCCTGGTCTCCTGGGGGAGGTTTTTCCAAAGGCAGCATTGGCAAGCCGCCGCTTTTTTTCATTTTCATTTTCCTTTTTTTTTTTTTTTTTTTTTTTTTAAATCAGGAACGGGAGTGAGGGCTCGGAAGAGCAGAGGCAAAGACAAAAAGACTGTGGGGAGAGGGGGCGGAGCCTGTCTGCAGATGAGCCCCGGGGGCTGCCGGGAAGGGAGGAAGGCAGGAGGGAGGGAGGGAGGAGAGCTGGGCGCCGCCCAGAGGGACCCCGGTGCCCCACCACCACCTGGGCCTCCCTGGGGCGAGGGAGGGTAGGCCGGAAGAGGCACGCGGGGTGGGTGAGTCGGTCGGTCTTGCTCCGGTCGCCGTGAGCCAGGAGAGGGTGGCGGACGGTGAGCGAGCGGGCGGGACTTAGAAAATTTCTATTCCCCCGCGCTGGGGGGTGTCTTGGGAGGGGGAGAGTACGTCTGTGTGCGCCGTAAGGTGAGGTAAGCTCGAGTGTAGTATCCGCCCGGGGTCCTGTTTGAAGATCGCCTGATTAAGCGACCGCCTGGGATCGAATCCTTTGCTCCCTGGGACCCGGTCTGATCCAGCCCTTTTTAGGGCTTCTGACACCAAAACTCTGCAATCAACAGCCTTATTTCTAGGCCCCTTGGAAACCGCTCCGGAGCCTTAAAGGCTCCAGTTGTGTGCGGTTTCTTTTTTTTAGCCTGGAAGGGATTTAAACCCCTACCGCGGTTTTTCTGCCGGCCGCTCTACAGCTGATCTGCAATCAGCTGTTCAGGCCCCGCCCAGGCACGTCCTTTGAGACTGCCTATTGGCGGAGGCTCTTCTGTTGCCTTAAAGCAACAGCTGCTCTTTCCTTTTTGCTGCACTGGATCCTCTGCTATTGGCTGTGGATCTGCTCCGTTGGATCTGGATCTGGATCTGGATCTGGACATTTGCTCTGCGTCTGCCTGGTCTACTGGCCCCCTGCCGCCCCCCCCCCCGTCTGCTGCCCCCCCAGCAGACCAGGGAGACTCCGAGCAATGCTGCAGGGAGCAAAGCCACTCCGCGTCTCCCTGGTCCGCTGGGGGGAACCCCCAGCGGACCAGGGAGACGCGGAGCGTACTTTCTCGCTGCGGCATTGCTCTGCCTCTCCCTGGTCTCCTGGGGGAGGTTTTTCCAAAGGCAGCATTGGCAAGCCGCCGCTTTTTTTCATTTTCATTTTCCTTTTTTTTTTTTTTTTTTTTAAATCAGGAACGGGAGTGAGGGCTCGGAAGAGCAGAGGCAAAGACAAAAAGACTGTGGGGAGAGGGGGCGGAGCCTGTCTGCAGATGAGCCCCGGGGGCTGCCGGGAAGGGAGGAAGGCAGGAGGGAGGGAGGGAGGAGAGCTGGGCGCCGCCCAGAGGGACCCCGGCGCCCCACCACCACCTGGGCCTCCCTGGGGCGAGGGAGGGTAGGCCGGAAGAGGCACGCGGGGTGGGTGAGTCGGTCGGTCTTGCTCCGGTCGCCGTGAGCCAGGAGAGGGTGGCGGACGGTGAGCGAGCGGGCGGGACTTAGAAAATTTCTATTCCCCCGCGCTGGGGGGTGTCTTGGGAGGGGGAGAGTACGTCTGTGTGCGCCGTAAGGTGAGGTAAGCTCGAGTGTAGTATCCGCCCGGGGTCCTGTTTGAAGATCGCCTGATTAAGCGACCGCCTGGGATCGAATCCTTTGCTCCCTGGGACCCGGTCTGATCCAGCCCTTTTTAGGGCTTCTGACACCAAAACTCTGCAATCAACAGCCTTATTTCTAGGCCCCTTGGAAACCGCTCCGGAGCCTTAAAGGCTCCAGTTGTGTGCGGTTTCTTTTTTTTAGCCTGGAAGGGATTTAAACCCCTACCGCGGTTTTTCTGCCGGCCGCTCTACAGCTGATCTGCAATCAGCTGTTCAGGCCCTGCCCAGGCACGTCCTTTGAGACTGCCTATTGGCGGAGGCTCTTCTGTTGCCTTAAAGCAACAGCTGCTCTTTCCTTTTTGCTGCACTGGATCCTCTGCTATCGGCTGTGGATCTGCTCCGTTGGATCTGGATCTGGATCTGGATCTGGACATTTGCTCTGCGTCTGCCTGGTCTACTGGCCCCCTGCCGACCCCCCCCCCCCCCCGTCTGCTGCCCCCCCAGCAGACCAGGGAGACTCCGAGCAATGCTGCAGGGAGCAAAGCCACTCCGCGTCTCCCTGGTCCGCTGGGGGGAACCCCCAGCGGACCAGGGAGACGCGGAGCGTACTTTCTCGCTGCGGCATTGCTCTGCCTCTCCCTGGTCTCCTGGGGGAGGTTTTTCCAAAGGCAGCATTGGCAAGCCGCCGCTTTTTTTCATTTTCATTTTCCTTTTTTTTTTTTTTTTTTTTAAATCAGGAACGGGAGTGAGGGCTCGGAAGAGCAGAGGCAAAGACAAAAAGACTGTGGGGAGAGGGGGCGGAGCCTGTCTGCAGATGAGCCCCGGGGGCTGCCGGGAAGGGAGGAAGGCAGGAGGGAGGGAGGGAGGAGAGCTGGGCGCCGCCCAGAGGGACCCCGGCGCCCCACCACCACCTGGGCCTCCCTGGGGCGAGGGAGGGTAGGCCGGAAGAGGCACGCGGGGTGGGTGAGTCGGTCGGTCTTGCTCCGGTCGCCGTGAGCCAGGAGAGGGTGGCGGACGGTGAGCGAGCGGGCGGGACTTAGAAAATTTCTATTCCCCCGCGCTGGGGGGTGTCTTGGGAGGGGGAGAGTACGTCTGTGTGCGCCGTAAGGTGAGGTAAGCTCGAGTGTAGTATCCGCCCGGGGTCCTGTTTGAAGATCGCCTGATTAAGCAACCGCCTGGGATCGAATCCTTTGCTCCCTGGGACCCGGTCTGATCCAGCCCTTTTTAGGGCTTCTGACACCAAAACTCTGCAATCAGCAGCCTTATTTCTAGGCCCCTTGGAAACCGCTCCGGAGCCTTAAAGGCTCCAGTTGTGTGCGGTTTCTTTTTTTTAGCCTGGAAGGGATTTAAACCCCTACCGCGGTTTTTCTGCCGGCCGCTCTACAGCTGATCTGCAATCAGCTGTTCAGGCCCCGCCCAGGCACGTCCTTTGAGACTGCCTATTGGCGGAGGCTCTTCTGTTGCCTTAAAGCAACAGCTGCTCTTTCCTTTTTGCTGCACTGGATCCTCTGCTATCGGCTGTGGATCTGCTCCGTTGGATCTGGATCTGGATCTGGATCTGGACATTTGCTCTGCGTCTGCCTGGTCTACTGGCCCCCTGCCGCCCCCCCCCCCCCCGTCTGCTGCCCCCCCAGCAGACCAGGGAGACTCCGAGCAATGCTGCAGGGAGCAAAGCCACTCCGCGTCTCCCTGGTCCGCTGGGGGGAACCCCCAGCGGACCAGGGAGACGCGGAGCGTACTTTCTCGCTGCGGCATTGCTCTGCCTCTCCCTGGTCTCCTGGGGGAGGTTTTTCCAAAGGCAGCATTGGCAAGCCGCCGCTTTTTTTCATTTTCATTTTTTTTTTTTTTTTTTTTTTTTTTTTTTTAAATCAGGAACGGGAGTGAGGGCTCGGAAGAGCAGAGGCAAAGACAAAAAGACTGTGGGGAGAGGGGGCGGAGCCTGTCTGCAGATGAGCCCCGGGGGCTGCCGGGAAGGGAGGAAGGCAGGAGGGAGGGAGGGAGGAGAGCTGGGCGCCGCCCAGAGGGACCCCGGCGCCCCACCACCACCTGGGCCTCCCTGGGGCGAGGGAGGGTAGGCCGGAAGAGGCACGCGGGGTGGGTGAGTCGGTCGGTCTTGCTCCGGTCGCCGTGAGCCAGGAGAGGGTGGCGGACGGTGAGCGAGCGGGCGGGACTTAGAAAATTTCTATTCCCCCGCGCTGGGGGGTGTCTTGGGAGGGGGAGAGTACGTCTGTGTGCGCCGTAAGGTGAGGTAAGCTCGAGTGTAGTATCCGCCCGGGGTCCTGTTTGAAGATCGCCTGATTAAGCGACCGCCTGGGATCGAATCCTTTGCTCCCTGGGACCCGGTCTGATCCAGCCCTTTTTAGGGCTTCTGACACCAAAACTCTGCAATCAACAGCCTTATTTCTAGGCCCCTTGGAAACCGCTCCGGAGCCTTAAAGGCTCCAGTTGTGTGCGGTTTCTTTTTTTTAGCCTGGAAGGGATTTAAACCCCTACCGCGGTTTTTCTGCCGGCCGCTCTACAGCTGATCTGCAATCAGCTGTTCAGGCCCCGCCCAGGCACGTCCTTTGAGACTGCCTATTGGCGGAGGCTCTTCTGTTGCCTTAAAGCAACAGCTGCTCTTTCCTTTTTGCTGCACTGGATCCTCTGCTATTGGCTGTGGATCTGCTCCGTTGGATCTGGATCTGGATCTGGATCTGGACATTTGCTCTGCGTCTGCCTGGTCTACTGGCCCCCTGCCGCCCCCCCCCCCCGTCTGCTGCCCCCCCAGCAGACCAGGGAGACTCCGAGCAATGCTGCAGGGAGCAAAGCCACTCCGCGTCTCCCTGGTCCGCTGGGGGGAACCCCCAGCGGACCAGGGAGACGCGGAGCGTACTTTCTCGCTGCGGCATTGCTCTGCCTCTCCCTGGTCTCCTGGGGGAGGTTTTTCCAAAGGCAGCATTGGCAAGCCGCCGCTTTTTTTCATTTTCATTTTCCTTTTTTTTTTTTTTTTTTTTAAATCAGGAACGGGAGTGAGGGCTCGGAAGAGCAGAGGCAAAGACAAAAAGACTGTGGGGAGAGGGGGCGGAGCCTGTCTGCAGATGAGCCCCGGGGGCTGCCGGGAAGGGAGGAAGGCAGGAGGGAGGGAGGGAGGAGAGCTGGGCGCCGCCCAGAGGGACCCCGGCGCCCCACCACCACCTGGGCCTCCCTGGGGCGAGGGAGGGTAGGCCGGAAGAGGCACGCGGGGTGGGTGAGTCGGTCGGTCTTGCTCCGGTCGCCGTGAGCCAGGAGAGGGTGGCGGACGGTGAGCGAGCGGGCGGGACTTAGAAAATTTCTATTCCCCCGCGCTGGGGGGTGTCTTGGGAGGGGGAGAGTACGTCTGTGTGCGCCGTAAGGTGAGGTAAGCTCGAGTGTAGTATCCGCCCGGGGTCCTGTTTGAAGATCGCCTGATTAAGCGACCGCCTGGGATCGAATCCTTTGCTCCCTGGGACCCGGTCTGATCCAGCCCTTTTTAGGGCTTCTGACACCAAAACTCTGCAATCAACAGCCTTATTTCTAGGCCCCTTGGAAACCGCTCCGGAGCCTTAAAGGCTCCAGTTGTGTGCGGTTTCTTTTTTTTAGCCTGGAAGGGATTTAAACCCCTACCGCGGTTTTTCTGCCGGCCGCTCTACAGCTGATCTGCAATCAGCTGTTCAGGCCCCGCCCAGGCACGTCCTTTGAGACTGCCTATTGGCGGAGGCTCTTCTGTTGCCTTAAAGCAACAGCTGCTCTTTCCTTTTTGCTGCACTGGATCCTCTGCTATCGGCTGTGGATCTGCTCCGTTGGATCTGGATCTGGATCTGGATCTGGATCTGGACATTTGCTCTGCGTCTGCCTGGTCTACTGGCCCCCTGCCGCCCCCCCCCCCGTCTGCTGCCCCCCCAGCAGACCAGGGAGACTCCGAGCAATGCTGCAGGGAGCAAAGCCACTCCGCGTCTCCCTGGTCCGCTGGGGGGAACCCCCAGCGGACCAGGGAGACGCGGAGCGTACTTTCTCGCTGCGGCATTGCTCTGCCTCTCCCTGGTCTCCTGGGGGAGGTTTTTCCAAAGGCAGCATTGGCAAGCCGCCGCTTTTTTTCATTTTCATTTTCCTTTTTTTTTTTTTTTTTTTTTAAATCAGGAACGGGAGTGAGGGCTCGGAAGAGCAGAGGCAAAGACAAAAAGACTGTGGGGAGAGGGGGCGGAGCCTGTCTGCAGATGAGCCCCGGGGGCTGCCGGGAAGGGAGGAAGGCAGGAGGGAGGGAAGGAGGAGAGCTGGGCGCCGCCCAGAGGGACCCCGGCGCCCCACCACCACCTGGGCCTCCCTGGGGCGAGGGAGGGTAGGCCGGAAGAGGCACGCGGGGTGGGTGAGTCGGTCGGTCTTGCTCCAGTCGCCGTGAGCCAGGAGAGGGAGGCGGACGGTGAGCGAGCGGGCGGGACTTAGAAAATTTCTATTCCCCCGCGCTGGGGGGTGTCTTGGGAGGGGGAGAGTACGTCTGTGTGCGCCGTAAGGTGAGGTAAGCTCGAGTGTAGTATCCGCCCGGGGTCCTGTTTGAAGATCGCCTGATTAAGCGACCGCCTGGGATCGAATCCTTTGCTCCCTGGGACCCGGTCTGATCCAGCCCTTTTTAGGGCTTCTGACACCAAAACTCTGCAATCAACAGCCTTATTTCTAGGCCCCTTGGAAACCGCTCCGGAGCCTTAAAGGCTCCAGTTGTGTGCGGTTTCTTTTTTTTAGCCTGGAAGGGATTTAAACCCCTACCGCGGTTTTTCTGCCGGCCGCTCTACAGCTGATCTGCAATCAGCTGTTCAGGCCCCGCCCAGGCACGTCCTTTGAGACTGCCTATTGGCGGAGGCTCTTCTGTTGCCTTAAAGCAACAGCTGCTCTTTCCTTTTTGCTGCACTGGATCCTCTGCTATCGGCTGTGGATCTGCTCCGTTGGATCTGGATCTGGATCTGGATCTGGACATTTGCTCTGCGTCTGCCTGGTCTACTGGCCCCCTGCCGACCCCCCCCCCCCCCGTCTGCTGCCCCCCCAGCGGACCAGGGAGACGCGGAGCGTACTTTCTCGCTGCGGCATTGCTCTGCCTCTCCCTGGTCTCCTGGGGGAGGTTTTTCCAAAGGCAGCATTGGCAAGCCGCCGCTTTTTTTCATTTTCATTTTCCTTTTTTTTTTTTTTTTTTTTTTTTTAAATCAGGAACGGGAGTGAGGGCTCGGAAGAGCAGAGGCAAAGACAAAAAGACTGTGGGGAGAGGGGGCGGAGCCTGTCTGCAGATGAGCCCCGGGGGCTGCCGGGAAGGGAGGAAGGCAGGAGGGAGGGAGGGAGGAGAGCTGGGCGCCGCCCAGAGGGACCCCGGCGCCCCACCACCACCTGGGCCTCCCTGGGGCGAGGGAGGGTAGGCCGGAAGAGGCACGCGGGGTGGGTGAGTCGGTCGGTC
Organism: Pelodiscus sinensis; assembly: GCF_052426305.1. NCBI lineage: Eukaryota > Metazoa > Chordata > Testudines > Trionychidae > Pelodiscus > Pelodiscus sinensis. The sequence goes on along the minus strand of NC_143056.1, from coordinate 85,751,549 downwards.
TTGCTCCGGTCGCCGTGAGCCAGGAGAGGGTGGCGGACGGTGAGCGAGCGGGCGGGACTTAGAAAATTTCTATTCCCCCGCGCTGGGGGGTGTCTTGGGAGGGGGAGAGTACGTCTGTGTGCGCCGTAAGGTGAGGTAAGCTCGAGTGTAGTATCCGCCCGGGGTCCTGTTTGAAGATCGCCTGATTAAGCGACCGCCTGGGATCGAATCCTTTGCTCCCTGGGACCCGGTCTGATCCAGCCCTTTTTAGGGCTTCTGACACCAAAACTCTGCAATCAACAGCCTTATTTCTAGGCCCCTTGGAAACCGCTCCGGAGCCTTAAAGGCTCCAGTTGGGTGCGGTTTCTTTTTTTTTAGCCTGGAAGAGATTTAAACCCCTACCTGGGTTTTTCTGCCGGCCGCTCTACAGCTGATCTGCAATCAGCTGTTCAGGCCCCGCCTAGGCACGTCCTTTGAGACTGCCTATTGGCGGAGGCTCTTCTGTTGCCTTAAAGCAACAGCTGCTCTTTCCTTTTTGCTGCACTGGATCCTCTGCTATCGGCTGTGGATCTGCTCCGTTGGATCTGGATCTGGATCTGGATCTGGACATTTGCTCTGCGTCTGCCTGGTCTACTGGCCCCCTGCCGCCCCCCCCCCCCCGTCTGCTGCCCCCCCAGCAGACCAGGGAGACTCCGAGCAATGCTGCAGGGAGCAAAGCCACTCCGCGTCTCCCTGGTCCGCTGGGGGGTACCCCCAGCGGACCAGGGAGACGGGGAGCGTACTTTCTCGCTGCGGCATTGCTCTGCCTCTCCCTGGTCTCCTGGGGGAGGTTTTTCCAAAGGCAGCATTGGCAAGCCGCCGCTTTTTTTCATTTTCATTTTCCTTTTTTTTTTTTTTTTTTAAATCAGGAACGGGAGTGAGGGCTCGGAAGAGCAGAGGCAAAGACAAAAAGACTGTGAGGAGAGGGGGCGGAGCCTGTCTGCAGATGAGCCCCGGGGGCTGCCGGGAAGGGAGGAAGGCAGGAGGGAGGGAGGGAGGAGAGCTGGGCGCCGCCCAGAGGGACCCGGCGCCCCACCACCACCTGGGCCTCCCTGGGGCGAGGGAGGGTAGGCCGGAAGAGGCACGCGGGGTGGGTGAGTCGGTCGGTCTTGCTCCGGTCGCCGTGAGCCAGGAGAGGGTGGCGGACGGTGAGCGAGCGGGCGGGACTTAGAAAATTTCTATTCCCCCGCGCTGGGGGGTGTCTTGGGAGGGGGAGAGTACGTCTGTGTGCGCCGTAAGGTGAGGTAAGCTCGAGTGTAGTATCCGCCCGGGGTCCTGTTTGAAGATCGCCTGATTAAGCAACCGCCTGGGATCGAATCCTTTGCTCCCTGGGACCCGGTCTGATCCAGCCCTTTTTAGGGCTTCTGACACCAAAACTCTGCAATCAACAGCCTTATTTCTAGGCCCCTTGGAAACCGCTCCGGAGCCTTAAAGGCTCCAGTTGTGTGCGGTTTCTTTTTTTTAGCCTGGAAGGGATTTAAACCCCTACCGCGGTTTTTCTGCCGGCCGCTCTACAGCTGATCTGCAATCAGCTGTTCAGGCCCCGCCCAGGCACGTCCTTTGAGACTGCCTATTGGCGGAGGCTCTTCTGTTGCCTTAAAGCAACAGCTGCTCTTTCCTTTTTGCTGCACTGGATCCTCTGCTATCGGCTGTGGATCTGCTCCGTTGGATCTGGATCTGGATCTGGATCTGGACATTTGCTCTGCGTCTGCCTGGTCTACTGGCCCCCTGCCGCCCCCCCCCCCCCCGTCTGCTGCCCCCCCAGCAGACCAGGGAGACTCCGAGCAATGCTGCAGGGAGCAAAGCCACTCCGCGTCTCCCTGGTCCGCTGGGGGGAACCCCCAGCGGACCAGGGAGACGCGGAGCGTACTTTCTCGCTGCGGCATTGCTCTGCCTCTCCCTGGTCTCCTGGGGGAGGTTTTTCCAAAGGCAGCATTGGCAAGCCGCCGCTTTTTTTCATTTTCATTTTCATTTTCCTTTTTTTTTTTTTTTTTTTAAATCAGGAACGGGAGTGAGGGCTCGGAAGAGCAGAGGCAAAGACAAAAAGACTGTGGGGAGAGGGGGCGGAGCCTGTCTGCAGATGAGCCCCGGGGGCTGCCGGGAAGGGAGGAAGGCAGGAGGGAGGGAGGGAGGAGAGCTGGGCGCCGCCCTGAGGGACCCCGGCGCCCCACCACCACCTGGGCCTCCCTGGGGCGAGGGAGGGTAGGCCGGAAGAGGCACGCGGGGTGGGTGAGTCGGTCGGTCTTGCTCCGGTCGCCGTGAGCCAGGAGAGGGTGGCGGACGGTGAGCGAGCGGGCGGGACTTAGAAAATTTCTATTCCCCCGCGCTGGGGGATGTCTTGGGAGGGGGAGAGTACGTCTGTGTGCGCCGTAAGGTGAGGTAAGCTCGAGTGTAGTATCCGCCCGGGGTCCTGTTTGAAGATCGCCTGATTAAGCGACCGCCTGGGATCGAATCCTTTGCTCCCTGGGACCCGGTCTGATCCAGCCCTTTTTAGGGCTTCTGACACCAAAACTCTGCAATCAACAGCCTTATTTCTAGGCCCCTTGGAAACCGCTCCGGAGCCTTAAAGGCTCCAGTTGGGTGCGGTTTCTTTTTTTTAGCCTGGAAGGGATTTAAACCCCTACCGCGGTTTTTCTGCCGGCCGCTCTACAGCTGATCTGCAATCAGCTGTTCAGGCCCCGCCCAGGCACGTCCTTTGAGACTGCCTATTGGCGGAGGCTCTTCTGTTGCCTTAAAGCAACAGCTGCTCTTTCCTTTTTGCTGCACTGGATCCTCTGCTATCGGCTGTGGATCTGCTCCGTTGGATCTGGATCTGGATCTGGATCTGGACATTTGCTCTGCGTCTGCCTGGTCTACTGGCCCCCTGCCGCCCCCCCCCCCCGTCTGCTGCCCCCCCAGCAGACCAGGGAGACTCCGAGCAATGCTGCAGGGAGCAAAGCCACTCCGCGTCTCCCTGGTCCGCTGGGGGGAACCCCCAGCGGACCAGGGAGACGCGGAGCGTACTTTCTCGCTGCGGCATTGCTCTGCCTCTCCCTGGTCTCCTGGGGGAGGTTTTTCCAAAGGCAGCATTGGCAAGCCGCCGCTTTTTTTCATTTTCATTTTCCTTTTTTTTTTAAATCAGGAACGGGAGTGAGGGCTCGGAAGAGCAGAGGCAAAGACAAAAAGACTGTGGGGAGAGGGGGCGGAGCCTGTCTGCAGATGAGCCCCGGGGGCTGCCGGGAAGGGAGGAAGGCAGGAGGGAGGGAGGGAGGAGAGCTGGGCGCCGCCCAGAGGGACCCCGGCGCCCCACCACCACCTGGGCCTCCCTGGGGCGAGGGAGGGTAGGCCGGAAGAGGCACGCGGGGTGGGTGAGTCGGTCGGTCTTGCTCCGGTCGCCGTGAGCCAGGAGAGGGTGGCGGACGGTGAGCGAGCGGGCGGGACTTAGAAAATTTCTATTCCCCCGCGCTGGGGGGTGTCTTGGGAGGGGGAGAGTACGTCTGTGTGCGCCGTAAGGTGAGGTAAGCTCGAGTGTAGTATCCGCCCGGGGTCCTGTTTGAAGATCGCCTGATTAAGCGACCGCCTGGGATCGAATCCTTTGCTCCCTGGGACCCGGTCTGATCCAGCCCTTTTTAGGGCTTCTGACACCAAAACTCTGCAATCAACAGCCTTATTTCTAGGCCCCTTGGAAACCGCTCCGGAGCCTTAAAGGCTCCAGTTGGGTGCGGTTTCTTTTTTTTTAGCCTGGAAGGGATTTAAACCCCTACCGCGGTTTTTCTGCCGGCCGCTCTACAGCTGATCTGCAATCAGCTGTTCAGGCCCCGCCCAGGCACGTCCTTTGAGACTGCCTATTGGCGGAGGCTCTTCTGTTGCCTTAAAGCAACAGCTGCTCTTTCCTTTTTGCTGCACTGGATCCTCTGCTATCGGCTGTGGATCTGCTCCGTTGGATCTGGATCTGGATCTGGATCTGGACATTTGCTCTGCGTCTGCCTGGTCTACTGGCCCCCTGCCCCCCCCCCCCCCCCGTCTGCTGCCCCCCCAGCAGACCAGGGAGACTCCGAGCAATGCTGCAGGGAGCAAAGCCACTCCGCGTCTCCCTGGTCCGCTGGGGGGAACCCCCAGCGGACCAGGGAGACGCGGAGCGTACTTTCTCGCTGCGGCATTGCTCTGCCTCTCCCTGGTCTCCTGGGGGAGGTTTTTCCAAAGGCAGCATTGGCAAGCCGCCGCTTTTTTTTCATTTTCATTTTCCTTTTTTTTTTTTTTTTTTTTTTAAATCAGGAACGGGAGTGAGGGCTCGGAAGAGCAGAGGCAAAGACAAAAAGACTGTGGGGAGAGGGGGCGGAGCCTGTCTGCAGATGAGCCCCGGGGGCTGCCGGGAAGGGAGGAAGGCAGGAGGGAGGGAGGGAGGAGAGCTGGGCGCCGCCCAGAGGGACCCCGGCGCCCCACCACCACCTGGGCCTCCCTGGGGCGAGGGAGGGTAGGCCGGAAGAGGCACGCGGGGTGGGTGAGTCGGTCGGTCTTGCTCCGGTCGCCGTGAGCCAGGAGAGGGTGGCGGACGGTGAGCGAGCGGGCGGGACTTAGAAAATTTCTATTCCCCCGCGCTGGGGGATGTCTTGGGAGGGGGAGAGTACGTCTGTGTGCGCCGTAAGGTGAGGTAAGCTCGAGTGTAGTATCCGCCCGGGGTCCTGTTTGAAGATCGCCTGATTAAGCGACCGCCTGGGATCGAATCCTTTGCTCCCTGGGACCCGGTCTGATCCAGCCCTTTTTAGGGCTTCTGACACCAAAACTCTGCAATCAACAGCCTTATTTCTAGGCCCCTTGGAAACCGCTCCGGAGCCTTAAAGGCTCCAGTTGTGTGCGGTTTCTTTTTTTTAGCCTGGAAGGGATTTAAACCCCTACCGCGGTTTTTCTGCCGGCCGCTCTACAGCTGATCTGCAATCAGCTGTTCAGGCCCCGCCCAGGCACGTCCTTTGAGACTGCCTATTGGCGGAGGCTCTTCTGTTGCCTTAAAGCAACAGCTGCTCTTTCCTTTTTGCTGCACTGGATCCTCTGCTATCGGCTGTGGATCTGCTCCGTTGGATCTGGATCTGGATCTGGATCTGGACATTTGCTCTGCGTCTGCCTGGTCTACTGGCCCCCTGCCGCCCCCCCCCCCCCCGTCTGCTGCCCCCCCCAGCAGACCAGGGAGACTCCGAGCAATGCTGCAGGGAGCAAAGCCACTCCGCGTCTCCCTGGTCCGCTGGGGGGAACCCCCAGCGGACCAGGGAGACGCGGAGCGTACTTTCTCGCTGCGGCATTGCTCTGCCTCTCCCTGGTCTCCTGGGGGAGGTTTTTCCAAAGGCAGCATTGGCAAGCCGCCGCTTTTTTTCATTTTCCATTTTTTTTTTTTAAATCAGGAACGGGAGTGAGGGCTCGGAAGAGCAGAGGCAAAGACAAAAAGACTGTGGGGAGAGGGGGCGGAGCCTGTCTGCAGATGAGCCCCGGGGGCTGCCGGGAAGGGAGGAAGGCAGGAGGGAGGGAGGGAGGAGAGCTGGGCGCCGCCCAGAGGGACCCCGGCGCCCCACCACCACCTGGGCCTCCCTGGGGCGAGGGAGGGTAGGCCGGAAGAGGCACGCGGGGTGGGTGAGTCGGTCGGTCTTGCTCCGGTCGCCGTGAGCCAGGAGAGGGTGGCGGACGGTGAGCGAGCGGGCGGGACTTAGAAAATTTCTATTCCCCCGCGCTGGGGGGTGTCTTGGGAGGGGGAGAGTACGTCTGTGTGCGCCGTAAGGTGAGGTAAGCTCGAGTGTAGTATCCGCCCGGGGTCCTGTTTGAAGATCGCCTGATTAAGCGACCGCCTGGGATCGAATCCTTTGCTCCCTGGGACCCGGTCTGATCCAGCCCTTTTTAGGGCTTCTGACACCAAAACTCTGCAATCAACAGCCTTATTTCTAGGCCCCTTGGAAACCGCTCCGGAGCCTTAAAGGCTCCAGTTGTGTGCGGTTTCTTTTTTTTAGCCTGGAAGGGATTTAAACCCCTACCGCGGTTTTTCTGCCGGCCGCTCTACAGCTGATCTGCAATCAGCTGCTCAGGCCCCGCCCAGGCACGTCCTTTGAGACTGCCTATTGGCGGAGGCTCTTCTGTTGCCTTAAAGCAACAGCTGCTCTTTCCTTTTTGCTGCACTGGATCCTCTGCTATCGGCTGTGGATCTGCTCCGTTGGATCTGGATCTGGATCTGGATCTGGACATTTGCTCTGCGTCTGCCTGGTCTACTGGCCCCCTGCCGCCCCCCCCCCGTCTGCTGCCCCCCCAGCAGACCAGGGAGACTCCGAGCAATGCTGCAGGGAGCAAAGCCACTCCGCGTCTCCCTGGTCCGCTGGGGGGAACCCCCAGCGGACCAGGGAGACGCGGAGCGTACTTTCTCGCTGCGGCATTGCTCTGCCTCTCCCTGGTCTCCTGGGGGAGGTTTTTCCAAAGGCAGCATTGGCAAGCCGCCGCTTTTTTCCATTTTCATTTTCCTTTTCCTTTTTTTTTTTTTTTTTTTAAATCAGGAATGGGAGTGAGGGCTCGGAAGAGCAGAGGCAAAGACAAAAAGACTGTGGGGAGAGGGGGCGGAGCCTGTCTGCAGATGAGCCCCGGGGGCTGCCGGGAAGGGAGGAAGGCAGGAGGGAGGGAGGGAGGAGAGCTGGGCGCCGCCCAGAGGGACCCCGGCGCCCCACCACCACCTGGGCCTCCCTGGGGCGAGGGAGGGTAGGCCGGAAGAGGCACGCGGGGTGGGTGAGTCGGTCGGTCTTGCTCCGGTCGCCGTGAGCCAGGAGAGGGTGGCGGACGGTGAGCGAGCGGGCGGGACTTAGAAAATTTCTATTCCCCCGCGCTGGGGGGTGTCTTGGGAGGGGGAGAGTACGTCTGTGTGCGCCGTAAGGTGAGGTAAGCTCGAGTGTAGTATCCGCCCGGGGTCCTGTTTGAAGATCGCCTGATTAAGCGACCGCCTGGGATCGAATCCTTTGCTCCCTGGGACCCGGTCTGATCCAGCCCTTTTTAGGGCTTCTGACACCAAAACTCTGCAATCAACAGCCTTATTTCTAGGCCCCTTGGAAACCGCTCCGGAGCCTTAAAGGCTCCAGTTGTGTGCGGTTTCTTTTTTTTAGCCTGGAAGGGATTTAAACCCCTACCGCGGTTTTTCTGCCGGCCGCTCTACAGCTGATCTGCAATCAGCTGTTCAGGCCCCGCCCAGGCACGTCCTTTGAGACTGCCTATTGGCGGAGGCTCTTCTGTTGCCTTAAAGCAACAGCTGCTCTTTCCTTTTTGCTGCACTGGATCCTCTGCTATCGGCTGTGGATCTGCTCCGTTGGATCTGGATCTGGATCAGGATCTGGACATTTGCTCTGCGTCTGCCTGGTCTACTGGCCCCCTGCCGCCCCCCCCCCCCCCGTCTGCTGCCCCCCCCAGCAGACCAGGGAGACTCCGAGCAATGCTGCAGGGAGCAAAGCCACTCCGCGTCTCCCTGGTCCGCTGGGGGGAACCCCCAGCGGACCAGGGAGACGCGGAGCGTACTTTCTCGCTGCGGCATTGCTCTGCCTCTCCCTGGTCTCCTGGGGGAGGTTTTTCCAAAGGCAGCATTGGCAAGCCGCCGCTTTTTTTCATTTTCATTTTCCTTTTTTTTTTTTTTTTTTTTTTTAAATCAGGAACGGGAGTGAGGGCTCGGAAGAGCAGAGGCAAAGACAAAAAGACTGTGGGGAGAGGGGGCGGAGCCTGTCTGCAGATGAGCCCCGGGGGCTGCCGGGAAGGGAGGAAGGCAGGAGGGAGGGAGGGAGGAGAGCTGGGCGCCGCCCTGAGGGACCCCGGCGCCCCACCACCACCTGGGCCTCCCTGGGGCGAGGGAGGGTAGGCCGGAAGAGGCACGCGGGGTGGGTGAGTCGGTCGGTCTTGCTCCGGTCGCCGTGAGCCAGGAGAGGGTGGCGGACGGTGAGCGAGCGGGCGGGACTTAGAAAATTTCTATTCCCCCGCGCTGGGGGATGTCTTGGGAGGGGGAGAGTACGTCTGTGTGCGCCGTAAGGTGAGGTAAGCTCGAGTGTAGTATCCGCCCGGGGTCCTGTTTGAAGATCGCCTGATTAAGCGACCGCCTGGGATCGAATCCTTTGCTCCCTGGGACCCGGTCTGATCCAGCCCTTTTTAGGGCTTCTGACACCAAAACTCTGCAATCAACAGCCTTATTTCTAGGCCCCTTGGAAACCGCTCCGGAGCCTTAAAGGCTCCAGTTGGGTGCGGTTTCTTTTTTTTTAGCCTGGAAGGGATTTAAACCCCTACCGCGGTTTTTCTGCCGGCCGCTCTACAGCTGATCTGCAATCAGCTGTTCAGGCCCCGCCCAGGCACATCCTTTGAGACTGCCTATTGGCGGAGGCTCTTCTGTTGCCTTAAAGCAACAGCTGCTCTTTCCTTTTTGCTGCACTGGATCCTCTGCTATCGGCTGTGGATCTGCTCCGTTGGATCTGGATCTGGATCTGGATCTGGACATTTGCTCTGCGTCTGCCTGGTCTACTGGCCCCCTGCCGCCGCTCCCCCCCCCCGTCTGCTGCCCCCCCAGCAGACCAGGGAGACTCCGAGCAATGCTGCAGGGAGCAAAGCCACTCCGCGTCTCCCTGGTCCGCTGGGGGGAACCCCCAGCGGACCAGGGAGACGCGGAGCGTACTTTCTCGCTGCGGCATTGCTCTGCCTCTCCCTGGTCTCCTGGGGGAGGTTTTTCCAAAGGCAGCATTGGCAAGCCGCCGCTTTTTTTCATTTTCATTTTCCTTTTTTTTTTTTTTTTTTTTTTTTAAATCAGGAACGGGAGTGAGGGCTCGGAAGAGCAGAGGCAAAGACAAAAAGACTGTGGGGAGAGGGGGCGGAGCCTGTCTGCAGATGAGCCCCGGGGGCTGCCGGGAAGGGAGGAAGGCAGGAGGGAGGGAGGAGAGCTGGGCGCCGCCCAGAGGGACCCCGGCGCCCCACCACCACCTGGGCCTCCCTGGGGCGAGGGAGGGTAGGCCGGAAGAGGCACGCGGGGTGGGTGAGTCGGTCGGTCTTGCTCCGGTCGCCGTGAGCCAGGAGAGGGTGGCGGACGGTGAGCGAGCGGGCGGGACTTAGAAAATTTCTATTCCCCCGCGCTGGGGGGTGTCTTGGGAGGGGGAGAGTACGTCTGTGTGCGCCGTAAGGTGAGGTAAGCTCGAGTGTAGTATCCGCCCGGGGTCCTGTTTGAAGATCGCCTGATTAAGCGACCGCCTGGGATCGAATCCTTTGCTCCCTGGGACCCGGTCTGATCCAGCCCTTTTTAGGGCTTCTGACACCAAAACTCTGCAATCAACAGCCTTATTTCTAGGCCCCTTGGAAACCGCTCCGGAGCCTTAAAGGCTCCAGTTGGGTGCGGTTTCTTTTTTTTTAGCCTGGAAGGGATTTAAACTCCTACCGGGGTTTTTCTGCCAGCCGCTCTACAGCTGATCTGCAATCAGCTGTTCAGGCCCCGCCCAGGCACGTCCTTTGAGACTGCCTATTGGCGGAGGCTCTTCTGTTGCCTTAAAGCAACAGCTGCTCTTTCCTTTTTGCTGCACTGGATCCTCTGCTATCGGCTGTGGATCTGCTCCGTTGGATCTGGATCTGGATCTGGATCTGGACATTTGCTCTGCGTCTGCCTGGTCTACTGGCCCCCTGCCGCCCCCCCCCCCCGTCTGCTGCCCCCCCAGCAGACCAGGGAGACTCCGAGCAATGCTGCAGGGAGCAAAGCCACTCCGCGTCTCCCTGGTCCGCTGGGGGGAACCCCCAGCGGACCAGGGAGACGCGGAGCGTACTTTCTCGCTGCGGCATTGCTCTGCCTCTCCCTGGTCTCCTGGGGGAGGTTTTTCCAAAGGCAGCATTGGCAAGCCGCCGCTTTTTTTCATTTTCCATTTTTTTTTTAAATCAGGAACGGGAGTGAGGGCTCGGAAGAGCAGAGGCAAAGACAAAAAGACTGTGGGGAGAGGGGGCGGAGCCTCTCTGCAGATGAGCCCCGGGGGCTGCCAGGAAGGGAGGAAGGCAGGAGGGAGGGAGGGAGGAGAGCTGGGCGCCGCCCTGAGGGACCCCGGCGCCCCACCACCACCTGGGCCTCCCTGGGGCGAGGGAGGGTAGGCCGGAAGAGGCACGCGGGGTGGGTGAGTCGGTCGGTCTTGCTCCGGTCGCCGTGAGCCAGGAGAGGGTGGCGGACGGTGAGCGAGCGGGCGGGACTTAGAAAATTTCTATTCCCCCGCGCTGGGGGATGTCTTGGGAGGGGGAGAGTACGTCTGTGTGCGCCGTAAGGTGAGGTAAGCTCGAGTGTAGTATCCGCCCGGGGTCCTGTTTGAAGATCGCCTGATTAAGCGACCGCCTGGGATCGAATCCTTTGCTCCCTGGGACCCGGTCTGATCCAGCCCTTTTTAGGGCTTCTGACACCAAAACTCTGCAATCAACAGCCTTATTTCTAGGCCCCTTGGAAACCGCTCCGGAGCCTTAAAGGCTCCAGTTGGGTGCGGTTTCTTTTTTTTTAGCCTGGAAGGGATTTAAACCCCTACCGCGGTTTTTCTGCCGGCCGCTCTACAGCTGATCTGCAATCAGCTGTTCAGGCCCTGCCCAGGCACGTCCTTTGAGACTGCCTATTGGCGGAGGCTCTTCTGTTGCCTTAAAGCAACAGCTGCTCTTTCCTTTTTGCTGCACTGGATCCTCTGCTATCGGCTGTGGATCTGCTCCGTTGGATCTGGATCTGGATCTGGATCTGGACATTTGCTCTGCGTCTGCCTGGTCTACTGGCCCCCTGCCGCCGCCCCCCCCCCCCGTCTGCTGCCCCCCCAGCAGACCAGGGAGACTCCGAGCAATGCTGCAGGGAGCAAAGCCACTCCGCGTCTCCCTGGTCCGCTGGGGGGAACCCCCAGCGGACCAGGGAGACGCGGAGCGTACTTTCTCGCTGCGGCATTGCTCTGCCTCTCCCTGGTCTCCTGGGGGAGGTTTTTCCAAAGGCAGCATTGGCAAGCCGCCGCTTTTTTTCATTTTCATTTTCCTTTTTTTTTTTTTTTTTTTTTTTAAATCAGGAACGGGAGTGAGGGCTCGGAAGAGCAGAGGCAAAGACAAAAAGACTGTGGGGAGAGGGGGCGGAGCCTGTCTGCAGATGAGCCCCGGGGGCTGCCGGGAAGGGAGGAAGGCAGGAGGGAGGGAGGAGAGCTGGGCGCCGCCCAGAGGGACCCCGGCGCCCCACCACCACCTGGGCCTCCCTGGGGCGAGGGAGGGTAGGCCGGAAGAGGCACGCGGGGTGGGTGAGTCGGTCGGTCTTGCTCCGGTCGCCGTGAGCCAGGAGAGGGTGGCGGACGGTGAGCGAGCGGGCGGGACTTAGAAAATTTCTATTCCCCCGCGCTGGGGGGTGTCTTGGGAGGGGGAGAGTACGTCTGTGTGCGCCGTAAGGTGAGGTAAGCTCGAGTGTAGTATCCGCCCGGGGTCCTGTTTGAAGATCGCCTGATTAAGCGACCGCCTGGGATCGAATCCTTTGCTCCCTGGGACCCGGTCTGATCCAGCCCTTTTTAGGGCTTCTGACACCAAAACTCTGCAATCAACAGCCTTATTTCTAGGCCCCTTGGAAACCGCTCCGGAGCCTTAAAGGCTCCAGTTGGGTGCGGTTTCTTTTTTTTTAGCCTGGAAGGGATTTAAACTCCTACCGGGGTTTTTCTGCCGGCCGCTCTACAGCTGATCTGCAATCAGCTGTTCAGGCCCCGCCCAGGCACGTCCTTTGAGACTGCCTATTGGCGGAGGCTCTTCTGTTGCCTTAAAGCAACAGCTGCTCTTTCCTTTTTGCTGCACTGGATCCTCTGCTATCGGCTGTGGATCTGCTCCGTTGGATCTGGATCTGGATCTGGATCTGGACATTTGCTCTGCGTCTGCCTGGTCTACTGGCCCCCTGCCGCCCCCCCCCCCCCGTCTGCTGCCCCCCCAGCAGACCAGGGAGACTCCGAGCAATGCTGCAGGGAGCAAAGCCACTCCGCGTCTCCCTGGTCCGCTGGGGGGAACCCCCAGCGGACCAGGGAGACGCGGAGCGTACTTTCTCGCTGCGGCATTGCTCTGCCTCTCCCTGGTCTCCTGGGGGAGGTTTTTCCAAAGGCAGCATTGGCAAGCCGCCGCTTTTTTTCATTTTCCATTTTTTTTTAAAATCAGGAACGGGAGTGAGGGCTCGGAAGAGCAGAGGCAAAGACAAAAAGACTGTGGGGAGAGGGGGCGGAGCCTCTCTGCAGATGAGCCCTGGGGGCTGCCGGGAAGGGAGGAAGGCAGGAGGGAGGGAGGGAGGAGAGCTGGGCGCCGCCCTGAGGGACCCCGGCGCCCCACCACCACCTGGGCCTCCCTGGGGCGAGGGAGGGTAGGCCGGAAGAGTCACGCGGGGTGGGTGAGTCGGTCGGTCTTGCTCCGGTCGCCGTGAGCCAGGAGAGGGTGGCGGACGGTGAGCGAGCGGGCGGGACTTAGAAAATTTCTATTCCCCCGCGCTGGGGGATGTCTTGGGAGGGGGAGAGTACCTCTGTGTGCGCCGTAAGGTGAGGTAAGCTCGAGTGTAGTATCCGCCCGGGGTCCTGTTTGAAGATCGCCTGATTAAGCGACCGCCTGGGATCGAATCCTTTGCTCCCTGGGACCCGGTCTGATCCAGCCCTTTTTAGGGCTTCTGACACCAAAACTCTGCAATCAACAGCCTTATTTCTAGGCCCCTTAGAAACCGCTCCGGAGCCTTAAAGGCTCCAGTTGGGTGCGGTTTCTTTTTTTTAGCCTGGAAGGGATTTAAACCCCTACCGCGGTTTTTCTGCCGGCCGCTCTACAGCTGATCTGCAATCAGCTGTTCAGGCCCCGCCCAGGCACGTCCTTTGAGACTGCCTATTGGCGGAGGCTCTTCTGTTGCCTTAAAGCAACAGCTGCTCTTTCCTTTTTGCTGCACTGGATCCTCTGCTATCGGCTGTGGATCTGCTCCGTTGGATCTGTATCTGGATCTGGATATGGACATTTGCTCTGCGTCTGCCTGGTCTACTGGCCCCCTGCCGCCCCCTCCCCCGTCTGCTGCCCCCCCCCAGCAGACCAGGGAGACTCCGAGCAATGCTGCAGGGAGCAAAGCCACTCCGCGTCTCCCTGGTCCGCTGGGGGGAACCCCCAGCGGACCAGGGAGACGCGGAGCGTACTTTCTCGCTGCGGCATTGCTCTGCCTCTCCCTGGTCTCCTGGGGGAGGTTTTTCCAAAGGCAGCATTGGCAAGCCGCCGCTTTTTTTCATTTTCCATTTTTTTTTTTTTAAATCAGGAACGGGAGTGAGGGCTCGGAAGAGCAGAGGCAAAGACAAAAAGACTGTGGGGAGAGGGGGCGGAGCCTGTCTGCAGATGAGCCCCGGAGGCTGCCGGGAAGGGAGGAAGGCAGGAGGGAGGGAGGGAGGAGAGCTGGGCGCCGCCCTGAGGGACCCCGGCGCCCCACCACCACCTGGGCCTCCCTGGGGCGAGGGAGGGTAGGCCGGAAGAGGCACGCGGGGTGGGTGAGTCGGTCGGTCTTGCTCCGGTCGCCGTGAGCCAGTAGAGGGTGGCGGACGGTGAGCGAGCGGGCGGGACTTAGAAAATTTCTATTCCCCCGCGCTGGGGGATGTCTTGGGAGGGGGAGAGTACGTCTGTGTGCGCCGTAAGGTGAGGTAAGCTCGAGTGTAGTATCCGCCCGGGGTCCTGTTTGAAGATCGCCTGATTAAGCGACCGCCTGGGATCGAATCCTTTGCTCCCTGGGACCCGGTCTGATCCAGCCCTTTTTAGGGCTTCTGACACCAAAACTCTGCAATCAACAGCCTTATTTCTAGGCCCCTTGGAAACCGCTCCGGAGCCTTAAAGGCTCCAGTTGTGTGCGGTTTCTTTTTTTTAGCCTGGAAGGGATTTAAACCCCTACCGCGGTTTTTCTGCCGGCCGCTCTACAGCTGATCTGCAATCAGCTGTTCAGGCCCCGCCCAGGCACGTCCTTTGAGACTGCCTATTGGCGGAGGCTCTTCTGTTGCCTTAAAGCAACAGCTGCTCTTTCCTTTTTGCTGCACTGGATCCTCTGCTATCGGCTGTGGATCTGCTCCGTTGGATCTGGATCTGGATCTGGATCTGGACATTTGCTCTGCGTCTGCCTGGTCTACTGGCCCCCTGCCGCCCCCCCCCCCGTCTGCTGCCCCCCCCAGCAGACCAGGGAGACTCCGAGCAATGCTGCAGGGAGCAAAGCCACTCCGCGTCTCCCTGGTCCGCTGGGGGGAACCCCCAGCGGACCAGGGAGACGCGGAGCGTACTTTCTCGCTGCGGCATTGCTCTGCCTCTCCCTGGTCTCCTGGGGGAGGTTTTTCCAAAGGCAGCATTGGCAAGCCGCCGCTTTTTTTCATTTTCATTTTCCTTTTTTTTTTTTTTTTTTTTAAATCAGGAACGGGAGTGAGGGCTCGGAAGAGCAGAGGCAAAGACAAAAAGACTGTGGGGAGAGGGGGCGGAGCCTGTCTGCAGATGAGCCCCGGGGGCTGCCGGGAAGGGAGGAAGGCAGGAGGGAGGGAGGGAGGAGAGCTGGGCGCCGCCCAGAGGGACCCCGGCGCCCCACCACCACCTGGGCCTCCCTGGGGCGAGGGAGGGTAGGCCGGAAGAGGCACGCGGGGTGGGTGAGTCGGTCGGTCTTGCTCCGGTCGCCGTGAGCCAGGAGAGGGTGGCGGACGGTGAGCGAGCGGGCGGGACTTAGAAAATTTCTATTCCCCCGCGCTGGGGGGTGTCTTGGGAGGGGGAGAGTACGTCTGTGTGCGCCGTAAGGTGAGGTAAGCTCGAGTGTAGTATCCGCCCGGGGTCCTGTTTGAAGATCGCCTGATTAAGCAACCGCCTGGGATCGAATCCTTTGCTCCCTGGGACCCGGTCTGATCCAGCCCTTTTTAGGGCTTCTGACACCAAAACTCTGCAATCAACAGCCTTATTTCTAGGCCCCTTGGAAACCGCTCCGGAGCCTTAAAGGCTCCAGTTGTGTGCGGTTTCTTTTTTTTAGCCTGGAAGGGATTTAAACCCCTACCGCGGTTTTTCTGCCGGCCGCTCTACAGCTGATCTGCAATCAGCTGTTCAGGCCCCGCCCAGGCACGTCCTTTGAGACTGCCTATTGGCGGAGGCTCTTCTGTTGCCTTAAAGCAACAGCTGCTCTTTCCTTTTGCTGCACTGGATCCTCTGCTATCGGCTGTGGATCTGCTCCGTTGGATCTGGATCTGGATCTGGATCTGGACATTTGCTCTGCGTCTGCCTGGTCTACTGGCCCCCTGCCGCCCCCCCCCCCCCCGTCTGCTGCCCCCCCAGCAGACCAGGGAGACTCCGAGCAATGCTGCAGGGAGCAAAGCCACTCCGCGTCTCCCTGGTCCGCTGGGGGGAACCCCCAGCGGACCAGGGAGACGCGGAGCGTACTTTCTCGCTGCGGCATTGCTCTGCCTCTCCCTGGTCTCCTGGGGGAGGTTTTTCCAAAGGCAGCATTGGCAAGCCGCCGCTTTTTTTCATTTTCATTTTCCTTTTTTTTTTTTTTTTTTTTTTTTTTAAATCAGGAACGGGAGTGAGGGCTCGGAAGAGCAGAGGCAAAGACAAAAAGACTGTGGGGAGAGGGGGCGGAGCCTGTCTGCAGATGAGCCCCGGGGGCTGCCGGGAAGGGAGGAAGGCAGGAGGGAGGGAGGGAGGAGAGCTGGGCGCCGCCCAGAGGGACCCCGGCGCCCCACCACCACCTGGGCCTCCCTGGGGCGAGGGAGGGTAGGCCGGAAGAGGCACGCGGGGTGGGTGAGTCGGTCGGTCTTGCTCCGGTCGCCGTGAGCCAGGAGAGGGTGGCGGACGGTGAGCGAGCGGGCGGGACTTAGAAAATTTCTATTCCCCCGCGCTGGGGGGTGTCTTGGGAGGGGGAGAGTACGTCTGTGTGCGCCGTAAGGTGAGGTAAGCTCGAGTGTAGTATCCGCCCGGGGTCCTGTTTGAAGATCGCCTGATTAAGCAACCGCCTGGGATCGAATCCTTTGCTCCCTGGGACCCGGTCTGATCCAGCCCTTTTTAGGGCTTCTGACACCAAAACTCTGCAATCAACAGCCTTATTTCTAGGCCCCTTGGAAACCGCTCCGGAGCCTTAAAGGCTCCAGTTGTGTGCGGTTTCTTTTTTTTAGCCTGGAAGGGATTTAAACCCCTACCGCGGTTTTTCTGCCGGCCGCTCTACAGCTGATCTGCAATCAGCTGTTCAGGCCCCGCCCAGGCACGTCCTTTGAGACTGCCTATTGGCGGAGGCTCTTCTGTTGCCTTAAAGCAACAGCTGCTCTTTCCTTTTTGCTGCACTGGATCCTCTGCTATCGGCTGTGGATCTGCTCCGTTGGATCTGGATCTGGATCTGGATCTGGACATTTGCTCTGCGTCTGCCTGGTCTACTGGCCCCCTGCGGCCCCCCCCCTCCGTCTGCTGCCCCCCCCAGCAGACCAGGGAGACTCCGAGCAATGCTGCAGGGAGCAAAGCCACTCCGCGTCTCCCTGGTCCCTAGCGGACCAGGGAGACGCGGAGCGTACTTTCTCGCTGCGGCATTGCTCTGCCTCTCCCTGGTCTCCTGGGGGAGGTTTTTCCAAAGGCAGCATTGGCAAGCCGCCGCTTTTTTTCATTTTCCTTTTTTTTTTTTTTTTTTTTTTTTTAAATCAGGAACGGGAGTGAGGGCTCGGAAGAGCAGAGGCAAAGACAAAAAGACTGTGGGGAGAGGGGGCGGAGCCTGTCTGCAGATGAGCCCCGGGGGCTGCCGGGAAGGGAGGAAGGCAGGAGGGAGGGAGGGAGGAGAGCTGGGCGCCGCCCAGAGGGACCCCGGCGCCCCACCACCACCTGGGCCTCCCTGGGGCGAGGGAGGGTAGGCCGGAAGAGGCACGCGGGGTGGGTGAGTCGGTCGGTCTTGCTCCGGTCGCCGTGAGCCAGGAGAGGGTGGCGGACGGTGAGCGAGCGGGCGGGACTTAGAAAATTTCTATTCCCCCGCGCTGGGGGGTGTCTTGGGAGGGGGAGAGTACGTCTGTGTGCGCCGTAAGGTGAGGTAAGCTCGAGTGTAGTATCCGCCCGGGGTCCTGTTTGAAGATCGCCTGATTAAGCGACCGCCTGGGATCGAATCCTTTGCTCCCTGGGACCCGGTCTGATCCAGCCCTTTTTAGGGCTTCTGACACCAAAACTCTGCAATCAACAGCCTTATTTCTAGGCCCCTTGGAAACCGCTCCGGAGCCTTAAAGGCTCCAGTTGGGTGCGGTTTCTTTTTTTTTAGCCTGGAAGAGATTTAAACCCCTACCGGGGTTTTTCTGCCGGCCGCTCTACAGCTGATCTGCAATCAGCTGTTCAGGCCCCGCCCAGGCACGTCCTTTGAGACTGCCTATTGGCGGAGGCTCTTCTGTTGCCTTAAAGCAACAGCTGCTCTTTCCTTTTTGCTGCACTGGATCCTCTGCTATCGGCTGTGGATCTGCTCCGTTGGATCTGGATCTGGATCTGGATCTGGACATTTGCTCTGCGTCTGCCTGGTCTACTGGCCCCCTGCCGCCCCCCCCCCCCGTCTGCTGCCCCCCCAGCAGACCAGGGAGACTCCGAGCAATGCTGCAGGGAGCAAAGCCACTCCGCGTCTCCCTGGTCCGCTGGGGGGAACCCCCAGCGGACCAGGGAGACGCGGAGCGTACTTTCTCGCTGCGGCATTGCTCTGCCTCTCCCTGGTCTCCTGGGGGAGGTTTTTCCAAAGGCAGCATTGGCAAGCCGCCGCTCTTTTTCATTTTCATTTTCCTTTTTTTTTTTTTTTTTTAAATCAGGAACGGGAGTGAGGGCTCGGAAGAGCAGAGGCAAAGACAAAAAGACTGTGGGGAGAGGGGGCGGAGCCTGTCTGCAGATAAGCCCCGGGGGCTGCCGGGAAGGGAGGAAGGCAGGAGGGAGGGAGGGAGGAGAGCTGGGCGCCGCCCAGAGGGACCCCGGCGCCCCACCACCACCTGGGCCTCCCTGGGGCGAGGGAGGGTAGGCCGGAAGAGGCACGCGGGGTGGGTGAGTCGGTCGGTCTTGCTCCGGTCGCCGTGAGCCAGGAGAGGGTGGCGGACGGTGAGCGAGCGGGCGGGACTTAGAAAATTTCTATTCCCCCGCGCTGGAGGGTGTCTTGGGAGGGGGAGAGTACGTCTGTGTGCGCCGTAAGGTGAGGTAAGCTCGAGTGTAGTATCCGCCCGGGGTCCTGTTTGAAGATCGCCTGATTAAGCGACCGCCTGGGATCGAATCCTTTGCTCCCTGGGACCCGGTCTGATCCAGCCCTTTTTAGGGCTTCTGACACCAAAACTCTGCAATCAACAGCCTTATTTCTAGGCTCCTTGGAAACCGCTCCGGAGCCTTAAAGGCTCCAGTTGGGTGCGGTTTCTTTTTTTTTAGCCTGGAAGAGATTTAAACCCCTACCTGGGTTTTTCTGCCGGCCGCTCTACAGCTGATCTGCAATCAGCTGTTCAGGCCCCGCCTAGGCACGTCCTTTGAGACTGCCTATTGGCGGAGGCTCTTCTGTTGCCTTAAAGCAATAGCTGCTCTTTCCTTTTTGCTGCACTGGATCCTCGGCTATCGGCTGTGGATCTGCTCCGTTGGATCTGGATCTGGATCTGGATCTGGACATTTGCTCTGCGTCTGCCTGGTCTACTGGCCCCCTGCCGCCCCCCCCCCCGTCTGCTGCCCCCCCCAGCAGACCAGGAAGACTCCGAGCAATGCTGCAGGGAGCAAAGCCACTCCGCGTCTCCCTGGTCCGCTGGGGGGAACCCCCAGCGGACCAGGGAGACGCGGAGCGTACTTTCTCGCTGCGGCATTGCTCTGCCTCTCCCTGGTCTCCTGGGGGAGGTTTTTCCAAAGGCAGCATTGGCAAGCCGCCGCTTTTTTTCATTTTCCATTTTTTTTTTAAATCAGGAACGGGAGTGAGGGCTCGGAAGAGCAGAGGCAAAGACAAAAAGACTGTGGGGAGAGGGGGCGGAGCCTCTCTGCAGATGAGCCCTGGGGGCTGCCGGGAAGGGAGGAAGGCAGGAGGGAGGGAGGGAGGAGAGCTGGGCGCCGCCCTGAGGGACCCCGGCGCCCCACCACCACCTGGGCCTCCCTGGGGCGAGGGAGGGTAGGCCGGAAGAGTCACGCGGGGTGGGTGAGTCGGTCGGTCTTGCTCCGGTCGCCGTGAGCCAGGAGAGGGTGGCGGACGGTGAGCGAGCGGGCGGGACTTAGAAAATTTCTATTCCCCCGCGCTGGGGGATGTCTTGGGAGGGGGAGAGTACCTCTGTGTGCGCCGTAAGGTGAGGTAAGCTCGAGTGTAGTATCCGCCCGGGGTCCTGTTTGAAGATCGCCTGATTAAGCGACCGCCTGGGATCGAATCCTTTGCTCCCTGGGACCCGGTCTGATCCAGCCCTTTTTAGGGCTTCTGACACCAAAACTCTGCAATCAACAGCCTTATTTCTAGGCCCCTTGGAAACCGCTCCGGAGCCTTAAAGGCTCCAGTTGGGTGCGGTTTCTTTTTTTTTAGCCTGGAAGGGATTTAAACTCCTACCGGGGTTTTTCTGCCAGCCGCTCTACAGCTGATCTGCAATCAGCTGTTCAGGCCCCGCCCAGGCACGTCCTTTGAGACTGCCTATTGGCGGAGGCTCTTCTGTTGCCTTAAAGCAACAGCTGCTCTTTCCTTTTTGCTGCACTGGATCCTCTGCTATCGGCTGTGGATCTGCTCCGTTGGATCTGGATCTGGATCTGGATCTGGACATTTGCTCTGCGTCTGCCTGGTCTACTGGCCCCCTGCCGCCCCCCCCCCCCCGTCTGCTGCCCCCCCAGCAGACCAGGGAGACTCCGAGCAATGCTGCAGGGAGCAAAGCCACTCCGCGTCTCCCTGGTCCGCTGGGGGGAACCCCCAGCGGACCAGGGAGACGCGGAGCGTACTTTCTCGCTGCGGCATTGCTCTGCCTCTCCCTGGTCTCCTGGGGGAGGTTTTTCCAAAGGCAGCATTGGCAAGCCGCCGCTTTTTTTCATTTTCCATTTTTTTTTTAAATCAGGAACGGGAGTGAGGGCTCGGAAGAGCAGAGGCAAAGACAAAAAGACTGTGGGGAGAGGGGGCGGAGCCTCTCTGCAGATGAGCCCCGGGGGCTGCCAGGAAGGGAGGAAGGCAGGAGGGAGGGAGGGAGGAGAGCTGGGCGCCGCCCTGAGGGACCCCGGCGCCCCACCACCACCTGGGCCTCCCTGGGGCGAGGGAGGGTAGGCCGGAAGAGGCACGCGGGGTGGGTGAGTCGGTCGGTCTTGCTCCGGTCGCCGTGAGCCAGGAGAGGGTGGCGGACGGTGAGCGAGCGGGCGGGACTTAGAAAATTTCTATTCCCCCGCGCTGGGGGATGTCTTGGGAGGGGGAGAGTACGTCTGTGTGCGCCGTAAGGTGAGGTAAGCTCGAGTGTAGTATCCGCCCGGGGTCCTGTTTGAAGATCGCCTGATTAAGCGACCGCCTGGGATCGAATCCTTTGCTCCCTGGGACCCGGTCTGATCCAGCCCTTTTTAGGGCTTCTGACACCAAAACTCTGCAATCAACAGCCTTATTTCTAGGCCCCTTGGAAACCGCTCCGGAGCCTTAAAGGCTCCAGTTGGGTGCGGTTTCTTTTTTTTTAGCCTGGAAGGGATTTAAACCCCTACCGCGGTTTTTCTGCCGGCCGCTCTACAGCTGATCTGCAATCAGCTGTTCAGGCCCCGCCCAGGCACGTCCTTTGAGACTGCCTATTGGCGGAGGCTCTTCTGTTGCCTTAAAGCAACAGCTGCTCTTTCCTTTTTGCTGCACTGGATCCTCTGCTATCGGCTGTGGATCTGCTCCGTTGGATCTGGATCTGGATCTGGATCTGGACATTTGCTCTGCGTCTGCCTGGTCTACTGGCCCCCTGCCGCCGCCCCCCCCCCGCCGTCTGCTGCCCCCCCAGCAGACCAGGGAGACTCCGAGCAATGCTGCAGGGAGCAAAGCCACTCCGCGTCTCCCTGGTCCGCTGGGGGGAACCCCCAGCGGACCAGGGAGACGCGGAGCGTACTTTCTCGCTGCGGCATTGCTCTGCCTCTCCCTGGTCTCCTGGGGGAGGTTTTTCCAAAGGCAGCATTGGCAAGCCGCCGCTTTTTTTCATTTTCATTTTCCTTTTTTTTTTTTTTTTTTTTTTTAAATCAGGAACGGGAGTGAGGGCTCGGAAGAGCAGAGGCAAAGACAAAAAGACTGTGGGGAGAGGGGGCGGAGCCTGTCTGCAGATGAGCCCCGGGGGCTGCCGGGAAGGGAGGAAGGCAGGAGGGAGGGAGGAGAGCTGGGCGCCGCCCAGAGGGACCCCGGCGCCCCACCACCACCTGGGCCTCCCTGGGGCGAGGGAGGGTAGGCCGGAAGAGGCACGCGGGGTGGGTGAGTCGGTCGGTCTTGCTCCGGTCGCCGTGAGCCAGGAGAGGGTGGCGGACGGTGAGCGAGCGGGCGGGACTTAGAAAATTTCTATTCCCCCGCGCTGGGGGGTGTCTTGGGAGGGGGAGAGTACGTCTGTGTGCGCCGTAAGGTGAGGTAAGCTCGAGTGTAGTATCCGCCCGGGGTCCTGTTTGAAGATCGCCTGATTAAGCGACCGCCTGGGATCGAATCCTTTGCTCCCTGGGACCCGGTCTGATCCAGCCCTTTTTAGGGCTTCTGACACCAAAACTCTGCAATCAACAGCCTTATTTCTAGGCCCCTTGGAAACCGCTCCGGAGCCTTAAAGGCTCCAGTTGGGTGCGGTTTCTTTTTTTTTAGCCTGGAAGGGATTTAAACTCCTACCGGGGTTTTTCTGCCAGCCGCTCTACAGCTGATCTGCAATCAGCTGTTCAGGCCCCGCCCAGGCACGTCCTTTGAGACTGCCTATTGGCGGAGGCTCTTCTGTTGCCTTAAAGCAACAGCTGCTCTTTCCTTTTTGCTGCACTGGATCCTCTGCTATCGGCTGTGGATCTGCTCCGTTGGATCTGGATCTGGATCTGGATCTGGACATTTGCTCTGCGTCTGCCTGGTCTACTGGCCCCCTGCCGCCCCCCCCCCCCCGTCTGCTGCCCCCCCAGCAGACCAGGGAGACTCCGAGCAATGCTGCAGGGAGCAAAGCCACTCCGCGTCTCCCTGGTCCGCTGGGGGGAACCCCCAGCGGACCAGGGAGACGCGGAGCGTACTTTCTCGCTGCGGCATTGCTCTGCCTCTCCCTGGTCTCCTGGGGGAGGTTTTTCCAAAGGCAGCATTGGCAAGCCGCCGCTTTTTTTCATTTTCCATTTTTTTTTAAAATCAGGAACGGGAGTGAGGGCTCGGAAGAGCAGAGGCAAAGACAAAAAGACTGTGGGGAGAGGGGGCGGAGCCTCTCTGCAGATGAGCCCTGGGGGCTGCCGGGAAGGGAGGAAGGCAGGAGGGAGGGAGGGAGGAGAGCTGGGCGCCGCCCTGAGGGACCCCGGCGCCCCACCACCACCTGGGCCTCCCTGGGGCGAGGGAGGGTAGGCCGGAAGAGTCACGCGGGGTGGGTGAGTCGGTCGGTCTTGCTCCGGTCGCCGTGAGCCAGGAGAGGGTGGCGGACGGTGAGCGAGCGGGCGGGACTTAGAAAATTTCTATTCCCCCGCGCTGGGGGATGTCTTGGGAGGGGGAGAGTACCTCTGTGTGCGCCGTAAGGTGAGGTAAGCTCGAGTGTAGTATCCGCCCGGGGTCCTGTTTGAAGATCGCCTGATTAAGCGACCGCCTGGGATCGAATCCTTTGCTCCCTGGGACCCGGTCTGATCCAGCCCTTTTTAGGGCTTCTGACACCAAAACTCTGCAATCAACAGCCTTATTTCTAGGCCCCTTAGAAACCGCTCCGGAGCCTTAAAGGCTCCAGTTGGGTGCGGTTTCTTTTTTTTAGCCTGGAAGGGATTTAAACCCCTACCGCGGTTTTTCTGCCGGCCGCTCTACAGCTGATCTGCAATCAGCTGTTCAGGCCCCGCCCAGGCACGTCCTTTGAGACTGCCTATTGGCGGAGGCTCTTCTGTTGCCTTAAAGCAACAGCTGCTCTTTCCTTTTTGCTGCACTGGATCCTCTGCTATCGGCTGTGGATCTGCTCCGTTGGATCTGTATCTGGATCTGGATATGGACATTTGCTCTGCGTCTGCCTGGTCTACTGGCCCCCTGCCGCCCCCTCCCCCGTCTGCTGCCCCCCCCCAGCAGACCAGGGAGACTCCGAGCAATGCTGCAGGGAGCAAAGCCACTCCGCGTCTCCCTGGTCCGCTGGGGGGAACCCCCAGCGGACCAGGGAGACGCGGAGCGTACTTTCTCGCTGCGGCATTGCTCTGCCTCTCCCTGGTCTCCTGGGGGAGGTTTTTCCAAAGGCAGCATTGGCAAGCCGCCGCTTTTTTTCATTTTCCATTTTTTTTTTTTTAAATCAGGAACGGGAGTGAGGGCTCGGAAGAGCAGAGGCAAAGACAAAAAGACTGTGGGGAGAGGGGGCGGAGCCTGTCTGCAGATGAGCCCCGGAGGCTGCCGGGAAGGGAGGAAGGCAGGAGGGAGGGAGGGAGGAGAGCTGGGCGCCGCCCTGAGGGACCCCGGCGCCCCACCACCACCTGGGCCTCCCTGGGGCGAGGGAGGGTAGGCCGGAAGAGGCACGCGGGGTGGGTGAGTCGGTCGGTCTTGCTCCGGTCGCCGTGAGCCAGTAGAGGGTGGCGGACGGTGAGCGAGCGGGCGGGACTTAGAAAATTTCTATTCCCCCGCGCTGGGGGATGTCTTGGGAGGGGGAGAGTACGTCTGTGTGCGCCGTAAGGTGAGGTAAGCTCGAGTGTAGTATCCGCCCGGGGTCCTGTTTGAAGATCGCCTGATTAAGCGACCGCCTGGGATCGAATCCTTTGCTCCCTGGGACCCGGTCTGATCCAGCCCTTTTTAGGGCTTCTGACACCAAAACTCTGCAATCAACAGCCTTATTTCTAGGCCCCTTGGAAACCGCTCCGGAGCCTTAAAGGCTCCAGTTGTGTGCGGTTTCTTTTTTTTAGCCTGGAAGGGATTTAAACCCCTACCGCGGTTTTTCTGCCGGCCGCTCTACAGCTGATCTGCAATCAGCTGTTCAGGCCCCGCCCAGGCACGTCCTTTGAGACTGCCTATTGGCGGAGGCTCTTCTGTTGCCTTAAAGCAACAGCTGCTCTTTCCTTTTTGCTGCACTGGATCCTCTGCTATCGGCTGTGGATCTGCTCCGTTGGATCTGGATCTGGATCTGGATCTGGACATTTGCTCTGCGTCTGCCTGGTCTACTGGCCCCCTGCCGCCCCCCCCCCCGTCTGCTGCCCCCCCCAGCAGACCAGGGAGACTCCGAGCAATGCTGCAGGGAGCAAAGCCACTCCGCGTCTCCCTGGTCCGCTGGGGGGAACCCCCAGCGGACCAGGGAGACGCGGAGCGTACTTTCTCGCTGCGGCATTGCTCTGCCTCTCCCTGGTCTCCTGGGGGAGGTTTTTCCAAAGGCAGCATTGGCAAGCCGCCGCTTTTTTTCATTTTCATTTTCCTTTTTTTTTTTTTTTTTTTTAAATCAGGAACGGGAGTGAGGGCTCGGAAGAGCAGAGGCAAAGACAAAAAGACTGTGGGGAGAGGGGGCGGAGCCTGTCTGCAGATGAGCCCCGGGGGCTGCCGGGAAGGGAGGAAGGCAGGAGGGAGGGAGGGAGGAGAGCTGGGCGCCGCCCAGAGGGACCCCGGCGCCCCACCACCACCTGGGCCTCCCTGGGGCGAGGGAGGGTAGGCCGGAAGAGGCACGCGGGGTGGGTGAGTCGGTCGGTCTTGCTCCGGTCGCCGTGAGCCAGGAGAGGGTGGCGGACGGTGAGCGAGCGGGCGGGACTTAGAAAATTTCTATTCCCCCGCGCTGGGGGGTGTCTTGGGAGGGGGAGAGTACGTCTGTGTGCGCCGTAAGGTGAGGTAAGCTCGAGTGTAGTATCCGCCCGGGGTCCTGTTTGAAGATCGCCTGATTAAGCAACCGCCTGGGATCGAATCCTTTGCTCCCTGGGACCCGGTCTGATCCAGCCCTTTTTAGGGCTTCTGACACCAAAACTCTGCAATCAACAGCCTTATTTCTAGGCCCCTTGGAAACCGCTCCGGAGCCTTAAAGGCTCCAGTTGTGTGCGGTTTCTTTTTTTTAGCCTGGAAGGGATTTAAACCCCTACCGCGGTTTTTCTGCCGGCCGCTCTACAGCTGATCTGCAATCAGCTGTTCAGGCCCCGCCCAGGCACGTCCTTTGAGACTGCCTATTGGCGGAGGCTCTTCTGTTGCCTTAAAGCAACAGCTGCTCTTTCCTTTTTGCTGCACTGGATCCTCTGCTATCGGCTGTGGATCTGCTCCGTTGGATCTGGATCTGGATCTGGATCTGGACATTTGCTCTGCGTCTGCCTGGTCTACTGGCCCCCTGCCGCCCCCCCCCCCCCGTCTGCTGCCCCCCCAGCAGACCAGGGAGACTCCGAGCAATGCTGCAGGGAGCAAAGCCACTCCGCGTCTCCCTGGTCCGCTGGGGGGAACCCCCAGCGGACCAGGGAGACGCGGAGCGTACTTTCTCGCTGCGGCATTGCTCTGCCTCTCCCTGGTCTCCTGGGGGAGGTTTTTCCAAAGGCAGCATTGGCAAGCCGCCGCTTTTTTTCATTTTCATTTTCCTTTTTTTTTTTTTTTTTTTTTTTTTAAATCAGGAACGGGAGTGAGGGCTCGGAAGAGCAGAGGCAAAGACAAAAAGACTGTGGGGAGAGGGGGCGGAGCCTGTCTGCAGATGAGCCCCGGGGGCTGCCGGGAAGGGAGGAAGGCAGGAGGGAGGGAGGGAGGAGAGCTGGGCGCCGCCCAGAGGGACCCCGGCGCCCCACCACCACCTGGGCCTCCCTGGGGCGAGGGAGGGTAGGCCGGAAGAGGCACGCGGGGTGGGTGAGTCGGTCGGTCTTGCTCCGGTCGCCGTGAGCCAGGAGAGGGTGGCGGACGGTGAGCGAGCGGGCGGGACTTAGAAAATTTCTATTCCCCCGCGCTGGGGGGTGTCTTGGGAGGGGGAGAGTACGTCTGTGTGCGCCGTAAGGTGAGGTAAGCTCGAGTGTAGTATCCGCCCGGGGTCCTGTTTGAAGATCGCCTGATTAAGCAACCGCCTGGGATCGAATCCTTTGCTCCCTGGGACCCGGTCTGATCCAGCCCTTTTTAGGGCTTCTGACACCAAAACTCTGCAATCAACAGCCTTATTTCTAGGCCCCTTGGAAACCGCTCCGGAGCCTTAAAGGCTCCAGTTGTGTGCGGTTTCTTTTTTTTAGCCTGGAAGGGATTTAAACCCCTACCGCGGTTTTTCTGCCGGCCGCTCTACAGCTGATCTGCAATCAGCTGTTCAGGCCCCGCCCAGGCACGTCCTTTGAGACTGCCTATTGGCGGAGGCTCTTCTGTTGCCTTAAAGCAACAGCTGCTCTTTCCTTTTTGCTGCACTGGATCCTCTGCTATCGGCTGTGGATCTGCTCCGTTGGATCTGGATCTGGATCTGGATCTGGACATTTGCTCTGCGTCTGCCTGGTCTACTGGCCCCCTGCGGCCCCCCCCTCCGTCTGCTGCCCCCCCCAGCAGACCAGGGAGACTCCGAGCAATGCTGCAGGGAGCAAAGCCACTCCGCGTCTCCCTGGTCCCTAGCGGACCAGGGAGACGCGGAGCGTACTTTCTCGCTGCGGCATTGCTCTGCCTCTCCCTGGTCTCCTGGGGGAGGTTTTTCCAAAGGCAGCATTGGCAAGCCGCCGCTTTTTTTCATTTTCCTTTTTTTTTTTTTTTTTTTTTTTTTAAATCAGGAACGGGAGTGAGGGCTCGGAAGAGCAGAGGCAAAGACAAAAAGACTGTGGGGAGAGGGGGCGGAGCCTGTCTGCAGATGAGCCCCGGGGGCTGCCGGGAAGGGAGGAAGGCAGGAGGGAGGGAGGGAGGAGAGCTGGGCGCCGCCCAGAGGGACCCCGGCGCCCCACCACCACCTGGGCCTCCCTGGGGCGAGGGAGGGTAGGCCGGAAGAGGCACGCGGGGTGGGTGAGTCGGTCGGTCTTGCTCCGGTCGCCGTGAGCCAGGAGAGGGTGGCGGACGGTGAGCGAGCGGGCGGGACTTAGAAAATTTCTATTCCCCCGCGCTGGGGGGTGTCTTGGGAGGGGGAGAGTACGTCTGTGTGCGCCGTAAGGTGAGGTAAGCTCGAGTGTAGTATCCGCCCGGGGTCCTGTTTGAAGATCGCCTGATTAAGCGACCGCCTGGGATCGAATCCTTTGCTCCCTGGGACCCGGTCTGATCCAGCCCTTTTTAGGGCTTCTGACACCAAAACTCTGCAATCAACAGCCTTATTTCTAGGCCCCTTGGAAACCGCTCCGGAGCCTTAAAGGCTCCAGTTGGGTGCGGTTTCTTTTTTTTTAGCCTGGAAGAGATTTAAACCCCTACCGGGGTTTTTCTGCCGGCCGCTCTACAGCTGATCTGCAATCAGCTGTTCAGGCCCCGCCCAGGCACGTCCTTTGAGACTGCCTATTGGCGGAGGCTCTTCTGTTGCCTTAAAGCAACAGCTGCTCTTTCCTTTTTGCTGCACTGGATCCTCTGCTATCGGCTGTGGATCTGCTCCGTTGGATCTGGATCTGGATCTGGATCTGGACATTTGCTCTGCGTCTGCCTGGTCTACTGGCCCCCTGCCGCCCCCCCCCCCCGTCTGCTGCCCCCCCAGCAGACCAGGGAGACTCCGAGCAATGCTGCAGGGAGCAAAGCCACTCCGCGTCTCCCTGGTCCGCTGGGGGGAACCCCCAGCGGACCAGGGAGACGCGGAGCGTACTTTCTCGCTGCGGCATTGCTCTGCCTCTCCCTGGTCTCCTGGGGGAGGTTTTTCCAAAGGCAGCATTGGCAAGCCGCCGCTCTTTTTCATTTTCATTTTCCTTTTTTTTTTTTTTTTTTTAAATCAGGAACGGGAGTGAGGGCTCGGAAGAGCAGAGGCAAAGACAAAAAGACTGTGGGGAGAGGGGGCGGAGCCTGTCTGCAGATAAGCCCCGGGGGCTGCCGGGAAGGGAGGAAGGCAGGAGGGAGGGAGGGAGGAGAGCTGGGCGCCGCCCAGAGGGACCCCGGCGCCCCACCACCACCTGGGCCTCCCTGGGGCGAGGGAGGGTAGGCCGGAAGAGGCACGCGGGGTGGGTGAGTCGGTCGGTCTTGCTCCGGTCGCCGTGAGCCAGGAGAGGGTGGCGGACGGTGAGCGAGCGGGCGGGACTTAGAAAATTTCTATTCCCCCGCGCTGGAGGGTGTCTTGGGAGGGGGAGAGTACGTCTGTGTGCGCCGTAAGGTGAGGTAAGCTCGAGTGTAGTATCCGCCCGGGGTCCTGTTTGAAGATCGCCTGATTAAGCGACCGCCTGGGATCGAATCCTTTGCTCCCTGGGACCCGGTCTGATCCAGCCCTTTTTAGGGCTTCTGACACCAAAACTCTGCAATCAACAGCCTTATTTCTAGGCTCCTTGGAAACCGCTCCGGAGCCTTAAAGGCTCCAGTTGGGTGCGGTTTCTTTTTTTTTAGCCTGGAAGAGATTTAAACCCCTACCTGGGTTTTTCTGCCGGCCGCTCTACAGCTGATCTGCAATCAGCTGTTCAGGCCCCGCCTAGGCACGTCCTTTGAGACTGCCTATTGGCGGAGGCTCTTCTGTTGCCTTAAAGCAATAGCTGCTCTTTCCTTTTTGCTGCACTGGATCCTCTGCTATCGGCTGTGGATCTGCTCCGTTGGATCTGGATCTGGATCTGGATCTGGACATTTGCTCTGCGTCTGCCTGGTCTACTGGCCCCCCCGCCCCCCCCCCGTCTGCTGCCCCCCCCAGCAGACCAGGAAGACTCCGAGCAATGCTGCAGGGAGCAAAGCCACTCCGCGTCTCCCTGGTCCGCTGGGGGGAACCCCCAGCGGACCAGGGAGACGCGGAGCGTACTTTCTCGCTGCGGCATTGCTCTGCCTCTCCCTGGTCTCCTGGGGGAGGTTTTTCCAAAGGCAGCATTGGCAAGCCGCCGCTTTTTTTCATTTTCCATTTTTTTTTTAAATCAGGAACGGGAGTGAGGGCTCGGAAGAGCAGAGGCAAAGACAAAAAGACTGTGGGGAGAGGGGGCGGAGCCTCTCTGCAGATGAGCCCTGGGGGCTGCCGGGAAGGGAGGAAGGCAGGAGGGAGGGAGGGAGGAGAGCTGGGCGCCGCCCTGAGGGACCCCGGCGCCCCACCACCACCTGGGCCTCCCTGGGGCGAGGGAGGGTAGGCCGGAAGAGTCACGCGGGGTGGGTGAGTCGGTCGGTCTTGCTCCGGTCGCCGTGAGCCAGGAGAGGGTGGCGGACGGTGAGCGAGCGGGCGGGACTTAGAAAATTTCTATTCCCCCGCGCTGGGGGATGTCTTGGGAGGGGGAGAGTACCTCTGTGTGCGCCGTAAGGTGAGGTAAGCTCGAGTGTAGTATCCGCCCGGGGTCCTGTTTGAAGATCGCCTGATTAAGCGACCGCCTGGGATCGAATCCTTTGCTCCCTGGGACCCGGTCTGATCCAGCCCTTTTTAGGGCTTCTGACACCAAAACTCTGCAATCAACAGCCTTATTTCTAGGCCCCTTAGAAACCGCTCCGGAGCCTTAAAGGCTCCAGTTGGGTGCGGTTTCTTTTTTTTAGCCTGGAAGGGATTTAAACCCCTACCGCGGTTTTTCTGCCGGCCGCTCTACAGCTGATCTGCAATCAGCTGTTCAGGCCCCGCCCAGGCACGTCCTTTGAGACTGCCTATTGGCGGAGGCTCTTCTGTTGCCTTAAAGCAACAGCTGCTCTTTCCTTTTTGCTGCACTGGATCCTCTGCTATCGGCTGTGGATCTGCTCCGTTGGATCTGTATCTGGATCTGGATATGGACATTTGCTCTGCGTCTGCCTGGTCTACTGGCCCCCTGCCGCCCCCTCCCCCGTCTGCTGCCCCCCCCCAGCAGACCAGGGAGACTCCGAGCAATGCTGCAGGGAGCAAAGCCACTCCGCGTCTCCCTGGTCCGCTGGGGGGAACCCCCAGCGGACCAGGGAGACGCGGAGCGTACTTTCTCGCTGCGGCATTGCTCTGCCTCTCCCTGGTCTCCTGGGGGAGGTTTTTCCAAAGGCAGCATTGGCAAGCCGCCGCTTTTTTTCATTTTCCATTTTTTTTTTTTTAAATCAGGAACGGGAGTGAGGGCTCGGAAGAGCAGAGGCAAAGACAAAAAGACTGTGGGGAGAGGGGGCGGAGCCTGTCTGCAGATGAGCCCCGGAGGCTGCCGGGAAGGGAGGAAGGCAGGAGGGAGGGAGGGAGGAGAGCTGGGCGCCGCCCTGAGGGACCCCGGCGCCCCACCACCACCTGGGCCTCCCTGGGGCGAGGGAGGGTAGGCCGGAAGAGGCACGCGGGGTGGGTGAGTCGGTCGGTCTTGCTCCGGTCGCCGTGAGCCAGTAGAGGGTGGCGGACGGTGAGCGAGCGGGCGGGACTTAGAAAATTTCTATTCCCCCGCGCTGGGGGATGTCTTGGGAGGGGGAGAGTACGTCTGTGTGCGCCGTAAGGTGAGGTAAGCTCGAGTGTAGTATCCGCCCGGGGTCCTGTTTGAAGATCGCCTGATTAAGCGACCGCCTGGGATCGAATCCTTTGCTCCCTGGGACCCGGTCTGATCCAGCCCTTTTTAGGGCTTCTGACACCAAAACTCTGCAATCAACAGCCTTATTTCTAGGCCCCTTGGAAACCGCTCCGGAGCCTTAAAGGCTCCAGTTGTGTGCGGTTTCTTTTTTTTAGCCTGGAAGGGATTTAAACCCCTACCGCGGTTTTTCTGCCGGCCGCTCTACAGCTGATCTGCAATCAGCTGTTCAGGCCCCGCCCAGGCACGTCCTTTGAGACTGCCTATTGGCGGAGGCTCTTCTGTTGCCTTAAAGCAACAGCTGCTCTTTCCTTTTTGCTGCACTGGATCCTCTGCTATCGGCTGTGGATCTGCTCCGTTGGATCTGGATCTGGACATTTGCTCTGCGTCTGC